>NW_024412418.1:11084112-11180113 GCF_014898765.1 Herpailurus yagouaroundi | reverse complement strand
TATATATATATATATATATATATATATATATATATATATATACATATGCTGTATCACATCATTGTTTTGAATTGTCTCATAGATATTGGTTCTTCCTCCACAGTTAGATTATAATTTCAAAAAGAGCAGGTACATTCTCTAAGGGATGGCCTGGTTCTTAGCCCTGACTCTGATATTAACCTGCTTTGAGGCTTGCTCATGGCTGCCATAAAATTATATGCATCTCTGCCTTGAAAAAATCACTTCCTATTACTTGGAACCTTCATTTTTCACCTTCACAAAGATAGTGTTGGAGTAGATGAATCTATTTTCTTTGACAGCTCAGATTTTTTATATGATTTATTATTCTGTTTCTCATATTTCCAACAAAAGTTCATATAATTCTCTATGCATTGTTATTTCTTAATAAATAAGTGGATTTCATTGTAGTGGTTGGATAGCTGGACATTTAGATGAATGGATGAAATAACAAAAGGATATCTGTATAAACTAGCTATTTGGAAGTCTTTCATTTCTTCTTAGCATTTGGTAGAAGGTATAGATTGACTTACAACTGGGTTCTTGCTTTATCCAACATTGAATGTTGAGTGGAACCCTAGACTCTTCTTTTCTGGAGACACCACAGGACAGAAACTATCTGCCTGAAAAATAAACTTGTGTGATGTATTTCTATGGAGTAATAATAATCCCCAGGGGTTTCAAAGGTAGTACCCAAATACTAAAAGAGCCTTAGATTCTTATCTAGGGAAAAGAAAAAGAAATATTACAAGCCATTTATTTTTTCAAAAGGAAAAGGCACCCACTTGTCCTGCATTCAGGTATCACATAATGAAAATGTCTCCTGGACATCATCAGAGTCCATTGAAACTCATAACCCCCAAGCTCATTTTTCACCCTGTTGCTGGCTGATCTATTTTTCATATTACCTTAGCCTTTTGACAAGTCATATAAAAGAAAGGGTGAGAGAATGTTTCTGGCGTCAAAGACTGCCTCTATCTCTGGAACACACCATATCAGGTGGCAGGTAAGAAATGACCCTATTATCATTTCCAAGAAGTAAAATGGCCAAGGCTTTCCAAAAGAGCTGTTTTCCCTGAACAAGCGTATACCACAGATGGATAGCAGCCTATTTATGTGCAAAGCCACAAACACCACTTGGCCACATCGCCCAGTAAAAAAGAGTCAAGTAACCTTACACAGGTGCTAATTTTTAGACATTGTCTGGTTGAGGGCCCATAACTTCATTTACAAGTGATCTAAATAAATCTATATTGATGTTTCCCATATGTGCCTGCTGCACCCTTACATTAACTTTTAACATGAAATGGAGTAGCATAAGGTAACATCAATAAGGATGATCTGGATTGTTTCTGGACTACTTAATGTCCCTTTGCTTATCAACAATCTCATTTTCCCTTAATAGATAAGCCAAACTACCTCACAATTTCCTATTCTCTCAGTTTATCCACTGACAAGAGAAGACTGACATGGCCAAGTAGAATACTTAGCTTTAATTTAGTAGAATCTGTATTCAGGAACAGTGTTGGGTTCCCTGGTGGACACATTCATATTTTGAGCATTAAGATGTCTGTGTTTACAGGATCCAGAGTCACAGAGCTTAAAAACTAAATTAAACTAGTAGGTAATTAGGGATAATAATACATGGAATGACCTTTGTTTCTGTCCTTTGGTTCCTAGAACCATGTATACATACTTGACTGTATTCTACACATCATATACCAGAGCATCCCAACATTATGAAGCACTATCTCAAAGCTAGAGCTTACATGAGTCTCTCTAGCCATTCTACCATTATGCAAGTCTGTTTCCTTGGGTGATATGGATATGGTGAGACCAGTGATTCCTATAGATATGATTGCTTCATTCTTTCTCTGAAAAGTGAGTTTACTTTGCATGGCCCAACATGGTAAGATACTCAGTTTCAGGTGACAGTTCAGGCGAAAAAAAACTTTTTAAAAAAAAAAAAAAAAGAATGATAAGCTAGAGGAAGCAAGTAACAACTCAGAAGTGTTTCAAGTTAGCATAAATGACTATTTCCTACCGTGGCTTTTTTTTTTTTTTTTGAAAAAGTCATATTGTTTGGGGGCTGAAGTTCAATTTCTATTGTTTGCAAGCTGAAGAGTAGAAAGAGAGAAATCAACCTTGTGGAGGGAAGTCCATATTACTGAGCACATGCATAGTTTTCATGACTACTTAGTTCACAAGCCTAGTGAGCAATCTTTGGAGAGCTGAGGAAGAAAGTTAAGTTACCTGTCTTCTTAAAAACCTTCTTTATGAAAAGGGTATTTAGTAAAATTTCACTTGAGAAACCAGTATTACCTAAATGCTGGGCCCATTTCAAGAAATTCACCCTTATAAGTCTCCACAGGTACCTTTGCCATGAACTCTAGCTCCTCCCAAGACTTTGCCCATCCATCAAAATCATTATCTCACCATTCATAAATCACTGAGAGGATTCCCCCTTCCCCCAGCTGTTTATCAATGTCTTATTGGCTAAGAATGTATTAGCAGTCATTTTCCATTGGATATCAATTTATTATGCATATATATATATATATATATATATATATATATATAAAACATTATTGACTTCTTTTTTTCTTCCTTAGACGACAGGTCACAGGTCACTACGCATGAGGTTATAATTACAGGTTCAAGGAGGCATGACATTGAATTTGAAGTAACCCATTGAAAATATGTGTATGCTATGTCTTTAATACCTTTTCAACTTGGATCTATCACTTTCACACGATTATTAAAGGTTGTTGGGCACTACCAATCTGAAACATCAGTGGATCAAATAATAAACATTTTATGATAGGTAGCTTGAGCTACATGGTCAATGGTATCTCATACTAGGTATTTATTCTATCTTAGTGTGTCAAGGGAGAGAAAGTCTGCTTTGTTAAATGACGGTAAGTTAAATTTATATGATGGCACAGTTTTGTCCCCAAATCATAAAGACCTTCACTAGAAATTAACCACTGGAGGGAGCATCACAGGTATGATGTAACATATCCATCTTCCCCAGACATTCCAAGCACTCCTGGGTCTCTCCATCTATAAGAACCAACTGGAAGTACTACTTGTTCATGTACTTACTGGAGTATCTTTTCATATCCTAGTTTCCTAACCCGAAACTAGAAGTGTTTCAGGTCATCTGGCAAATTGGTCAGAGTGTGGTTTATGTGGTTTATTCTGCTCTCAAAACTCAAAGATACACAGTAATCATTGGATATATTTTTTGGTATAGGAGTGGGCAATGTTGTAGGCACTGCAGGTGATATTCCAACATGTTTCAGGTTATTGAAAGCACAGAAACTCCACTGATGTGGTGTATAAATATACTGAAGTTTATCTCTAACCTTATTATGTGCATATACCATGCTGAAACATCTAGGATATCTGCTACTTCCTGTTTTATAGGTTCTATCAATATAAAGTTATCACTGAAGTCAGTCTGTATAATGACCTATGGGTTGATAAGACACTCAAGGCATCAGTAAACTAAACTGCGATACAGAGCTAAAAGGATGGCATAATTCTGATATTTCATAGCAAAGGTGTATTGCCATTTGAGCCAAATAACTATAGAATAGCTAGTATTTTCAGTTTATTAGGATAAAGGAAAAATATCAGATCAATAGCTGTACAAAGACACAATGATTAATCTGACTTTCTCAAATGAGGAGACTATATCTGGAACCAAGCCATCAGCTTCCTTCAGTCCCCTTTTGAGAAGTATGGAAGCTTTGAGAAGTGGGATGCTCCACTTAGGTCCCTCTTCAAGGAAGGCTCTGCTGCCCAGCTGCAAGGAATGGGTGTAGCAGAGAGCTTCCAGCTGGTAGCACCTTCCAAATTCCCATTTCCACTCAGCTGAGGTCATTACTGTTTTCAGAGCAGCCCTAGCCAATGGCGTAGCAAGGTGATGGGTGGCAAAACAGCCTGGCCATTTTTGATCAATGTGAGACTTCTCTAATGGGCCATCTTTGCCCTAGAGCTCTCCTTTGGGCTGACAGAGATTTTCTCAGATCTGCATCATGGTTTTATGGATTCTCTTGTGCAACCCTGCTTTCTCCGACTTTCCGTTCACAGATGTTACAGACCAATAAAACTTTTGTGCTCTTAACTCCATCTCAGCCTGTTTCCTAACGAATCTAACCTGCAGCACTAAGTTTGCATTAATTTCCTGTCTTTTTTTTACAAACTGCCTATCCTCTGCACCCGAACTACAGTCTTGAAGGGAATTTTTAAAATGGAAACCATCCCCTCTCTACCTGTAAATTTTCTGGTGATGGCATAAACTGTCAGGTTTTTCAGAGATGAGCTATTAATTCAAATGTGCTATTTTGGTGGGAAGGATTAGCACTAGTGCTCCTTCCTTTGCTTTTCCTGCCATAGTAATTGCCACTCTATGGGTTAGGACATCACTCCAGGAATGCTACTAGGCTCCCAGTATGCACCAACTATATATTAAGGAACTTGGAAAGAGACAATAGGGTTATAATCTGCTCTGATCCCTGCACTGTTTCCTCTCATTTCTTTTTTGTTGTTGTTGTTTTTATTTGTTGTGTGTGTGTGTGTGTGTGTGTGTGTGTGTGTGTGTGTCTGTGTGTGTCTAATGTTACAGGATGCTCTCAAATGTTGCTCTCTGCTCCTATTTAAGACTGAAACAGGAAAGGTTAATGAGTAATGTTTTATGCATAGCCTGAGTTTGTCAAATGGTGGACTTCACTATAAGATGATCTTGTTGAGCTGTTTCATAAGAAGGATATCTAGCTATTTATTTTTATAGGTATTTTTTTTTTTTTGAGCCAGCCAGTATGCCTACAAAAGAAATATCTATCCTTCTGCCTGAATGATTTAAGCCTGGCTACCAGCATTCTGGAAGCTTAGCAGAGAAAGAGGGCAAGTAGTCTCACTTTTCACTCAACCACCCTGTGTTAATTACGACAGCCCTGCCCAGAGCTGTGTACCCTGTCACCAAGAGCAGTGCGTCTCACTCACTCTGTCCAAGGAATCATCTTCCAGTTTCCTTTTTGAATATGGTGTCTATATGATTCTTCTATAGGCTTCCAACCAATCTCACGGCTTCAGCCACACATTCAGGACTTTTTCAGAGTTATTTTTATTCTTAATTCTTGATGCTTTTTATGCTTCTGTGATGGTAATCCTCTCACTCTGGAACTTCTACCATACCAGTTTAGGTTTCTTTGTTATCTGGCCTGCTAAGCCCATTGCTAATCACCATACATTACTGCTCTCATCTCCTCTCCTTTTATTTGTGTCCTTGGGAGTTACAGTTTACTGTTTTCTACCAGGTTTCAGACATAACAATGGTGTCCAGTTCACTCTGTGAAATAGAAATGTCCCTTGCTTATTTTTGTCGCTCACGCCAAAGCATCAAACTGACAGAACCTAAATATATTCTTGAGCCCTAGCTGCTAGAATTCTCAAAAAACAAATCAGGGTGGCCTTGAAACAGGCATCTCTCACCAACACCGATACAATAGAAGCTGTAAACACTGAAGATTTCAAAAGAGTTTTGTAGGGGAGGCAGTATTGCACTGTTCCAGAGCTCCAATATTCTTCACCTAAGGCCATACCATCCAAACCTGTCATCAGTGAGTGGTTTCTTCCTGAGCTGGCTCTCCACCAAGCTGCCCCTATTCAAGGTTTCAATCCTCAAGATGTTGGTCTCCATACGTCTATGTAATTAGTAATGATGATAATGATAATAACAACAACACCTACATTGGTACATTGGTACACCTTGTACCTTGGTACATGTGCTTTTTGCGAGGTTAATAAACATTAGAAAAGTGTCTCATTCTCAAACCAATTTATAAACTTGTAGTAAATAAATGTAAAAAGGCTTCTTTCCAATAGGACTCTTCAGACCCTTTTAAAATATATTAATGTATTAAAATGGAAATAAAAGAATGTAATAAGAAATGATAGAATACCAGAGCTGAAAAATGTATCAAGATCTATTTAGCCTAAAATCCTAAATTTACAATGATGTAACTCAGGTCTACTGTGGAAAATTGACTTGTTCCAGGAAATGCAGCCGAGTTTTGAAAATATCATACAAGGTACCCAGGACTGCTAACTTCTAGTTAAAGGCTCTTTTGAATTTCTGTTTCTTGCCTTCAAGGAACTTATAAATGGAATATATGTGAACTGTTGAAGGTAGATACATTGTTATAATGTGTGTGTATTTTTTCCTAATACTTAAAAATTAAGGTAGATGTATCAATTAAGAACAAGGGTTAGGATCTGGAATGAAACAATTCTAGGTTCACATTGGAGTTCCAATACTTATTTGTTTGTTTGTTTATTTTGAAGCTTATTTATTTATTTTGAAACACAGAGAGAGCGAGCACACATAGGGGAGGGGCAGACAGCGAGACGGAGAGAGAGAGAATCCCAAGCAGGCTTCACACTGAGGGGTCTTGAACTCAGGAACCGTGAGATCATGATCTGAGCCTAAACCAAGATTCAAACATGTAACCAACTGAACCACCCAGGTGCCCCGGGTTCCACTATTTAATATTTAACAACCTTGGACAAGTCAATCACCTTAAATGCAAGTTTTCTCATATCTAAGAAGATAGTGAAACTGACTTTATGAGTTTATTAAGACTACATGAAAAAATTAATAATAACAATTTATATAAGTCCAATACCTAGAACCTAAGGATCACTTAATAAATTATATATTTATTATTGGCATTATTTTTAATTCCATTATTATTCATGAAGTTCAAGTCAGATTCTAATGAACCATTTTATATGGAGGTACAGTTTCTATTGCCCACACCCATAATAACTTATTAAAGGAACTCCAAGATTTCTCGATTTGTCTTATAGCTAAGCTTCTAGATAAAGAATGGACATATTGCCTACAGTTTTGTGCTTTCCACTTACTTTCAACCAGCTTAAAATAGGTCATACCCCTATCTCCACAGAAAGAATACATGTTAACGTTACCAATGACCTTTATGTTGATAAATCCAGTACATGTTTTTTTCTTGCCATCCCGATCTTTTAGCAACATTCAACACAGCTGGGCCCCATCTGTCTTTCTGTGTGTTTCTGATTTTTTTTCCTCACCCTACCCCTAACCCCTAAGCAGTGTCTTTTAGAATGCTGTGCAGTTTAGAGGAATGGGGTTAGTAAGGAAAGCTGGGGCTTGGAATGCAATAGACTTAGGTTTCTATCTGCTGACCTCTTTATTTGACAGTCACTAATCATGTACCATGTGCCAGACACTGTGCTAACCACCCAGAGGTTTCTCCTTAGCCTCTTTTTTTCCCATTCTACATTCTATGCAGTCTAATCTACTCTAAAGGCTACAACTCTGAAGTCTATACCTCAGCCCAGACTTTGCTTCCTGAGCTTCTAATCCATGCATCTACTTACTGACGTCCCCATTTGGATAGTTCATAGATAATTTCAAAGTTAAAGTATTTAAAAATGAATTCATCAGGGGCGCCTGGGTGGCTCAGTCAGTTAAGCGTCTGACTTCAGCTCAGGTCATGGTCTCGCTGTCCGTGAGTTCGAGCCCCACATCGGGCTCTGTGCTGACAGCTCAGAGCCTGGAGCCTGTTTCAGATTCTGTGTCTCGCTCTCTCTGACCCTCTCCCGTTCATGCTCTCTCTCTCTGTCTCAAAAATAAATAAATGTTAAAAAAGAAGTTTTTAAAAAATGAATTCATGAGCTATAAAGACAACATGAATCTGCTACTCTTCTGGTGTTTCCTATATTAGGAAGTGGCATCAGCAAACTTCCAGGAACTCAATGTAAACAAACACCTGGGAGTTTTCTATGACACCACCCCCTCCCAACAGTCTCTTCCCCAGCATCAGTACAATGCAGCACCAAATTCAGTTTCTTTTCTTGGAGCCCTTCAGATCTGTCAGCTGCATTCATTTATTTATTCATCTTGCATTAATTCAGTGCCTCTTTGTGCTAGAACCTGTCCTGGATTCTGGAAAAATAAAGGTAAACCTGGGTTCAAATTATGATGGTAAATGACCATTTCTTTCTTTTTTATTCCAATAAGTCACAGATAGATTCTTTGATAAAATAAAATGAAATCAATTAGTAGACAAGTAAAATGAAAATGGAGATACAAAATACAAGCCCTAGTTTTCCTTAGTAGATTCAATAAACATAAATTATTCACCAAACTGCTGTAAAAGTTTGTAAACGCTTCTTTCAATTTCTGTACCTATCTCCTTACAGACTAGTAAATTTTACAAACTGATGTCATCTATGAATTTCACTTTGAGTAGCACTGAGGAGAGAGCCTGACTTTTTTTTAATATCATAAATATAATAATAACATTATGCCATTAATTTGTGCTTACACTGAAGAATCAAAAAGTAGAAGCGTGTAAATAGAAAAACCAGAGTCCCATTTTTCCTATTCCCTAGTCTCAGTTTTAAGAGTTTGTACATTTTTCTAGAAATTTCCATATGTTTGGAAGCATATTTATTCCATATGAAAAAAATAAGTGGATGAGGCACCTGGGTACCTCAGTCAGTTGAACGTCTGAATTTGGCTTAGGTCATGATCTCACAGTCCGTGAGTTCAAGCCCATCAGGCTCTGGGCTAACAGCTCACAGCCTGGACCCTGCTTCAGATCCTCTGTCTTCCTCTCTTTCTGTCCCTTCCCAGCTTGTACCTTGTCTCTTTCTCTCTCAAAAATAAACATTAAAAATATTTTTAAAAATAAGTGGAGTCATAGAGTACATTTTCTTCTAAAATTTACCTTTTTATTTAGGTAAGCAGATTTTGAGAACTTTTCTTTTATAAAAACATAACACATCAAATTTCTTTCTTTTATACTGCTAGATATTAGGTGATGCTAGATGTTAGGTGAACCACATGGAATTGCTGATATTCAATACTTTTGATTTATAAAATGGCAATTCCAAATGGTTCAGTGTCATATTTTATTGTATGGCCATACCATAATGGAGTTGAACAATCCTCTATCTGTAAATAACATGGTTTACTCCAGTATTTTATATGTAACATACTTTCAAACTTTGAAAGAATACTACTCCTGGTCCATTTAATGGGAATGATCAAGGAAACATTCTTTCTCCTAAAAGTTTACATTGTTTTTAGAAACTAAAAACACAAATAAAATTTTGTTTTTTTTTTAAGTACACCATGTCTAATTTGATTGTTGGCCTTGAAAAATCTGGATCTTTGTTACTATTGAAAAGATTGTACCAATATAAGGGAGGTCTAAAGTATATTTTAATAACATGGGGCACCTGGGTGGCTCAGTCAGTTAAGTGTCTGACTTTGGCTCAGGTCATGATCTGGTGGTTCATGAGTTCAAGTCTTGTGTTGGGCTCTGTGCTGTCAGTGTGGAGCCTGCTTGGGATCCTCTCTCTCTCTCCCACTCTCTTTGCTCCTCCCCCACTTGTACATGCTCTCTCTCAAAATAAATATATAAATACACATTTAAAAAATTTTAAAAATAAAGTACATTTTAATAACAAACTAATAGTTTCACACATATAAATGCAAATAACTTCAAATGGCAGAGGGAAGTATTTATAAAATTTGTCACTGTCAGCTCATATAGTGAAAATGCTAAAAATATCTCTGCAGGCAGCAAAATAACTGGTAAACAACTAGCAAGAAAGGTTATCTGTAGTACAAGCTTTAATATTCATTTGTTATCAATTACAGGGTCCAAAATAAGTATCTGAGATAATGAAAAAAATCTGATATTCTCTTTTTAAAAGCAGCAGCTGGAAGAATATGTTTATTATAGGAACAGAATGCAATAAAATAAATTAATAAAGTATATGTCTTCCAGACTACAAAACCTGGTTCTCAAAGCACTTTTTTTTGGTTTTATTTATTTTGAGAGAGAGAGAGAGAGAGAGAGAATGTGTGCACACAGTGGAGGGGCAGAGAAACAGGGAGAGGGCGAATCCCAAACATATTCCATGCTGTCTGTGCAGAACCTAATGCAGGTCTCAAACTCAAAAACTGTGAAATCATGGCCTGAGCCAAAATCAAGAGTCGGAGGCTTAACTGATTGAGCCACCCAGACACCTCTCAAGGCACTTTAGAAATAGATGATGAGAACTTGGTTGTTATTATATTTTCCCTTTCCCTCTACTTCATTGTGGCATCTTAACACATTTTCTTCTTCACAGAACAAGACAAAAATGTGAAATTTTTAGTGAAAGAAGCTGGAAGCCTACCAGAGTGTTTGAGGTTGCTTTTATTTATTTGTTTATTTTTTGAAATTGGATAAATACTAGAAAAATAATCTCTGGTGATAGTCTTAAGAAGAAAGGGTTATTGGATCCATTTAGAACCTGAGTAAACCTTTTGTTATAGTCAGATTTTAAGTCAAATGAAAGACATTTGCAAGAGTTCAGTTTTTCCCATTTCCCAAAAATGACAAATGAAAAGGGGCCATTTTGAAATTTCTAAGCATGTACTGATTATCTTTGGTCATTATTGTTTATAGTCTTAGCCCAGCCAGTTGCTGACTTCAGGGGTAGAGATGTTCCCCCCGTTTGCAATATTTGCATTCAAGCTGTTCAGGCTATTTAAAGCTATTTTTAAAACAATACTGTAATTAAGATTATTAGTCCTATTTCTAATGATCAGAAGGCAGCTGATGTGTGAATAACAGTTTGCTTAAATGACAAAATTGGGTACCTGAATCATTATCCTGAGTGACCAAAATTATTTCAAGAATTACAAGAGGGGCGCCTGGGTGGCTCAGTCAGTTAAGCTTCCTACTTCGGCTCATATTATGATCTGTCAGTTCATGGATTCAAGCCCCACATCGGGCTCTGTGCTGACAGCTCAGAGCCTGGAGCCTGCTTCAGATTCTGTGCCCTTTTCTCTCTGACCTTCCCCTGCTTGCACTCTATCTATCTCAAAAATAAATAAACATTAAAAAAAAAGAATTACAAGAAAATCAGCTGACTGAAATAAAGGAGCCTTTAAAGTCATTCTACATTTAGAACATTATTGCTTAATCCTACATGAGGACTTTTATGGATATTGAGGGTCATGTCTTGAGCGAGTGGCTCCCTGTCCTCCTGCCTAGATTAGACTATAAATGTAGAACTGACTCACTTTCTCTTTCTCATTTGTTATCTGGGAAGAAGCCAGCTTCCATATTGTGAGGGAATCTCACAATAAAGAGGGCCATGTAACAAGGAACTGGAGAGAAGATTCTAAGAAGACTATGGAAGCAAGAAAGCAATATATATAGTACCAACCAGATGGATTCATTCATACCATCATATATTTACTATTCACTTCATATTTATTTGCTTATGTATTTGGCACATATTTATTGAGTGTATATCCTGTGTCAGACATGGAAAGCATTAAGGAATAAAAGGCAAACATAGTCCCAGATAGATAAAGCACAAATGAATAATTACAAGTTAGGAAAAGTGCTAGGAAAGAGAAAAAGGAATACAATGATGGAGAAAAACATTGGAGGGGCATAAACTACAATGAAGTGGTCATAATACTTCTGTGAAGGTGAAAATCTGAAACTAGAATAATGAAAAGAAATCACCATAGAAGGCTCATGAAGGAAACTGAAGAAGTTACAAAGAAATGGAAAAACATTGCGTGCTTATGGGTTGGAAGAATAAATATTGTTAAAATGTCAATACTACCCAAAGGTATCTACACATTCAATGCGATCCCAATCAAAATTGCACCAGCCTTCTTCTCTAAGCTAGAACAAGCAATCCTAAAATTTGCATGGAACCACAAAAGACCCCAAATATCCAAAGTAATATTGAAGAAGAAAACCAAAGTGGGAGGCGTCACAATCCCAGACTTTAGCCTCTACTACGAAGCTGTAATCATCAAGACAGCATGGTATTGGCACAAAAACAGACACAGAGACCAATGGAATAGATAGATACTCCAGAATTGGACCCACAAAAGTATGGCCAACTAATCTTTGACAAAGCAGGAAAGAATATCTAATGGAAAAAAGACAGTCTTTTTAACAAATGATGCTGGGAGAACTGGACAGCAACATGTAGAAGAATGAAACTAGACCACTTTTTTACACCATTCACAAAAATAAACTCAAAATGGATAAAGGGCCTGAATGTGAGACAGGAAACCATCAAAACCCTAGAGGAGAAAGCAGGAAAAAAACCTCTCTGATCTCAGCTGCAGCAATTGCTTACTTGACACATCTCTAAAGGCAAGGGAATTAAAAGCAGAAATGAACTATTGGGGCCTCATCAAGATAAAAAGCTTCTGCACAGCAAAGGAAACAATCAACAAAACTAAAAGGCAACCAACGGAATGGAAAAAGATATTTGCAAATGACATATCGGACAAAGAGCTAGTATCCAAAATCTATAAAGAACTCACCAAACTCCACACCCAAAAAACAAATAATCCAGTGAAAAAATGGGCAGAAAACATGAATAGACACTTCTCCAAAGAAGACATCCAGATGGCCAACAGGCACATGAAAAGATGCTCAACGTCACTCCTCATCAGGGAAACACAAATCAAAACCACACTGAGATACCACCTCATGACAGTCAGAGTGGCTAAAATGAACAAATCAGGAGACTATAGATACTGGTGAGGATGTGGAGAAACGGGAACCCTCTTGCACTGTTGGTGGGAATGCAAACTGTGCAGCCACTCTGGAAAACAGTGTGGAGATTCCTCAAAAAATTAAAAAAAGATCTACCCTATGACCCAGCAATAGCACTGCTAGGAATTTACCCAAGGGATACAGGAGTGCTGATGCATAGGGGCACTTGTACCCCAATGTTTACGGCAGCACTTTCAACAATAGCCAAATTATGGAAAGAACCTAAATGTCCATCAGCTGATGAGTGGATAAAGAAATTGTGGTTTATATACACAATAGAGTACTATGTGGCAATGAGAAAGAATGAAATATGGCCCTTTGTAGCAGCGTGGATGGAACTGGAGAGTGTGAGGCTAAGTGAAATAAGTCATACAGAGAAATACAGATACCATATGTTTTCACTCTTATGTGGATCCTGAGAAACTTAACAGAAGACCATGGGGCAGGGGAAGGGGACGAAAAAAAAAGTTACAGAGAGGGAAGGAGGCAAACCATAAGAGACTCTTTTTTTTATTATTATTGTTTATTTATTTATTTTTTTTTATTAAAAAAAAATTTTTTTTTCAACGTTTATTTATTTTTGGGACAGAGAGAGACAGAGCATGAACGGGGGAGGGGCAGAGAGAGAGGGAGACACAGAATCGGAAACAGGCTCCAGGCTCCGAGCCATCAGCCCAGAGCCTGACACGGGGCTCGAACTCACGGACCGCGAGATCGTGACCTGGCTGAAGTCGGACGCTTAACCGACTGCGCCACCCAGGCGCCCCCATAAGAGACTCTTAAAAACTGAGAATAAACTGAGGGTTGATGAGGGGTGGAGGGAAGGGAGGGTGGGTGATGGGCATTGAGCAGGGCACCTGTTGGGATGAGCACTGGGTGTTGTATGGAAACCAATTTGACAATAAATTTCATATTAAATAATAAAAATAAAAATAAAGAAATCACCAATAGTTAGCAGAGAAAGAGAGAGAGAGAGGAAGTATCGTGACATTGACGTAGTAAAGAGCTTAGTATGTTTGAAGGACTGAAAGAGAGTCTATATATGGCCTCAGGTGAAGAAGAAAATGCAGTCATAACTGGAGATTATAATATCCTTCTCTAAGTAATTAGTAGAAGAACCAAAGAAGTCAGTGAGTTATAGAATATTTGAAAAATACTATTAATCAGCTTGATCTAATTAAAATTTATAGAGCACCACATCCAGTAACTGAAGAGTACATATTCTTTAAGTACATATGTAATGATAACAAAAATATACTATATAATTGATAATAAAATGTCTCAATGAATTTCAAATGACTAAAATTTTATAGAGTATTTCTTATCACAACAGAAATAAATTACAAATCAATAGCAGTATCTAGAAAATCCACAAATATTTGAAAAATAAACAACACAATTGTATATAACTTATATGTCAAGAAAAAAAACTAAATGGGAAATTAAAACCATAATCTCAACTGAATGACAATAAGATGACAGCATACCAAAATTTATGGGATGAGCTAAAACAGTGCCTATAGAGACATGTGTAGCTTTATATCTTCATATTAGTAAAGAAGAAAGGCTCAAAATTAATATCTAATTTCCACCTTAAAAACCTGGCAGAAGAAAAGTAAATAAACCGCATTAATTGGAAGGAGGCAAATAATGGTCAGAGCAAAAATCAGTGAAAAAAAAATTAATGAATAAAAGAAAAACAAAATATATAATGCTAAAAACTGATTACTTGAACAGATAAATAAAATTGATTGATTAGGAAAAAAGGAAGAGATATGACTAGACATCTTACACGTATTAAAAATATAGTAGGTAATATCACAAAAAGTATGCCAAAAAAGTTAACAATTTAGAAGGAATGTAACTGAAAAACAGAATTTTTCAAAACTGATATAAGAATAAACAGATCTGAGTAAGTTTATAAACAAGAAAGAAGCAATATTCATAATCCAACACCCTTCCATAAAGAACATTCCTAACTTGATATTTTTTCAGGGAGTTCCATTACAAATTTAAAGAGAATATAATCCTAAATTCTGACTCTTTCACCAAATAATGGAGGACAAATACCTCCCCGACTTATTTTAGGAAAGCAACATAATCCTACCACCAAAATCTTATAACCATACTATAAAAAAGAAACAAATCAATATCCCTTATGAACATAGACACAAACATCCCAAAGAAAACTATCAAAAAATCAAATCCAGAAATATAGAAACAGAATAATATATCACCAGTGAAATTTTTAAACTAACAAATGAATTTAAGCACATTAACAAAATAAAGGAGAACATCCATAGTATCATTTCAAAATAAACAAAATTCAATACCCTCCTATGGTAAAACTGTGTGGCAAATCACATATAGAAGTTTCTCTTTTATGCCAATTCTGAATGTTCACATTTCTTTCCTTGGCTAAAGGAATAAATAATTTCTAGACTTTTCAGATGAAGCATTTTGGTACTTTCATGTAATGAAAACAAATGGAAAACCTCTTTTTTCAAAAAACAAAACAAAACAAAACAAAAGACCTTTCTTCAAATGGGAAATGAAGTTTTAATTCTGTGGGGTTTGCCTACTTCATGGGTGATCTTTTAAAACAGATCCTACTTAGGTAAAGTCCTAGAGATCAATTCACATCCGAGCAAAATATTCATACCTATTTTAGTCCTTCTGGAAATCAATTATATATTCATTAGACTGTAACAATGTTCCACTGGTTATTTATAATCAGGTTTTTTTTTTAATTTTTAAATTTTTTTCTATGAACTTCTGTTTAGTTAATTCTTACTGACTTGTTTCCAAGGTCACTAATCCTTGCTTTTGTAGTATTCAATCATCTATTAAGTCTGTCTAGTGTTCATTGTTTTCTTTTTTGGTTTTTGTTTCTTTTTTCAAGTATTAACTGTTTTTACCTATAGAATTTTGACTTGCTTTTGTAGATTCCCATTCTTTGCTGAGAATTTGCATCTGTTCACTTATTCATCTTTTCCTGTAAGTCCTTGACACATTTAAAGTAACTATTGTCAAGTTCCTGCCTGCAAATTCTGACATTTATTGTATATTTCACATTTTTAATTATAAACAAGACGTTGCATGTAGAAGAACAGTGATGTTTGAAATATACTATTTTTTCTGGTTTTCCTAGAAATATTGAGCTCTTTTCCTATGTCTGGCACCTGAGTTGAAGTGCCAAGTTGATCTACAACTGAACTTCAGATTTAATAAGATTAATGCATTTGTGGTTAGCTCACCCACCAACCAGTGTGTTACTGTGGCTCCTCTTATGAGGGGCTAATCTCTTTTATTTTATTAGGTTTGATCCAAGAGGCAGTTGGCTCATGCTTTCACCTTCAAAATCAGGGACAGGGATCACTTTTTTTCCAAGCACAGTGAAAATGCTCAAGACGGCAGAAATTATACTCTGTAGCCCTGCCTTCACTGTCACTTACTTTGACAAATTGGGCGTAATTATGAATTGCCAATCTAAAATTATTACTTTTACTTTTATTGTACTTGAAACTCCAAACCTCCTTACCTTCCCTATCATTGCCAATAGCTTGACCTTGTTATTAGTCTCTCCTCAACCCTGAAAATTATCTAGAAGAAATTCTTCTATCGCCCACACCCCAGACTTGGTGTTTCTCTCCAGGAAAGAGCCAGCACTCTCACCTCACTTGTGAAGGGCTCCCCTCTTCTGAAATTAGTGCTTCTGAACTTTCTTGAATTTATCATTCTTTTTTTTAATGTTTATTATTTATTTTTGAGAAAGAGAGAGACAGAGCACAAGTTGGGGGGGGGGCAGAGGGAGAGAGAGAGAGCGAGACAGAGAATCTGAAGCAGGCTCCAGGCTCTGAGCTGTCAGCATGGAGCCCCATGCAAGGATAGCACTCACGAACCATGAGATCATGACATGAGCCAATGTCAGACGTTTAACCAACTGAGCCACCCAGGTGCCCGTTGATTTCACCATTCTTTAACAGTCTCACATACAATTTCAATTAAACTAGACTTTTTTTTTTTTTCATGTGAAAATCCTTTTATGTCCTATCTTGAAATGGAACTTTTATCCACTCCTAGACTGTTCTCTGGAATGTTCCCATTTGTTGTTAGTTAATGGTTCAGTCTAGTCTCTAGTCTGATGCATTTACTAATGCTTTAAAAGCATCTGACTAATCTCACCTCTGTTCATTTGTTTGTTTTAATCAATATGCTACAAAACCAGAGCACTGGATTTTCTTTAGTTCCTAAATTCCTAGATAAACTTTTGGGGTTGCATATCTTTGTTCTTCAATTCCTCACTGTATCATATTTGATATCCATTTAGGATAGGTTCTCTGGAAACAGAGCCTGATGTTGACGTTCGTATGCACATGGTTTACTGTGAGAAATTTCTCTGGAGAAGCTACTAAGGCTGAGAGAAACAGGATAGGAATAAGGTGTCAATGAAATTTAAATTCAGCATGATCCCTCAGGAATGTCTGGAGTCTGTACTCTATCAGAGGCTGTCCTTTCTAGAAGCAAGGGGAGTAGAGTGACATAACTGCCAAGCCTCTCTAGGTAAGGAAGCTTTAATCTCTCAAGGACAATCTTCAAGGAAAATATGCCAGTGGGAGCCATCAGTAAAATACTCCTCACAGCTGGGGGATGAATGCTACAACAGACTTGGTGACAAGGATATCAGGGAACTGGATGGGACACACATAACATTCTATTAATGTTTCTAATTCTTAAATGGCACATTGCTTCTACATTTAATCCTCCTGGGAACCACCCAGGAATAATCTTCACTATAGACAGGCTGTCAAAAGATCTGGAATACTAAAACTTAATTACCTAAGACACAGGTTGTCTCTATCTTCCTACAGAAGATACTTATATGATGGGGAAAAAAGACAAATAAACCCAGAAACATTACCACTCCATTGCAGACAGAAATCCAAACAGTGTGGTGTCTTCAAACAACAGTTGGTAAACCAAAAGAGAGGTCAAGGCATAGGTCCCATGTTTTATTGAACAACATTATCTGTTTAATAATTGGGGGTTAAAAAGAATCTGTTGGCCCATTTGGACTGACTTGGGAGAAACTAAAGTTAAATTTCTTAATGGAAACTTATGTTTCCTTATGTTTCCTAAAGTTAAGTTTCTTAATGGAAACTCATGACCTCCATTGCCAATTTTTTAGAGCCACTGATTCTAAAGGAAGAGATCATCTTAAAAGGCTATTCAAATATAAATCTTACTTTTCTTTAATAAATTGTATTTTACTCCCCTAAATATGTATGTATATAGTCCAATAATAATTTCTTGTTGAGCATTAATCACACTGCAGGGGCCAAAGGCAGGCCACACCAAGATGGACCAGTTTGGCATGAAGATTATTTCCAGCTGAAAGCAATTGAAACTTTGTGGGTTCAAGAGAAATTTTGCCCCTCCCTTAACTACCTGAAGAATCTAAACTGGGGCTCTTTCCCAGTATAAGGGTTATTAGCAAAGATAAATTTTATGTGAGTGACCCATAATTACCAAACATCTCCCATTCTTATTACCCAATGAATTGCATTCCTTTCCTCTGAAGTTCCAGATACCCTCTTCTTCTTAGTTCAGGATGACATATATACTTCATTTTGCCTGTCTTTGAAATTTCCATGTCTGAGTATTTTTCCTGTATGTACAAAATTAAATTTGATTTTCTCCTGACTCATGTCAATGTGGTTCTTAGTCCAGATAGAAGGACTTTTGAAAAGGACAGGAAATTCTTGCTCCTGAAAACACAGAGACTGAAAGTTTAGAAAACAGTCTATCACATAGTTCTGTTCTTTAGAGTGTGTGGCCCCCTTTTGATGGAAGGTAAGGTTATAGAATGGGCTTTCTGTCTGGGACTATGGGCACAGTCTTTATAATTAGAACACTAAGTGATAAACTATTCTGGTTGTACTGCATAATTCTGTTTGGGATAAAATTATAGATATATTTTTCTTAATTTTTCCTATGTAAATCCTTATGTAGGCTAGCTCCCTAACAGGTGGATAATTTCTTAATGCATTCTGAGGTGTGTACTGTGAGACACTATGACATGCCTCATAAGAAAAATCAATAAGATTTCATGGTCAGTTAAGTTACCATCCCTTACACCACCACATTAAAAGCACAGAAATGTTTTAGAGCAAAGAAATATGTTTACTTTTGAATATTTAGTGTTGGTGGAATAATACTTTGGCAGTCTATATTTTTATGAGTGTTACTTTTATTTACCATTACTATTAACATTCAAAAAACTGGAATATCATTTGAGAAACAGGAATTGGAATGATCATACAGGCATTCGGTATAAATGAAATCTAGATGAAGTTAAAATTTAGAATGTTTTACTTCTTTTTTCTTTATTTTCCCTCAATGTTCTTTTTGCTCCTATTTTGCTAGATGGACCATGCTCCCACAATGCACTAATACCAATGGAAGAAAGATGGAAATAATAAATCTACATTAATTTGTTTCTTAGGTACTGGAACGCATGCTCAATTTGACTTAAGAAATCTGAATTCGAATAGCAGATCTGCTGGGGTGCCTAGGTGGCTGTTGGTTGAGCATCTGACATTGGCTCAGGTCTTGATCTCATGGTTCCTGACTTCGGGCCCCTCATCAGGCTCTGTGCTGACAGCTCAGAGCCTGGAGCCTGCTTCAGATTCTGTGTCTCCTTCTCTCTCTGCCCCTCCCTCACTTGCACTCTCTCTGTCTCTGTCTCAAAAATAAACAAACATTAATATGAATATATTATGAATATAAACATGAATATGAATACATTAATGTTTGTTTATTTTTGAGAAAAAAATATATATTCAAATAGCAGACCTGCTAATGACTAGCCATGTAACTTTGGGCAAGTTAACCTTCAGATTTCTATACCATAAAAAAGAAAAAGAAATCATGCCTCCATCTGCCTCACAGAGTTAAAATGGTAAAGAATGCAAAGCTTAAGTAATAAGTGCTCATTTGTTGGTAGTGACTTTTTTTGACATTAAAATGCTACGAAAGTTTAGGATAATTGTTATATGTATATAGTTGTTATACATACATAGAATATATTATATATGTTGTTATATATCATGGCCTTGTTGCAAAAACATATGTCAGACAGTCTTAAAAATAAATTATTTTCATATATAAAAAATGAAACTAAAATCAGATGCAACAAAAGATAAGGACCAGATTGTGAAATGAAATCTGTAAGAGTTAATATACAGATGTGCACTGTGTATGGAACTGCCTGCTTAATTGATTGAATCATTACTATTTTTTTTTTAATTCCAGAATGGCTAATATATAGTGCTATATTAGTTTCAGGTGTACAATATACAGGTGATACAATATCAGGTGATTCCATAATTCTATACATTACTTAGTGCCTATCATCATGGTAAGTGTACTCTTAGTCCCCTTCACCTATTTCACCCATACCCCCACCCACCTCTTCTCTGGTAACCATCAGTTTGTTCTCTACAGTTAAGAGTCTATTTTTTTGTTTGTTTGTCTCTTTCTTTCTTCGTTCTTTTTGTTTGTTTCTTAAATTCCACATATAAGTGAAATCATATGGTACTGATCTTTTTCTGACTTCCTATTTCACTTAGCATTGTACCCTACAGATCCATCCATGTTGTTGCAAATAGCAAGATTTCATTCTTTTACGTTGCTAATGTTCCATTATACCACTTTTTTAATACATTTATATATCCATGAAACTTGGGTTGCTTCCACAATTTGGCTATTTGAAATAATGTTGCAATAATACGTTTGGGTGCATATATCTTTTCAAATTAATGTTTTCATATTCTTTGGGTAAATATTGGATCATATGGGAATTCTATTTTCAATTTTTTGAGGAACCTCCATACTGTTTTCCACAGTGGCTGCACCACTTTGCATTCCCACCAAAAGTGCACGAGGGCTCCTTTTTCTCTACATCCTCACCAACACTTGTTGTTTCTTGTGTTTTTGATTTTAGCTTTTCTGACAGATGTGAGGTGATATCTCACTGTGGTTTTGATCTGCATTTCCCTGATGATGAGTGATAATGAGCATTGTTTACATGTGTCTTGTTGGCCATCTGTGTCTTCTTTGGGGAAATGTCTGTTTATGTCTCCTTTCCATTTTTAATTGGATTATTTGGTTTTTGGTGTTGAATTGTATAAATTCTTTATACATTTTGGATACTACCTCTTTATCAGATATATCATTTGCAAACATCTTCTCCCATTCAGTAGGTTATCTTTTAGTTTTGTTGATGGTTTTGTTTGCTGTGCAAAACCTTGTCATTTTGATGTAGTACTAATAGTTTAGTACTTTTGTTTCCCTTGCCTTAGGAAAATATCTAGAAAAATGTTGCTATGTCGGATGTCAAAGAAATTACTGCTTGGGCTCTGTTCGAGGATTTTTATGGTTTCAGGTCTCATATTTATGTCTTTAATCCATTTTGAGTTTATTTTTGTGTATGGTGTGAAAAAAAGTGGTCCAGTTTCATTCTTCTGCATGTAATCGTCCAGTTTTCCAACACCATTTGTTGAAGAGACTTTTTCCCATTGTATATTCTTGCCTCTATGTTACAGATTAATTGACATAAAATCATTGGTTTGTTTCTGGGCTCTTTATTCTGTTCTATTGATCTATGTGTCTACTTTTTTTGTGTGCCAGTACCATACTGTTTTGATTATTATAGTTTTTCAGTATAACCTGATACCTGGGATTGTGATACCTCCAGTTTTGTTTTGTTTTGTTTTGTTTTCCAAGATAGGCTTGGCTCTTTGGGTTGTTTGTGGTTCCATACAAATTTTAAGATTATCTATGCCATTCTGTGAAAAAATTCTGCTAGTATTTTGATAGGAATTGCATTAAATATGTGAATAATTACTAGTCTTAAATGCTCTAGTCAAAAAACAATTTTATAGCAAAAGTGGGGAAAATATGGAGGAATAGTTTAATAGAAAATAAGAATGGAAAGAAATTTCTTTAGGGACAAAAAGGTCATTTAAATCTGATTTCTTAAAACTCCAAAATTATCAGTAACATAAAATAAATCTATTCAAATGAAAATTACTTATCATGTAAAATTCCCCAAACATTTTTAAATGAGTCAGAGAAGCTGTCAAGTCCCTGGTTTGATCCAATGGCCAACATTAAAGACTTTAGTGATTAGTGTAAGAATTCATGGGGCATAAATTAGCTTTTACTTTGTTAGCCATTGAAAAGTAAACATGGAAAACATATCTGGCTTTATCACTATAAAGCCTAAAGGTATTTACCCAAGTATTTGCCTGAGATAAATGCTTTCAATCTTTAACCCAGTGTTCAAGTAAAAATCTACTTTTAAAAAATATTTTACTTCATCTGCTACTTTCATAGCTTTTGCATAGTTTGGCATTATTTATTAGATTTTTAAACTTATTACTATATATCCAGTTTGTAGCCTGAACAGTCCCAGAACAAAATACCATGACTTCTTTCTTTGCCATATTTTGCCCTCCAACTATTATGCTTGGCTTCTAATAACCACATATTGAATGAATATGTGAATAAGTTACTGAAAAGCTATTCTCTAACAAATATCTGGTTAGCAGATAAGTGTGAATGAATTAAAACATAAACATGATATTGAGTGAAAAAAAAAAACAGACTAAGACAAAATTCTACCAAATGACTCCATTTAAAATAGTTCATAAACAGGCAAACTCATGACATCAAAGTGAGGATATTGCTAATTTTTGAGAAGAATAGTTATGGAAGGGAGCACTATAGGGCTTCTGGATACTAGAAATGCTGTTTCTTAATCTGCTGCTGGCTATACAGGTATTTTCAAGTTTGTATAAAATCCATTGAGACTTGACCTGTATACTTTTCTATATGTATGCTCTCCTTTATAAAAATATGTTCAAAATATACTTAATCACCTGGAGCAAAAATAGATTAGGTCATTTGACTGCCCTTTTTTTCTAATGGGAAATATTAGGTGAATATTCTGTCAGTAGTCATAAAGATACTTCATATCCTCTCCTTAGCTTAGCTTTTATGAGACATTTGCAAGGAAAGAGGCAAACCACCAATGATCATCCAATCACAGATCTTAGAGATGTGCACTTGAGCATGACAACCTTCATGGCAGACTCATTTTCTATTTCCTCAATACCTACTTCTTTCTTCACATTCCTATTGTGCTACCGACTTTAAACTGGATTTCTCCCTGTTCTCTCAGCTATATGCCATGAATTATATGATATCTTCTTTTCTACAATATCTCATGCGTGAAAGATATTCAACATATTCCCAGACATAGGGACAATGGAAATATTATACAGTAGTCAAAATGGACAGACTGCTCTATCATTCTTTCTTAAATTTTCCTCTCATGGTTGAAAACCATGTTGGTTCAGAGACTGGGTGTTGATTTTTTAAATTTCCAATCAAAACACAATCTTGGATCCTCTTCATCCCTGGAAAAACATCCATATCATTGGCATTTAAAGCAGTGCAAAAAAAATTGTCTTTCTTAAAGACGGATGTCTTACAAAAGTGCTCTGGGATCAATCCCATGATGAAAGTTTGTTACTTCACATGGAGGGATTGAAAAATTCATAGTTTAGGTTATGTGTGTCCTGAATTAGGAATACACATTCACAAAATCACAAAGTAAATGCCACGGTTTTGCATCTACTTGCTAGACAGAAACACTGGCATCAGTAACACAACTGTGAAGATCCAGTCTTCCTATATTCATATGTGTATATGCAACTCTCTTTGCCTTACAATATACCAGATTCATTAGATACCATTTGTTTACCCCAGCTTGTTTTACTTGTCATCTGCCCAACCCTCCCCTACCAAACCTTGAAACTGCTAAAGAGGGATAACTGGCAAGACCTGTCTGGTGGAAGGGAGAAGAGTAGTTTAAGAAGTTTATGAAGATTCAACTTATTTCCTCAGGGGTTTTAAACCAATACAAAAAAATGTATGTTGAAGAGTTAAGATTAAGATTTGAGCCTGGGTTTCATTCTGATACACTTTACATGTCATGCACCCTTTGTAAATGTTAGTTTCCTATCGGTGAAGTGAAATATGATCATGATAACAGCAAACTTTATGTGGATACTGTAAGAAACAAGTACATTAGAAGTACTGGAAATATATTGAAGACAGTATAAAATGTGAGTAAACATTGAATGATTTATTTGACAAATTATAACAAAAGGGGATATGTGGCAATTCCTCAGATCTTTCTTTGATATCCTTCCAAAATAAATAATCATAATTTTTCATTTTTTTAACTTTTTAAAAATGTTGATTTATTTTTGAGAGAGAGAGAGGGAGAGAGAGCAGGGGAGAGGCAGAGAGAGGGAGACACAGAATCCAAAGCAGGCTCCAGGCTCTGAGCTGTCAGCACAGAGTCTGAGGCGTGGCTTGAATTCATGAACCATGAGACCCCATGACCCTAGCCAAAGTTGGCTGCTTAACCAACTGAGCCATCCAGGTGCCCCTCATTTTTTTAAAGGTAGCTTTAAATTACTTTCCTCCATTTTTCATTTTTATTTAGTGCATTAACATAATTGAGAGCGGCGTTATAGAAAGATTACTAGGACTTAACAATGACAAAAAAAAGTGTTGAGTGGCATCATTTTGAGAAAAAAAAACAGCAAATTGTAAATTGCATTTGTCTTTCTTATTAACCACGTGTAAACTGTATTGTCTTTCTTATTAACTAACAGATATGTGTATAGCACAATATGCACTTCAATAAGCATTTCACCAAAGAATAGTGAGTTACTATAATCATTTATTTCTCCCTATGAAAATTTAGAAACATATTTGTTTTTAGTGATCATATATTTAATGATTATTTAAAACCATAAAAGTTATGTGAAATTGACAGGGAAAATGATCCAATGGTGAAACTTCCTCAAGAGTGTGATTTAGGGACAATCCTTAAAATGTGGTTGATTATATAATATATTAATGTAAATAATAAATATATATAATACATAATAAATATATATTATTTACATATAATATATACCATAATATATAATATTTCAGGTTTTCTGAAACTGTCCTGTTACAAAATATCCAAAAAAACTCACTATATAAATAATAAAATATTTGCCAAAAGAATAAAAAGTATATAGGCTAAAAAAGTACAGACTAAGGAAGTGCTAAAATTAAAGTTTTCTGATGTTGTCTGTCATCAAATTGGGTAACCAGGTGCTTTAGTATAAAAGGTTACATACAGTGGTCAAGAGACAAAATACTAAATTCATGAAAGAAGGAGAGTAGGATAGACGACACATGCATAAATCAGAGAACCAATGAATTACAATCTCATGTAAAGTTTAAACAAGGAAGAAAAATTTTCCCACTAAAGAAAGATGGGGAAAAAATCTGATTGACTTACTCTGGGCTGCATATAAAGAGAAAAATATAGAATTAAAATTTCTTCAAATTTAATATCTGCAAAAAAGGCTAGTATTTGGGCCTAAGTTAAGGCTATCTTTGTAAATTAAAAAGGAGGCAAGCAGAAAATTTGATTTTTCCCAATGGGTAGTCAATTTGAAGTAGATAAAGCTGATATGTGCCTTATGAATAATTAAGATTTATTTTGCTTTTCATCTCTTTCTATCTACAAGTAATACTGTCATTTACTTCATCCTTTTAATCTATATTTAACACATAAATACCTATTTATCCATATTTAACATGTCCTATAGGTTAATAATGCACTTATTATCTATAGTTAATATTTCATTTGCATTTCATCTAACCCATTTGTTATTCTTTTCCTTAAAATCAGCAAAGACAATTCTGAAATAATGTAGCAAACTCACTATACTATGGATGAAACATATATCTGAGGCACAGGGCATATATCTGAATCACCACAGTTTGGTAGTATGCCCAGATACTGTGAACTGTTGAGTTCCTACAAATAACTTTAAATAGCAATAGCTGTTAATAAAATTCATAGAATTTATCAGAAAGTAATTGGAAACTAACAAACAGAAGCCAGAATCAGATACTAGAATTACTGGGTGCATAAAATGAAAATCAATATTTATTATGTTTTAAGGAAATCTAATGCAGGAGCAAAAGCATAAATTAAAAGATTGGCATCTATGAAAAATTATCAACTACAAGTTTTATTGTAATCAAATAAACTTCTATAAATGTAAAACATAAAATTAAAGTAAAAACTAAATAGCAATAGCAAACAAACAATCCAATTAAAAAAATGCACAGAGAAAAACTACAGTGAGATACCACCTCACACCTGTCAGAATGTCTAAAATTAAAAAAAAAAAAAAAAAAACAAAAAAACAAAAAAACAAGAAAAAAGTGTTGGCCAGGGTGTGGAGAAATAGGAACCTTTGGTGGTGGGAACACAAACTGGTGCAGCCACTGTGGAAAAGAGTATGGTTCCTCAAAAAGTTAAAAATAGAACTCCCCTATGATCCAGTAATCATGCTACTGGGTATTTACCCCAAAATACAAAAACACTAGTTCAAAGGGATATGGGCACCTCTATGTTTATGATTATTTACAGTAGCCAAATAATGGAAGCAACCCAAGTGTCCATCCATAGATGAACGATAAAGAAGAAGTGGTATATAGACACAATGAAATATAATTCAGTCATAAAAAATGAATCTTCCCATTTGCAATGACATGGATGGAGTCAGAGAATATAAAGCTAAGTGAAATAAGTCAGTCAGAGAAAGAAATAACATATAATTTCACTCATATGTGAACTTAAGAAACAAAAGAAATGAGCAAAGGGAAGGGGAAAGAGAGGGAGAGAGAAACCAAGAAATGGACTCAACTATAGAGAACAACTGATGGCTATGAGAGGGGAGATGAATGTGGGGATGAGTGAAATAGAAGATGGGGATTAAGGAGGGCACTTGTAATGATGAGCTCTGGGTGATGTATGGAATTGCTGAACCAATATATTGTACACCTGAAACTAATATAACACTATATATTAACAACATTGGAATTAGAAAGAAGAAAGAAAGAAAGAAAGAAAGAAAGAAAGAAAGCAAGCAAGCAAGCAAGCAAGCAGAGTATCTGAAAAGACATTTTCCAAAGACCTACAAATGGCCACCAGGTACACGAAAAGGTGCTCAACATCACTAACTATAAGGGAAATACAAATCAAAAAACAGTTGTTACAATGGTTATCATCAAAAAGACAGAAATAACAAGTGTTGGCAAGGATGTGGAGAAAAGGGAACTCTTGTGCACTGTTGGCGGGAATGTAAACTGGTGCAGCCACTATGGAAAACAGTATGGAGTCTCCTCAAAACATTAAAACTACAACTACCGTATGATCCTGCAATTCCACTTCCAGATATTTATCCAAAATAAAAATAAAAACACTAACTGGAAAGGATATCTGTACCCTTACGTTCACTGCATCAATATTTACAATAGCCAAGATATCGAAGCAACTTAAGTATCCTTCAACAAATGAATAGATAAAAATAATATGGTATAGATCCATGATATAGTATTATTCAGCCATGAAAAAGAAGATCTTGACATTTGACACAATATGAATGGATCTTGAAGACATTATTATGCTAAGTGAAATAGATCAGACAGAGAAAAACAAATACTGTATGATGTCACTGATACATGGAGTCTAAAAATAAAACCCAAAGAACAGAAAAACTGAGTTCATACATAACAGAGAAAAGATTGGTGGTTGCCAAAGTGGGTGCTGGAGGGTGGCCAAAATGGGTAAAGGTGGTCAAAAGGTACAAACTTGCAGTTATAAAATAAATACTACGAAAATGTAATATACAGCATAGTAACTGTGGTTAATAGCATTGGGAAGTTGCTAGGAGAGTAAATCTTAAAAATTCTCATTATTAGAAAAAAATTGCAACCATGTGTAGCGATGGATGTTAACTAGACTTATCATTGTGATCATTTCACAATATGTACAAATATGAAATCATTATGTTTCATACCTGAAACTAATATAATATTATAGGTCAGTTATAATTCACAAAACAAATAACACTTTAAAAAGGATATACAGGGGTGCCTGGGTGGCGCACTCGGTTAAGTATCCGACTTCAGCCAGGTCACGATCTCGCGGTCCGTGAGTTCGAGCCCCGCGTCACGCTCTGGGCTGATGGCTCAGAGCCTGGAGCCTGTTTCCGATTCTGTGTCTCCCTCTCTCTCTGCCCCTCCCCCGTTCATGCTCTGTCTCTCTCTGTCCCCAAAATAAATAAACGTTGAAAAAAAATTTTTTTTAAAAAGGATATACAGATAGTAAATAGGGCCACAGAAATGTGCTCAACATCATTTTTTATTAGGCAAATGCAATTAAAACCACAATGATATACCACTACTTACCAACTAGAATGACTTTAAATTAAATTTAAAAGAATGACTTGATTAAGTCTCATGAGAATAAATGAATTGCTAATATTCCATTTGTATAAAAAATACTGTCAGTAATGCAAAATAGAAAAAAAATTTGAAAACATTTTGGGAGTTTCCTTAAAAGTTAAATGTAAAGTACCATATGACAATCCAGTTATTCAATTCCTTGCTTCTAACCAAGGAAAATGCAAGTAAATGTTCACGTAAAGGTGTGTATGTAAATGTTCATAGCACTTTTTTTTTTTTGCAAAAGCAGAAACAACCCAAATGTCCATCAACATTTACCCAACAATTTATAAACAAATTGTATTATATCCAAAAAATAAACTTCTTCTTAGCAATGAAAAGAATTAACTAGTGATATGCACAATATGGATGAATATCAGAATAATTATGCTGAGTGAAAGAAGCCAGACCATAGAAAAGTATAGCTTTTATGATTCAATTTCCATATAAATTTCTTGAAACTATAAACTAGCTTATAGGGATAGAATGCAGAAAAATAAAACTGCCTGGAATGGAAATCAAAAGGTCACAAGGAAATTTGAGGGCATAATTATTATGTTCACTTTCCGACCATGGTGTTGGTTTCATGGATGTGTGTGTGTGTGTGTGTGTGTGTGTTAAAATTCAACAAATTGTGTATTTTAAGTATATATGGAAACACACACATATATATGTGTGTGTATCCTTAAATAAAGTTACTAAAACATTTATTAAAAATCAAAACTGTAAAATAAACTATATATATATATATATATATAGTTTATAAAGTATACAGTTTAAAATAAGAACCAAAATATCTTGAAAGTAAGAGAATAAGAACATACAATGTAAACACTAATTAAAGGAATATTCACCTAGCTATATTCATATGAGGCCAAGAATATTTTAAGGTGAGAAATATTAGTAGAGATAAATAAAAGTATCCCATAATATTTTGAGCTAAAGGATCAATTAAACAGAGAAAAATAATAATCCTGAATTTATTGGTGCTATAATATGCTTTAAATTTGATGTCAAGCTAACAGAGCTAAAAGTGATAACATAATGATCTACAATTATATTTGGGTATTTTAACATAGCTTTATGAGAGGTTGATAGAGAAAATTAATTTATAATTAGCAAGAAATAGATCTATAAAATTTCACAATAACATTCTTCTTAAATGTTATGAAACACTTACCACAACTATACATTGATCTAAAAAATAACTTCCAATAATTATCTAAGAATGAAACTATGCAGAGTATGTTCTATGAACACTTCAATTACAATGAAACTCTATGAAGACATTATAACTTGATAAATCTTGAATGTCTGGACATGATGAAACTAACTTCCAAATATCCAATGGGCAAGAAGAAATATCAAATAAAAATTTGGAAATATTTTCCACTGAATTATTGTAATATTATGGCAAGATAAAATGTGTGAAATTCAGCAATTTCAGTGTTCAAAGGAAAATATATGTAGTATAAAACAAGAAAGTTTAAAAATCAGGGATCTAAACTTTCTTTTCAAGATGCTAGCAAAAGAATATCCAGTTAAATCCAAAGAGAGTAAAAGAAGAATGTAATTAACAATAGAAAACATAGGGATGCCCGGGTGGCTCAGTCAGTTAAGCATCCAACTCCTGGTTTCATCCTAGGTTATGATCTTCTAGCTAAACTAATTAGAAATAAAAATTAAAGACAAACAGAAATATCAGGGATAAAAATGTTAACATTATTTCAGATTGTACATAAATTACAAGAGTAACAAAAGTACATAATTAGTAAGTCTACACTATAAATTTGACAATTTGAAAACCAAGTAATCAAAGTTGATATGAAAAAAGAAAATTTGAATACCTATATTTTTACTAATAAATATGTACATTAAAATCTTCCCAGTGAGAAAACTACAGGAGAGGATGGTTTCACCAATAAATTTTTCAAATGTTTAAGGAAGAAACACGTTTTCAGAGAGTAGAAAAAGTGAAGACACATCAAAACTCATTTTATGAACTAGTATAACTTTGGTATTTAAAACCTGACAAGAATCGTATGCAAGAGAAAATTTATAGGCCAATAACTCCCAAGGACAAATACACCAAAAAATCCAAGCATTATTTAAGCTATTGTAATCCAGTGTTAAATAAAAATGATTTTTCATCTTTACAAATGGGGTTTATTCCAGGTACATAAAACCGGAATTATAATCTGAAAACCCATCAGTGGAGTGCACCACATAAACAGAATAAAATGAAATAACATATCACTACCTCAATAAATGTAGAAAAATCACTTGATAAATTTTATATCTATTCATTAAATAGGAACAAAGATACTCCCAAGAAACCAGAAATAGAAGAGATATTGTTTAGCCTACTAAAAGCTATCTACAGACAAGGAAACAATAGACAAACAGAAAACAAAAACTTTCGGAAAAATGCAGTGGAATATTGAGCATTTTCCTTTGGAGGCTAGAAACAAGTCAAAGATGTCCATTACTTCCAATTCTATTAAACATAATACAGTGACAAGGCAGTCAAGGTTAGTGCAATAGGCGAGAAAATAAAATAGTTGCCACAAAAATCAGAAAAAAAGAGATGAAAACTCTCATCATTTACAGATGATAATCATGCAATTAAAAAATCGAAATGATTCCGAAAAAAGATGTCAGAAATAACAAAAGAATTTATCAAGGATTCTAAATAAAATTTCAACATAAGTAGAAATCAATTATATTTCTAGAGATTAGTAGAAGACAACTGTAAATAAATTTTACAGGTATTATTTACAATAATATTTAATTTTTTTTACATTTATTTATTTTTGACAGAGAGAGAGACAGAGCACAAGTTGGGGAGGGGCAGAGAGACAGAAGGAGACAGAGAATCCAAAGCAGACTCCAGGCTCTGAGCTGTCAGAACAGAGCCTGATGCAGGGATGGAACTCAAAAACGGGGAGATCATGACCTGAGCCGAAGTCGGACGCTTAACCAACTGAGCCACCCAGGTGCCCCCACAATAATATTTAAAGCATCAAAAACATCAGGATAAACCTAATGAAAGATGTGTACAACATATACATAGAAAACTACAAGAATTTTTAGAAACATCACAGAATACAATACAGAATGCAAATAAATGAAGGAACACACTGTGTCCATGATTTAAGGGTTAACTATTATGAAGAATAAATTTTCCCCAATTTTATTTAAAAATGTAATGCAATCCCAGTCAAATCAATAAGGATCTTTAGAAAAAATTTGTAAGCTCATTTTAAAAGTTAAATGGCAATGAATGTTACCTATAATAGTCAACATAATCTTGTAAAAAAAAAAGAGTAAAGTTAAATGACTTATAGTACTAAACATCAAGAAATACTGTGAAGCTAATGTATTAAGACAGTGTGATATCCATGCAAGAATAGGCAAAGAATCCAATAGAACAGAATACACAGCCCAGAAACAGACATGCATACACAAATAAGTTTTCAACCAAATTGCCACTGAAATTCAGCATAAAAGATAGTCCTTTAATGAGTGCTGCTTGCCTAATTTGATATCATATTACAAAAGGAGCTTTGACCCTTACTTCACAAGACAAACAAAAATTCATCCCATATGGAAAAGAGTATAAATTAGGGGATGCAATATGCCATGAAATAGAGCTGGAAGCTTTTTAAAAGAGTAATAAAATAGAAAAATACTTGGAAAAATTCAAAGAAATACGTTAATTCTTGTTTTTTCCAAACATCCATAACCACTAAGAAAATGCGAGTATTCACATTCAATTTAAATTTCTCATAATCCACACTTACTACATATAACTTTTAAGTATAACATGGAAAATGGTGCCTTGACTAAATGGTCCAAGATTGAAACTCAGAAAATAGGAATTAAAAGATATTTAGCAACACCAAAGACACAATCCATGAAGAAATAATTGATAAGACAGACTTCATTAAAATTTAAAACTTCTGCAAAAGACAATGTCAAAAGAATGACAGAAGAAGTCACAGACTGGAAGAAAATATTTGCAAAAGACACATCTGATAAAGGATTTGGATAACACTCGTTATCCAAAATACACAAAGAACTCTTAAAACCCAACAGTAAGAAAGCAAACAACTTGATTAAAAGACGGCCAAAGACCTTAACAGACACCTCACCAAAGAAGATATACAGATGGTAAATAAGCATATAAAAAGATGTTCCATACCATATGTTTTCAGGAAAATGCAAATTAAAACAATGGTAAGATACCAATAAACACCTATTAGAATGGCCAAAATCTGGAAAACTCACAACATCAAATGCTGATGAGAATGTGGAACAGGAGGAAGTCTCATTCACTGTCAGGGATACAAAATGATATAGCCTGTTTGGAAGACAGTTTGATGGTTTCTTACAAAACTAAACATATTTTACCATGTAATGCAGCAATCATGCTCCTTGGCATTGCCCAACAGTGTTGAAACTTATGTCCACACAAAAACTGCACATGGTTATTTGTAGCATCTTTATTCATAATTGGCAAAAGTTGGAAGCAACGGAGATTTTCTTCAGGAGGTAAATGGATAAATAAACTGTAGTACATCCAGACAATGGAAGAATATCCAGTCCTAAAAAGAAATGGGCTAAGCCATGGAAAAATATAGAAGGACTTTACATGAATATGACTAAGTGAAAGAAGCCAATCTCAAAAGACTACATCCTGTATGACTCTGACTACATGGTGTTCTGGAAAAGGCAAAACTGTAGAGACAGTAAAAAGATCAGTCATTGCTAGGGTTGGAACTGAGTGGGAGAGATGAATAGGCAGACCATAGAGGATTTTTAGGGCAGCGAAACTACTCTTTATGATACTGTAATAATGAATACATGTCATTATATATTTGTCCAAACTCATAGAATGTACAACACCATGTATGAAACCCAATTTAAACTATGGACTCTGGGTGATAATGATGTGTCAATATAGGTTTATCAATTGTAACAAATGTTCCACTCTGGTGGGGCATGGGGATAATTGGGGAGACCACGCATGTACAGGAGCAGGGGGTATATGGGATATCTCTTCACCTTCTTTTCAACATTGCTGTGAACATAAAACTGCCCTTAAAAAAAAAAGACTTGTTTTCAACATATTAACATTTGTATAATTTTTAACAATAAAATGATGTGTATATCCCTGAGCAATATCTTTAAACTTAGAATGGTTAGTATTATTAAGATATTAAAATTTCAGAAGAGCGAGCATATAGTTTTTGTGTTGTACCTCCTAGGTTTAATTGCTTTGTAGTTGAAGGGGAACAGAATTTGCCACCCCAAAATATATCCCTATGACAGAAGGATTATCTTGAACTGGTTATTTTGAAGAAGAAACAGAACACAGAAGCTCTGAAAATCCAGTAGAGGTTACTTTTTGTCCAAGAAATTTATATTTATAAGGGAAATATTCATTTGTAAGTATGTCTTCCTTTCTGTACCAGGAAAAGAAGAATGACCAAATCTCCAGAAACTTTTATCAATGGAGAAGGCAAAGGCTTAGATTTGCAGGACAATCTACTGTTGTTACTTGTTACTGCTTTTCCTGGTAACCTTCCATTAACAGGTCACCCCCCTTTCCCTAACCCATGCCCACAAAACCTTTCTTTTGTCAGTAGCTGAAGATGACATTTAAAGTGATGGCTTGGGCCATTTTGGGGATCTTCTCAATTTTATGGTCATCTTCCATGTGTACACAGGACATATACATGTTATTAAACTTCTGTTTGTTTTTCTCCTGTTAATCTGTTTTTTACTACAGAGGAGTCTCAGCCAAGAACCTAGAAGGGTAGAGGGAAAATTGTTTTCCTCCCCTACAAAGTCTTGAAAAAGAAAGGAGAGAAAGAGGTGGGGATGTGAGGGAGGTAGGGCTGACAGAGGACTTAAACTACCTCCATTTTGACCTTAGTCTGTACTTCCTAATTAAGCCCTTCTTTCTAGTTTGTCTCTTTACTCAGACAAAAGACCTAGCAGGCAAAGCATCTCATGATGGGTACCAAAACTATCCCCTTAAACAATAAGGACTGCCCTGCACCAGCAAGACCCTATGACTGACCCCAAGACAATGATCAACCTGACTTTTACTGCCCACCTGCATGTACCCACTGACCTTTGTCCCACATTTTCCTTATATAAACCTAGAAGCATTTTCAGCACTTTGGAGGTAGTCTTTGAGACGTTAGTTCACTGTCTTCCTGGTGTTGCCTTCACTGAAATAAATTTTTTTCTTGTTTCACCTCCACTTTCTCTGCTTTCTGATTTTGTTAGCGGTGAGTGACCAAACATGGTTTGTTTGGGCTCCTGGAGCCAGGTGCTCTAGCACCCCTACAACCTGGTGATGAGGGGAGGGGGAAGAGAGGGGAAAAGAGGAGGAGAGGGGAGGGGAAGGAGACAGAGGGAGAGAGGAAGGTAAAAAAAAAGACAGAAGGAAGAAGGAAGGGGGTTGGCAGGAGAAAATTTGTCAACAGCAGACTTCTTCTCAGGGAAAAAATGGCACATATTTAGGAACCCACTGTAATGGGTATGTTTATTCATTCAGATGAAGCCCCCTGTGGTATTATTTTTCAGATAGGACTAGAAAAGACTTCGTTACACTGAAAGAAGTTAAAGACTGATGATGAAGCAGAATCAAATCGGAAGCATAACCGAGACACTACAAAGAAGGCTGAAGGGTGAGCAGGAATTCTGTGAAGTTCCTAGTGGCATCTCAGCCACACGGAATTCGAAAGTCGGGCAACCTTATTTTCAGTTTTAAATTGTTTGCTGTGTTGCAACACAGGTTGCATGGGGTCTTCAGTAAAATTTCATATACTCACAAATGTCCTTCACAAATAAGAGCTGGAGAAAATCAAGAGAACAGGGCAGAATATGGTGAGCCAGAGAGAAGAGAAAGAAACACTGGATTTAAGTGTCATTGAAAAGAGAGGCAATGGGTGAATATAAGCATGTGAAAAATTTGCAAAAGTCTTTGTGGAGAGCGCTCCTTTCACTGAAAGAGGGGTAAAGCAGTTCAAACCAATTTTCTTTAAATATCAAAGGCCTGCATGACCTTTGATACCCGAGTTGCAGTATAACTAGAGGGTAGAATAAAGAGTAGGAGTAAATGACCTTTTAGGCCTCATCCAACTCCGAAATGCTTTGATTCTAAGAGGAGCATATGACTGTTTGGCAATATATCAAAGACTTGCCAGTGTCACTGTGGTTTGGGCCAATTACTACATTTATTTATGGTTTAGGAACTTCATTTAGGGCTTGAGGTACAAGACTAAAATAACTCAAGTTCAAAGAAATAACAGTGACATTGACATTTCACACTGATCAGCAAGTCTTTCAGGGAGTTACAGAATGGCAACATTTATAAGCCACAGTTGCTGCTACTCAAGTAGAGTATGAGATTAGTAGAGAAAACTGTCCCTAAAGCCTCATTACAGAGTAAATCAAACCTAACCCGCTGGCCCAATGTTGCTGTCACATCAGGAGAGACCAAACCACTAAAAACGGCAAATGCAGTCAAGCCCTTATTGCTTCTTTGGGGTAAACCAGAGGGAAAAAAAGGCTGAACTAAGCCTTTCCGAAAGCTCATCTTAAAATGTGGGAGGCGCTAGATACTGGCAGCTTTTCAATTGGATTACCCAGGACAGTTTGCAGTTAACAAAGAGAAAAATCAATGTCTCCTTATTAACTCTGGACAAAGAAGTTTTAAGTGTTTGCCATAACACTCAGATTCTAGTTACCTTACACACAAAAGCTCAATGATTAGCAAACATGGCCACTGTCATACTTAACTCTTTACATGCTGACATTTTCAGATAGCACAGAGAGGAACCATTTTGACCTAATGGTAATTTGAAGAATAGAGGGACTTCTGAGTTCTAATACTTTCATGTATAGATAGTATCATGACAAACACCACCACTCTAGGATCACGAAAGAAATGGCTAGGTTAGGCCAGACTATACGAAGCTTCTGAAAAAAGCTAACTACACATTTGTCAATAACATTATGTCTTGAACTCCAGAGAGGTGAGTGACAAAGGCTGAAAACCAATAGGTATCAAACACTGTGCTAGACATATTTCATTGTGGAAAAGGTAAGCACCTTGCCTACAGATGCAGTAACAAAGCTATGCAGCTAGAATTGAAGCCCATCTCTCCTTTCTTTGCATTCTAAACTATATAATATGACATAGTACAATGAAATGCAGTAAGGCTAAGATTTAGGAAGCTGAAGCTCTAATTCTTGCTCTGCCACTAAAAAGCTGGGTGACACTGAGCATGTCATTTCACCTCTCTGGCGCCACATTTTCCTCACCTGTAAAATGAAGGAAATGGACTTTGTGACCTCTCTTCCAGATGACAAAGTTTAGGATTCATTTGCTACCTTTTCATTACCTCTACCTATGGTATAGAATTCCAATCTGAGTAATCAGAGGAGACCCTTCCTGGGGTCTAGAGACTTAAGGCTCATGCAATCAGTTACCTATGTCTTGCAGAAACATTCCTGTCTCTCTTTTTCCAACTTTAAATGCCCCACTGGACTCATTTAATTTGAAGGAGTGTTCCCACTGAGCTCTGTGTGAAAAGAAACTGCCATCATATGAATATTTACCCATCCACATTAAACTAGACATGAAAATATTCCAAGTACTCCACTTCATTCTATTAATATTTCAGTCTAATAGATATGGAAGAAGCACTGACTCGTGATCACTTTCCCAGCTGGTCTCTGCAGAAAGAAGTGGAACAGTGTGTACATACATACATTTCACTTACTAATTGCATAACTGGATGTTTCAAGTTCACTCTGACCCTCTGCAGAGCAAGATACTCTACAGTAAAATATTTCTGTGTGGCAGAGACTACCGTAATCTTTCAAGATCCAAAGGATTTATAGTTAGGATCTTCTTAATTGCAAGAGACAAAATACTGATTTCCAATTGCCTCAAAAACAAAACAAAACAAAACAAAAAACAAAGTGGAGATGCATAAATGTTTTAGCTCATATCATGTTTTAGTTACATGATGTGTAATTTGACTTTGTGTAAATCATTCTCTTTGTGCCCCACTTCCCATGCATTACCCACCATTCTTCAGCCTTTTCTATGCCACTAGAGGCTGACTTTTGTTAACTGCTTCATTGACTTTCTTGTTAGCTCTCTTTCAATTGGGTGATGACAAGGGAGTTACTAGGAAGAGACTGGAGGGCTAGCTGAGAAAAATAACCACAGCATTTCAGTTCTACTCACTCCATCCTTCAGGGGTGAGTTTCCTTCCCTTTACTACTAATATCCCCACAAGGCACTTCAATATTCCAGCTTTTACTGAGCTGGAATAACACTGGGTCTTCCCCTTGCCTCCTCAGTTCCAGAGATGGTAACAATTTTCCACTTTTCCTAGATGTTTAGTGCCTCATCCTTCCTCATTTATTCTTTTAATTTTGCCTACTGCTCTGTAAATGGTTGTTTCATTAAAATATTTTCATATCAACCATCTGGAGTGAATTCTGCTTCCTCTAGAACCTGACTGACACAAGCGAAGGGCTGTTTGATCTAGAACTCAAACCGTGTTATTAAGACCTACTGTCTCTATTTCTCTGCTTTATGCTCCTTCACCTTGGTACATTTTTAGGTTTCATGTGGTAGCATGATGGTTACTAATAACTCTGGACTTACAGCTTTCCATGTCGCGGTCCTTAAAAAAGAGTTTTCTTTAAGGGTGCCTGGATGGCTCAGTCTGGCTCTCGGTTTTGACTCAGGACATGATCTCCATGGGAGCAAGCCCTGGGTGGGGCTCTGCACCCATGGGATTCTTTCTCTTGTCCTCTCTCTCTGCCCCTCCCCTGCATGCATGCACTTTTTCTCTCTCTCAAAATAAATAAATAAATTTTTAAAAAGTTTTCTTTCTGAGATATTTGAACAGAAAATCTTGAAGTAGTACTCATTAGCCCACAGGGTGGAGTCAACAACAGTCAAAGTTCTTCCACTGAAACTGATGGTTCCCAGGAGTATTTTCTGTGTACTAATTACAAAGGAAGGAAAAGAGGATACTGGTGATTATAAATCATGAATGCACTAATAAAATGAATTTACTTAGTTGACATGAAGGCTGAGTCTAGAAAACGGTTGTATGTTCCTCTCTTGTAGCTCACTCTATCCTCTTTACCCAGGCCCCAGACCCACCTTTCATTTTCCTTTTATCTCGGGGTCTCTGTACAACCAGCATGCCATAAATAGATCACTACTTCCACTTGCAAAACATTTTGTGTTTGGAAATGGTGTTAGGAAAATTCTCTCAATTTTCACTTAAGTGTGCTTGTATTTAATTATTATAAAAAATAACACACTCTCAGTATAAAGCCCTAAGATCTTAGCATGGAAACCCAACTAAATTTGGTTCCTTCCTCCATGATTTCATTTCATGCAAGGATATCCTCTTCTCTCTACACCACAGCTTCATTGATATACTTAAGTTTCTGAAACATATTAAACTTGTTTTCTCCTCAGGGATATTACAAGTAGCTGCTAACCTTTACTTGAAATACTCTTTCCCCCATCTTCACAGGCTGTTTCCTTGTTCATTCAGGTCTCAGCCTAAATGTCACCTTTTAGCTGAGACCATCTTATGCCCTTCACTTTTTTTTTTTTATTTCACTTTATGGTCCTTTTATAGGATTATCTTTATTGAAAATTATCTTGTTATTTTTTTTCCCTCCTACCAGATTATGTGGTAAGAGAGAGAATATCCATTTATTCATATTGTTCCTGTCACAGTAAATATTCATTGAATGAATAACCATGGTAATGAAGTAACTGAAAGTAATTAGCCCCTTCTTACTCAGAAGGAATGATAGATTTCAAATTTTAGAGGGAAGGACATTTGGGGATCTCTTGATGCCCTACAAATCTACATATTTATAAATATATTATTGTAAATAAAATTTGTAAATAAAATTGTAAATAAAATTTTAGAAATGAAAACAGATAGAAGTATATTTAATGATGTATAAAACAGGTTTGTCAAGTTTTTTGTTTTGTTTTCTGATCAAGTATGGAAAGTGAACAATGGAAGTCAACAGGATAGAAACATAATTATTTATGCTAACATTGGAAACTACTGTTGTTCTTAACAGACATATTAAGCAGTTCAGGAATGGCCACAAAATGACTATTGCTAACCTACCTCCAGATTCCCATATTTCTAGTGCAAACAAGCCCTCCACCCCACTGCACCACACATGCAGGACTGAGGAAGAGTACAGTCAAACATCTAACAGAAATTGACAATTGCTATGGAATGACTGGTGGTATACATGAGAATAGAAAGTTGGGTTGATATGGCATTTTGGTAAATAATATTGTAGTGTATCAACAATATGTGGTAATGCACAATTGAAAAATCTCAGATCAGCATAACACTATGATTAGGCTGTATAAAATTCTGGACCCTTCACTTTCTGCTTGAGAAATTGGGAAAATTTCTTTGTCCTTCTGAGTCTCAGTTTTCTCATGGTGAGAATGGTAATGATATTGTTCATATAGCAGTATGATATCAAGCATAAAACATACATTTTGGTATGAGAACTAATGTTATAACCCATGGAAAGGACTTATAACCTATGTCTGATACAGACAGTAAGCTCTCGATAAATTGTGGTTTCTATGAATATTATCATCATTACTGCATGCATTACTCTAGGAATTCTAGTTATCAATACCTATTTTCAGTGTCTAATAGAAACCAAGTCAAAATGAGGATTTATTCCTACATACATTATTCCTACCCAAAAGAAACATGATTAAAAATAAAGATTTAATAGTAAGTAAAAATATTGCTAGCATTTACATTTGTGTGAGTTATGAAGAGTTTATCTCTTTGAAACTTAGTTTCATTATTTGCAAATTAGAGACACCAATCTTTGGGGGTAATTAAGATGATTGAACGATATAACAAATTAAAAGAAACTTGGCAGGGAGGAGATGTGGCAAACACTCAGTAAATGGGCATTAATGTTGCCATTATGATATGTTAGGATTAACTTTTGTTAATTTTTATTTTAAACATTAAGATTAACTTTTTGGTAGTTTTAGCAAATTTTATTAGCACTATCATATGTATCAGGATCCTGACACTCAGAGAAACTAAACATTCACTTAGGTAGAAGCTAGAAAATAGGATCTTGACCTCAGGTTTTCTCATGTCAATAGCCTTACTCTTTCCATCACACTGTGTCACTTCTGATTTGGGGTTTTATTTAAAGTCTCTGGCATGGTGAAGAAGATGAATCTATTATCTGTCTCTGGCCTCACTAGAGGATAAAAGCAAAGGAGTCCTTCTATAAGCAGCACCAGTACAACTCAGATATGTTCTCTCAGTTACAACCACGGTAAGTCTACATTTACTCAGCAAAGGAAGAAATTCTGTAATGGCCAAGAGCAAAAGAGACTTCTAAGCAGTATCCTTGGTCCACTTCTCATTTCTGAAGGAAGATGGTCCGGGTCTCAAGAGTGGTAAAGCACAATTTCTCTGTTGTAGGGATACGCCAGGTCTCTGAATTCCTCGAAGAATGGTGGAACCAGCTCTGGAAGCCCTTGTCATAAGGTTATATTTGTATTAGCTGGAGCTGATCTTTACAAGCTGAAGAAGCTGCCATTTTCATTAGTTCTCTGCAATACAAGACATTCTCCTTCACCGTGTATGGTGACCTCTTCCTTCTGCCCTTTTAAGGTAGATTGCTTTTACATCGTGTTCCTGCGTCTTCTGTAAGCCACTTTTCAACACTTACCATCTTGTTTCACAGTCCTATATGCATTTGCACACATTGCCTGTGCCTGGAAGGTTTCATTCTCCCAATCCTAGTCCCTGTTTCCTATTCCACACCTTCCCACACAGCATCTCTTCACCCTTCAGAATACTGACTCTTCCTGCAAAAAGTCTCTCCGTGAAGACTCCCCCAAGGCCTTCTCACTCTTTTACAACAGAGTTTACCAGAGTATGATGCATTGAATATTGTCCCATTTGTAGTAAACTATCCAATATTATTTTTAATATGCTTACCAAAATTTGTAGAGTTGTCTGTCTCAGGACTTATTCCAGGCTCTTACACAGTGAACAAATCAAATGCAGTCCCTGCTCTTGTGGTTTTGCCAAAATAGTTTCTTTTTATAAACTGTTTATCTCACCTTAATATATCATGCATACCATGAAAGCAGAGTATGTATGATTCATCATCAAATCTACAATGTCTAGCACAATGCTGGGCACATATTAGTTACTGATTAAATATTTGCTGTATCATAATGGTTAATGAATTTTATTCTGTGTTATTATAAGAATTTGTGCTTCAGAGTTATACAGTTAAATCTAAGATGTGACTTTAGCTTCTTCTCTGAAGATTCCCAAAGGACTGGCTTCTTACATTAGAGGCAACTGAATCTGCCCTTCAGCACAATTTGTTGACTTTGACAAGTTATTCCCTCAAGTACAACACCAAGTTTTGCTTAACGAGATGCCAGAGGTGCTGGGATCATTGTAGACAGTATTTAGTAGCATGATCACAGCCTTTGTAGCTAGGGAAAGCTGGAAGGACATGTGAGGAACATTATAGACAAGGGAAGCTTGGTTTTTATTATGAAAGAAGCAGGAATAAAGTCTCTTTTTCAGAAAGTGTTTTGGCACAAGCTTTCCATTTATAAAAAGCAATTGGAAATAAGCAGGGAAATCTTTTAATTTCCTGATTATCCTCAGAATTGAATTAGGACATCTTCACTTATGGTGGGATCTGAAACCCTTCTAATCCTGTCCTCTCTATCTCTTACTATGAACATATCTTTGAACACAAATGCTGTATAACTTAACAAATACAAATAGTCCTTAAATATATTCACTCAACCAATATTTACCTACAAGATGCCAGAGAATCTACTAGATGTCAGAGCCTATGATAGGCATAGAGATTACATAGATAAGTAAGATAGTCACAAATTCACTAATATTCTCTGTTCCTTGGGGGAAGCAGACTCCAGAGCAGAAAAATGTAGTGTCAATTCGCCAATGTCATATTGAAGGTAGGACTTCCCCAAAGGAAGCAGCAATTAAGTTTTGCCCATGACTGCAGGGAAACATCCAGAGGTAGATGTTTAACATTTAGCTGAGAATTGAAACAGAAGAAGAGTGGTACATGGACTCAATGTTTCTGCCCCCCTTCCCATATTCATTTGTTGAAGCCTAATCACCAATGTGATGGTATTAAGAGATGGGGTCCTTGGGGCTCCTGGGTGGCTTAGTTGGTTGACTGTACAACTTTGGCTCAGGTAATGATCTCATGGTTCACAGGTTTGAGCCCTGTGTCCAGCTCTGGGCTGACAGCTCAGAGCCTGGAGCCTGCTTCAGATTCTGTGACTCCCTCTCTCTCTGCCCCTCCTCTGCTTGTGCTATGTCTATCTAAAACAAATAAACATTAAAAATGATTTTTTTAAGAGATAGGGCCTTTGGAAGGGAAGTACATTTAGATAAGGTCATGAAACTGGAGGCTCCAGAAAGGAATTAGAGTCCTATAACAAGAGACAAGAGAAATCCTCCTTCATGCGAACATACAGCAAGAAGGTGACTGTTTGTAAATCAGGAGGAGGATCATCACAAGACACCAAATCTTCTGGCATTCATGATGCCTGCCTCCATAAGTTTGAGTAATAAATGTTTGTTGTTTGAGCCACTCAGTCTATGGCATGTGTTACTGAGCAGACTAGGTCATAATGGGAGTAGACTAAAACAGAAGTTGATCCCAAGAAATGGGGTGCTGCTATAAGAAATATCTAAAAATGTGGAAGTGGCTTTGGAGCTTGGCAATGGGTAGAGGTGAAGAACTTTGAGGTGCATGCTAGAAAGAGCCTAGATTGCCCTGAACAGAATTTTAAAGGTGATTCTGGTGAGAGCTTAGAAAGAAGAGACGAGAGCCTCAGAAAAACTTTCTATCTTAGAGAATACAGACATAATCATGAATAGGCTGTTGATAGAAATATGGATGGTAAAGGCCATTTAGGTGAGGTCTCAGAGATAAATGGGAAACATGGTATTGGACAATGGAAGAAAGGTGATCTTCATCAGATGGCAAAGAACTTGGCTGAATTGTGTTTGTGTTCTAGTGTTTTGTGGAAGACAGAACTTTCAAGCAATGAAACTGGATATTCAACTGAGATAATTTCTAAGCAAAGTGTTGAAGTCATGCTTCGTTCCCCCGACTGCTTGTTGTAAAATGTGAGAACAGAGAAATAAATCAAACAAAAAACTGTTAATCAAAAGACAAGTGGAACTTAAAGATTTAGAAAATTCTCAACCTTTCATATTGCCAAAAAAAAAAAAAAAAAAAAGAGTAGAGAGAGAGAGAGAGAAAAACTTGTTCAGAAGAGAACACTAAGAGAATGGGGAACCAACCATTTGATAAGGAGGTTAGTGTAGGTGTGAACCATAGGTGTGAGCCTAATCAGCCAGCTCAGTGGGAACCCTGTCAGTTTGGACTGAAGGGAATGGAGACAGAATGAAATGAAGAAAAGCTCTCAGACTTCTTGAATTTTACAGGACTGGACCATTGAGCTCTTTGGCTATGAACATGTAAAATTCTTTAAGAATTCACACAAAGGACTAATGACCTTGAACCAGACACAGAAATCATTACCTCCTCAGTTCCAAAAGCTTGGGGCAGGGCATTGCCTCAGTGTCAAGACCGTATAGCTTCTTCTGTAAGCCTTGGGAGAGGGACTACCTAGAGCCTATTCCTTGGACAAGCCAATCTCAGTTTTGTCTTGGTACCTTTACACATGCTATCTCTTCCTGTCTGAATGTCTCAGCCACCCCCACCCTATTTACATGGTTAACTTTTTGTTTGGTTTGGTTTTGTTTTTGCCATTTAGGTCTCAGTATAAGAACTCTGCCCAAAAAGGCCCCCTTTAAATGTCCAAACTAAAGATTACTCTTCCCCAACATATCACTCTTTATCCTGATTGTTTCACTCTTAAATAAAAATTTGAGCACCAGGAAATAATTGGTTGCTGGATTCAATCTGTCTTGGACATGAACCAACTCACAGAGCAGTCCCAGTACACAGTAGGTTCTCTTTAATCTTCCTTTCATGATTGATTTCTCATCTCTCATCCCTTATATGTTGATTTTTTTAATGCAACTCTCTCAAGTATACTTTATTGCCCATATTTTTGGAGCTCTTGGGAGACTCCAAACTTCTTTTGAGTTTGCTACGGCTGCCATGAGAAAGTGCCACAGGCTAATTGGCTCAAATAACAGAAATTTATTTTCTCACAATTCTAAAGGATAGAGGTCTAAGATCAAGGTGTCGGCAGTATTGGTTTCTTCCAAGGATTCTCTCCTTGGCTTGGAGATGGCTGTCTTCTCCATCTGTCATCATGAGGTCTTCCTCTGCGCTTGTGTGTGTTTCTGTGTCCTAATATCTTCTTCTTATAGGAGTACCAGTCACAATAGATTAGATCCTAATGACTCTATTTAACTTTAATTATCTCTTTAAAGGTCCTATCTCCAAATATAGTCGTATTCTGAAGTAAATACCTCCACATATGAATTTTGGAGGGACACAATTCAGCCCATAGTACCACGTAATACATCCCCAAAATCTTATAGGAAATTAGAGGTTACCATATAAAGCAACTTTTAATTCTTAAAACTTTCTTGATTCAGACAATGGATGTTGATTTTTTTTATTTCAGTAAACAATGAGGAAATCGGATATATGCTAAGCTCATGTAACAAAGACGCCTCTAAATACAGTAACTTAAGCAGAATAAATGTTTAGTTCTCTCTCAGCCCAGAATTATATGGAGAATTCAGTAGGTCAGCAGTTATGCTCCAGGAGTTTGTTCAGAAATCCAGTTCCCTTCCATCTTGTCACTCTGCTATTCCACTACGGTGGTTTTCTCATGTCTGCATAGTTGAACCTACCTTCCTAGCACAACTTTCTCTTTTAGCACAACAAAGAAAGAGGCAGAGAAGAAATGTGGAAAACGCAGTTTTCTATTATGGATGTGGCATTGGAATTAAGCCCTCCACTTCTGTTTTCATTCCATGGAATTAACTTGCTGACATGGTCATATCATATGCAAGAGGAGCTTAGAAATGTGTCTATTCAGGGATCATGTCCCCTGCCATGTGAACAACCCCATGAGTGGTGGACTTCTATTACTAAAAGGAAGAAAGAGGAGTTGTAATTCCTGTCACAGTGGTTTACAGCAATATTTTAGACAGAGAATAGTATAAGACACAGTCCCTGTCACTTGTGCAATATTCTGATTTAAAAGTTGAAGATTAGCTCAATTTGTTATAATTATCACTGGAAACTGGGATTACTTTTTCCCCAAGTTTGACATAAATTCCATTTACTTTGGTCATATTTCCTGATCACGCTAGGGTTATCTAGGATACAAATTTAGGCCAAAATATTTTGCACAAATGCATGGCATTTTATATAAATTAGAAGCATAAGAGGAAGCCAGACAAAGAGGCAGGGTGATATACTTTAAAGGACATTGTTTTGGAAGTGACACGGAGTGTGCAAGCATTAATTACCAGAACAAAAACTGCAGGCAAGGTCTCTCATGTCTCTGAATCTCAGTTTCCACAAGTCTACGCTGATTATAATGTTTACCTTGAGGGCTGTCCTAAAGGCTTAGACTAATGTCTGAAAATTATCCTGGGAAAACTCAGTAAGCCCTCATACAGTTTGGCAGTTTCCTTCACGTAACAATATGGTCTGTAGGTGGGATTGCTTGTTAGGCATGTAACATTTGTGACATCAGATTCTCTTAATTTCTTTAAGTCCCATTTTTCTCCACTACAAAATGAAGGTAACAATAGGACTAAGTTTTTAGTGATGGGAAGTTTGAGTAAAACAATGTAGTAAACTGCCTACTGCTTGGTATATCCTAAGGGTTCAGTAAATATTCCTGACGTGATTTTTTCTCAGCTGAGTATTATGGCCCATGTCATTAGACAGGGTCTTCTTCCAGCCTCATCTGATGCCCTAGATATCTATAAACTGGCTGTACTCCTGGAGAAAAAGTGAAGATGCACAGCACATCTGTTTCCCATTTAGGAGGCCTTCAGGCTGGGCATCTTAAAAATTAAACTGCAATATTGTCATTATCCATGTGAAGTCTTCTTTTCATGGTGAAGCTGTTCATACTTAGAGTGGAAAATTACAACTCCCAAATTGTCTCCCCAGGGGAAATCTAATGGGTATGTTTTTTATTTTGTGTCTCTCGTAAATGATCCCTACCAAATGAAGAAATCTGATTAAAGTAATGGAAACTTTTCAACAGACAGTGACTGGAAAACTGTGGGACATGCCCTTAGCCACATTCATGGTCTCATCCTCCACTCTTGTCTATTAATTCAACAAGACTACTTAGCTCCCTTTTTCATGGAAATGAAAGTACAGAAAAAGTTAGAAAATTTCTGACTACAAGTAATTGCCCATTTGGGGAAAATAAGGTCAGGTCACAAAAATAACTGCCAAGAGACATCGTTTAGCTCTATGAACATTCAGAATTGACATAATCCATTCTCGTAAGACTTATTATTTTCTATAGCAGATGTGCCTTTGGGATACATCCCAATAACACACTCCTACAGATCCCTGAGACATATCAATTTTTCTTGAGTAATGCTACCTGGGCACTGGTGATTCCCGTGTCAATTCCAAAATTCACATTGGAACCCATTAAAATAATTATTTAAGAAAAAAATAAAGCAACCTAATTTGCCACCTTATGGCATTCTGTGCACTTTATCAACTGAATAGACAGGGAGGTGACTTTCACAGCCTCAGGAAGGAAAAAGCATCTAGGATTGAAGCTAATGTCAAAGTAATAGGTACTCTTGAAGCTTAGTTTAAAATTGTTGAATCACAAGCATTTGTTGTGGGTGGAATGAATCATAATAGGAAGTGTTCTTCTTGACACAGGGGTACTTAAAACTAGGAAATCAGATCTTGTCACATTCTGGAATTTGTGTTTCCTCATCATTAGAGTCCAGTTAAACAGTCATGGTGGGAATACGATATGGAGATGATTACTCCTTTTTGCATCATGTGAGGAGACATAGATGGTAAGATCTTTCTACTATTAATGACATCAAGATTGATAACCTGGTTAATATGATTAGTGAATCATCCCATACAAAAGCACATTTATTCTTTGAAGTATTAGGTAAACCATAGAAAGATACTTTGAAATTCAAATGAGATTGATATAAAGAAATACATAGTTGCAGAATCTGAGTAACATCTTTCTATTCTTGAATGGCCAGATAGGGAGAGGAGAGGGGCCCTTTATGCCCATGGCAGAGATATTCTCAAATCATATTAAAGAACTGATATCCAGCTTCAGTGAATGTTTTCCACTTAAACAAGGAAGAGAGTAATATTAGAAACTAAAAATCCCTGCAGAAACATACATTACACTGATATCTAGTCAGTGGGACTGGTGCTGGCATTTGCTGGCTTTATACATAAACCAAGTCCTGGCTTTATGATTTGTTTAGAAACATATCATCTCAAGAAGCAGAAACACTATTTCCTTTCAACAGATTGTAAGGAAAGGAATAGTACAGCAAAACTATTTTAAAATGTTATTCAGTATTTATATTCTCCCTTAATTACTCAGTGTTTTGTTTGAAAAGAATAAAAAAAGCAAGACAGTTACTCATCTATAGGTCTGTAAATCTTTTCTCAAAATCATCTGCCATTTTTCTTCCGGCAAAGTGCATTCAGTGCCAAGAAAATGGTTCCACATTAACGTGCCATTTCTGTTTGATGTTAAGCCAAATTGTCTCACACTCCAAGAATGATTTTTGTGAGGCACTGGAGTGGAGCTTTCCAATTGTGCTGCTTTAAAATAGCACCACAAGTTCCTGGGGAGTTGCTTGAGAGAATCCATTACCAATTGGCCAGCCATTATTATTCTCTAATCCATAAGTCTGGTCTATTGACCAAATGATTCAATGGTTTACAAGAAAATGTCAATGGACCAAACATTTTGACCACCCTGACTGGCTTGCATCTCTAGCTTTTAATCAAGGCATTGATCCATTCAGTTTAGAACACCCTGTCTATAACAATGAGATATTGAACCCCTGCCAGGTGTCACTATGCTGAGCTGAACTGCTGGGGTAAAATGTGGAAGGCACCACAGATCATGGCTACCACCTCACCCATCTGATGGGTAATCCTGAATGCCTCTTGCAAGGCACCCCAAACTTTGTCATAAAGCTTACACAGTCTCTCCCTAATTACTCTATAAAAAGAACTGCAAATACTTTGCTTTCCACAAAATGCTAATGGATCCAAAATGCTGGTAAATTAAGGCACTGAAATGTGTGCCTACTTCAAAGAACGTAATATTTTTCAAAAATTATTTACCTAATAGTTGCTCGACAACAGAATGGAGGAAATAAAAATAATATGAAGGTACATGTTGGCACTTGTTTACTCTTAGTACTACAACTCTCTGCCCTCATGTCCCCGAGAAGTGTACAGCTCTCAGAAGAGGGAAATAATAATAATGGGGAAACATAAAACTATTCTAAATATTCCTTTAAATTAAAAAAAAGTTGCATGCTAACAAGATGTGGTAGAAAAGCTAGGAGATAGGATTCAAAAAACTTACCATCACTGTTGAACTCTTGGCGAGTTAATTTCTCAATACTTATACCCTCATCTGTAAAACTACATTAATAGCCTCACCTTGCATACCTGTGTGATGATTGAGCAAATAAAATAGATAAGACATCCAGCACAGAGTCAAATCTAATCATTACATTGGTAATTTGATACAAAACAACATTTGAAATCTATTAATCTATCAAAGCCTCCCTCAGCAACCACCAGGTTCCTAATTACTACTCATTCCTTCTTCCATTAACACATACTGAGTACCTGTAATGTGTCAAGCATTGTGCTAAGACAAGATAAACACACTCTTAGTTCTCTAGAAAATTCAACCCGTGATGGGTGGCACAGACAAGTACAAAGATGACTGCCATTTTGTAGAGCAGTGTATAATGGAAGCACTATTTAAAGACTTGACGTTGGCTTTCTAGATCAACTCCACAGCTATATTACAAATTGCCTTCATAGAAAACACTTAAAGAAAAAATGGTTTCACTTAAATTAGAAGTCAAATAGGCCCAAATCCAAGTCCTATTCTTCCAGTGCTCTCCACTCATTAAACTGTATGACCTTGAAATAGTTATGTAACATCTTTTTACATCATTTCTTCATCCGTAATATGAGGTAATAACATAGTTATTTTATTGGTTCATTGTGAGAATTTAAGAAAACAGCACCTAGAACAGTGTGAAGCATGTTTAAATCCTCAATAAGTGGTAGCTGTTATCATAAATTCAGTGATACATGTTTTTAATAAATAGTATGGAGTGTCTTTTGTGCTGGAATTCATTACGTTATTTTCACTATAATGGCACAAATATAGTCATAGGTCCTAAACTCATGGGACCTTCGTTCTTGGGGGAAAAAAAATAACAGAACTTTAATGGATCATTTAGTCCAATCATTTTATTTTACAGATAGTAAAACAGAGTCCCAGAGAGACATAGATAATAGAAAAAGCTGATAGTTACCGAAATGTTATTACGCATATGCCTGGTACTTTTATAAGTGCTTTAGATGTTTTAACTCATTATATTTACAAAAAAAAAGTCTACAGCATAGTTACTAGTAGTATCTCCATGTTACCAATAATGTAACTGAGGGATAGAGATTTTAAGTCAATGGCCTAAGGTCACACAGCTAATAAGCCACAGAGATATAATGTGAATTAGGCAGTCTGGCTCCAAGATTCATGCTTCTACCCACTAGGCGATACTGTCTTTCAATGTAGATTACTTATCTAAGGACACCCATCAAGAAAGTAGTGACAAACGAAGGACTGGAAGCAAGTGGGCCAGATGCAGAGCAGTGGTGGTCACCACATACCACCCACCCCACTATGTATTTAAGTGCCTGTTAAAGAGGAAGTAACTTCAATTCCAACCTTTCCTAGGTTGTCGGGGTTTTTTGTTTATTTATCTACTTTTCACCATTCGGAAAGGCCAACAAAGACAATGCTTCAACAATTAAGCACAAAGTAAAAAGTAAATTAATTCCTTTAAATCTGAAGTACTTGGTCGTTTTTCAACAAGAGACAAGTGGAACTGAATTTTAACTGTTATAATCTATTCAAAATACCTGAACTCTTTATCAGGTCTTAAAATTATATTGTCTGTCTTAGGTTTCTAGAGTTCATAGAACAAGAACTATTTCATTTTTATTGTTTTTGACGTAAATTATTGCCTTTTATGTTAGTCACCAAGGAGTTGTTGTCCACAAAGGCCTTTTAAGAGAAGAAATGATTAAAATGGTTCTTGTTCTGGAACTCAGCATTAACTATTACTTAAGTGTATTAGTCAGTATAAATTAAGTAACGCTGCAGTGATAAACATTCCGAAACGTCATTGGCTTACACCTTACAAATATATTTATTTCTCACATAATATCTACCCAGGTTGTTTACGGTTCTGTGCTACCTAGGATCTAAGCTGAGGGAGGCTCCATTATCTTGTAGTTATTCTATCTAGAAAAGGGCCTTCGTGATGACTATAGCAAGGACAGGGAATTGTTGGTTTACCTGCTGGCTCTTTTGTAATTTGCCTAGATGTGAAACACATAGATTCTGTGCATAGTTTCTTGGCAAAAAGTATCACTTTGCCCTACCTAATTGCAAGAAGTTGGGGATATGTACTACTACTCCAGGAGCACAGGAGGAAAGGGAACAAGATCTGGGTAAGTGCTAGAAGTCTCCACCACAATGAATCTGTACAGGCATCCTGTTGTACCAATAATGATATAAGATAACTAGGTACTACTAGGTGTTCCAGTGCAATGCAACTACCCCTACTACTATTTCCACTATTGCTATATTACTATTATATCATATAGAGAGCATGTACTATGTGCCAAGAATATGTGAGCAACTTTTATATATCTAACTCCATAAAAATAACTCTGTGAAGTCAGTATTGTTCCCAGTCCATAAATAAGAAGCCTGAAGTTCAGAAAGTTTAGCATCTTGTTCAAGGTCCACAGATAAGACGTGATGGATTCTTTGTGCACCTTCAAAGTATTTGCTTTTTTCACCATGAAATATTGCCCTTCTTCTCTAAACCTAGAAAACCAGCTGGAAATATAAAGCAAAGTAAATTAGATAAAACTTCCATGTGGTAAGCAGAAGCATGAAGCATCTCTCTCTCTCTTAAAGAACTTACTATTTTATTAGATAATCAACCTATATGCAAAACACTAATATATTTTCCTAGGTCTCTGTATTTAAAAATAAAGCATGAGGAACATCATCTTCCTCACATGGTATGAATTCCTTCCCTTTGCACTTCTGTACTTCCTTTCCTTCCATTTTCTTTGCATGTTTTCATTGACGATAACCACACTGATATTGTATTTAGTGCATATACTCCAGCCAAAGTGTGAGGGCCAGTATACGATCTTAATGTTTACCTAAACCCTGAAAAGTTCTTCTGTTTTGCCTTCATGTTATAGATGAGGAAACTGAGACTTAAAGAATTCAAGTAACTTGAACTAGGATACAAATTATAAATGGAAGATCTGGGATTTGGAAAGTAATCTTTTGGGCACAGGAATCCTCTGTTTTGAACTACATTAGACCACTTTAATCTACTAAACTTCTCAATATCCTGGGCTCAGCTAAAGGATTATCTGCCGTGTGAAGCATTGTAGACATCCTTAGTTAGAAGTAGGTGTGTTCTCTATTCTCAAAGACCACTGAGTAAAAGCCAGTTAGCACATTCTATTGTAACTGTGTAACTGTAACATGACTATTTCATAGACAGACTGCAGATCCTTTGAAGTAAGCCTAGGCAAATGGAGTGGCTCTGATCAGCCTTTGAGGGCTATGATTTGCACAGAGTTGCCCTTGCCCCCGGCCAGACACAAAGGATATTAGCCTCAGAGTAAATGGACCATCCCAGATTTCGGCAGCAAGTCAGTGTCAGGCTGCTCACACAAGTGCCTGCCTTTGTGAATAGGCTCAGGGTATGAGCACAACTGGCAGTGACAGACTTTAAGAGTGAGACATGACAAGGACACAAAAATGTTCAATTACGGCATGCATATTTGTATGTCTACTACATGCATGAGCTGTGCTAGGAACTAGGGGTGCAACAAAAAATAAGACAGGCATGGCTTGTGACTTTATAGAGTTTATACCATAGTGAAAAGAGAGATAATAAACTAAGAAGCAAACTATCATAACAAAGAAATGTGACTTTGAAGTAATTCTTTGAAGAGAAGTCAACACCAATCACAAAAGCAACACAATAAAATCATAGATAGACAGACAGACCTATTAGGCAGAGTATGTGAGAGACAGAAGTATCTAATTTGATGTGTAGTCAGAAGAGACATTTAAACTAAGACCTGAAGGATGGAAAACAGCTGAATCGGTAAAAACCAGAAGGAGAACATTCCAGGCAGTGGGAAGTACCTTAAGGTGGCAAGGTCAGATATATTCTGACAAGTCCCAAATATAATTACAGCTCTCAATTCCCCCCAAATTCCAAAAGGCATATTGACATTAGCACTTGGATGTCTAATATAAATTTTCACTTTAATAAATTATTTTTTAAAGTTTATCTATTTATTTTGAGGGGGTGCAGTAAAGACAGAGGTGAGAGAGAAACCCAAGCAGGCTTTGCAGTGTCAGCACAGAGGCTGACATGAGCTCACAAACCATGAAATCATGCGCTGAGCTGAGTCAAGAGTCAGGGACACTCAAATGACTGAACCACCCAGACACCCCTCAACTTCAATAAATTCTTGATTTTCCCCGAAAACATGTTTCTTCCCCACTATTGGCAAACAAGACTACAGTTACATACTTGCTATAGCTAAAAAGTTTGAATCATTCTTTTTAATGTACAGAAAAAAACTTATTAGCTTTACCTTCAAAATATGTTCCAAATCTAACTACTTGTTATTATCTTCATCTCTCCCAAACCACACTATCATCATCTCCTGATGATGAACAACATTAAATTTGGTCTATTCTTGCATTGCTACATTTTATTCTTTGCACAGCAGCCAGCGAGTTTGCATCTATTTTCTGTCCAAAATACCCTTTGCCTCCCTACTTCACTTAGAATAAAATCCAGTCTTTACCATTGGCAACCCCTTACTCCCTTTATACCTGCTGTCTTACCAACCTCTTTCTTTCTTTGCTCTACTGACCCTGACTTCTTGTTGTTCTCTAAACATGCTAAAACTGTTCTGTCCTTTGCACTAGAATGTAAAATAAATAAAGACAGCATGTGCTATTTTCTCCACTCTGCAATCTTTAGCATCTCTGTCTGGAACATAAAAGTTCAAATATTTGTTGAAGGAAGGAGATGAGGAAGGTAAATGGAAGGAATACAGAAGAAGGAAGGGAAGGAGGGAGAGAAGAAGGAGGAAAGGGAGGAAGGAATGAAAAGAAGAGGCAGAGAAGGAAGGAAGGAATACAGGTAGGCAGTCAAGAAGGCTCCTTGTGTATTCTAGAAGGTCGTGAGTTTGGAGTACAAGAGAAAGAAAGGATAATATGAGGGGCTAAGAATGGAGTTGAGTAGAGAAGCCAGGCTTTATGGGCATCAGAAAGAGTTTCAGGTTTTATTCTAAGTATAGTGGGAAGTCCAGAAAGCCCCTTTATTGTAAACATAAGTACACTCAGGCTATAGCTACACTTATAAATGATTTTAACTTTCTTCCTTAACCACCCCCACCCCCAACTACTGGCAAAGTCTTGGTTTTCCTGGCTACTTGAATTTCATTTTAACGTCAAACTGATTATGTTTACCACCTCCCCCAACAGAAATAACTGATAACCGGGCGCACACACATTTCCCATCTAAACTGCACCAAAGTACACATTTGTCAAAATGGTTCACTGTACAAACAGACTTCATACACTTGGATCCCTGCATTAGAGAGAGCCATGGATTTAAGGATTAGAAAAACTGGAGTTCAAAGTCATGCCCCCTCTCAAGCTGGGTGACATTAGTCACATAACCTACTTTTTCTAAACTTCAGTGTCCTTAGCTCTAAAATGGCAGTCATTATACCTAAATTTCAACTTTCTATGACTAGTAAGTGAAAAATGGATACAGAAAGGACCCGGAACACAGTAGGTCTCTATGTTTCTACAGCAAGTGGAGGATAAGAAAGAGGGACCTTGATTACTGAGTACTTGCTTAAAGGACAAACATGACCTAGTAACATGCTTCTGTTTTGTGAACTTCCACCATCTCCTACTGGCAAATCATAAAGAGAGAGAGAGGCCACTTCATTATAACCAATGGGGGGGGGGGGATATGATATAAGAAGGCAAAGCAAACTATAAATTTCACCACATTTGATCCTGAAATCAGACCTCCTGCCCATCTAGAGAGGTTAATAGGAACATACAACATAAAGACACTGAGTGGCTTGTTTTTGAGGACCAAGAGAACCCACATACTAGACTGTCGGATTCCTAGAATTATGAATTATGGTGTTCAGATAACACACCCATCATGTTTTCAGTGGCTAAAGGCTTCTTTACATGGAACCAAGTGGCTAGTGTTTCTTTGGGTGTACAAGGGAGTAGCCTTAAGAGCTGCAATGGCCACATTTTCAAAGGGAAGCTGCACAATAGTGTCCTACTGCTTTAAGAAGAGCTTAAACAAGGCCATTTAAGGCAGTTTTGTGTAACATTTCCAGGGCTTTCAAATTCATTTTCCTAACAAGCATTAAACGTAAATGTAAAATCTGGTCACGACTACTTCAGAAGTAATGAAAAATGGTTCCATTGGACAGATACAAATATTTATTGGACTGAACTAAATGTCTTTCAAGATTATCAGGTGTTGCTAGTGTTTATACCCAGAGAAGATGTAATCATTCTGTTTTCATCACCTGTTGCTTTTTAATTTCCTTTCTCATTGAGAATCCTACTGCTGTACAGACAATAACATCACTGTCTATATGTATATATACCAACTGTATGGGAGCTTTGGTGCTGGGACAAGATATGCCAAAATAATAAAGCAAAACAGATTATGCCTTCCAAAGAGCTGTTTGCAAATACTGAAGATGTGCTATCAGTGGCCATGTTTACACAATGGAAATCATAAGGAAAAAAAAGAATCATACATTTTCTGAAATTTATTTGAGTATCTCTCAAGGATAAATTAAATTTATCTAATAAAATTCTCATTACTGTTTAGCTTTGCATAGATTACTTTAAATAAATATGTGACTGCAGAGGAGTACAGATTTAAAGAAACCCAGGTTTTAGATCCAAGATGTTAAACACAAATTTGCTATGTGGCATTGAACTCCATGATGATTTTCCACAAACTCCAGTCTCCTCATTTGGAAATGGGTAGCAAGTACTTGCTCCTAGGTTTGCTATGAATATAACATGAAATCACTTAGGTAAAAGCTTTGGGTACACTGTAAATTAGAGTATAAAATACTATGGTATATTATACAATTTTATATGTATATATATAAAATAACAATAATAATATTTTTACAGAAAACTAGTACATATTGAGTCCCTCCACTGCTTGAACATTAATTTTTCCATAATTGTTTCCTAGAGCTCATGCCAATAAGTTTTAGTCCTGTCAGGGACATACGGATCTTCAGCATACCCTAAAATAGTCTGGGAAAAGGCCAGGCTCAAGATTTATATAGGAAATCCAACTGCATATTACCCCTTTAGAGATCAAAGATCTGAACAGAATGAAAATAAAAGTCACAACTTTTTCACCTCCCCCAAGGAAAATTGAATATGGAATGGAATAATTTAACCTCTCATCCCTTCCAGAGCATTCTGGTGCTGGAAAGGCAATGAAAATAAAGACTTTGAGACTATAGCTGTGTCTTTGGGGTCTCCTCTAGAGAAAAACATAATGCAGGACCTGTGATCCAACCCTGATTTTAATAGGGTAATTTCGTGTAGGGATAAAAGATTCAGTGAGGAAAACACATATTATTGGAGCTGATTTTCTAACCCTTTGGTGAAGGCAGAATATCAGGTACCATGCCCACAGAATGTTTTTTGTATTCCTGTCTACCAAGTAACACGTACCTTGCCTTCAAAAAAACAAATTGTCAGCTGCTCCCAATTCCTGGCCTCAGGGGTGGGACACGTGACCCAGGCTGGGCCAACTGGCAGTCTCTACCTCTCCGGCCCCAGTAATTGGCTCAGGCCCAAGTCAGAGCCAATGAAACACAACTCTGGGCTTTTATTTGAGCTATGGGGAAATCAGACCTCTTCTTTACACTGGACATAAAGGAAGAAGGTACAGAGACTACAATGGCTGCATCTTGTGACCCAGGAGAGCCTCAGATTGGGGCCATCACTAGGCAGAGGAAAACCTCACCCCGGTGACATCTTTTGGGGCCTGGATCAAACCCTACCCATAACAAAAAAAACAAAAAAACAAAAAAACAAATTGTCAAGAAAGCTTTTCCTGACCTCCCCCATCTCCAACCTACCCTGGTTTAGGTATTTTTTTCTATTAATCTGCCTCTCCTCCCTACTAGACTACTAGCTCATTGGGGGCACAGGCCACAGGAGAATCCATTCAATTCCCATTGTTACCACAATGCCTATTATCCTGCAGGGCAAATATAAAGCATTCAGTAAAACGCTGGAGTAAGTACCAGTCTTTAAGTCCTTAGACATGTGATTTTACTTTGTTATAGATCAGAGCAGAATAGGATGCTGTTAGATAGATACATACTCCTATCAAAAACAATCCCAAACAAGAAAACAAGTTACTAGTACCATCGTAAAAAGGGAATCAGATAACATAGATCAGATTTTCAAATGTCAAAATTCAGTCAGATATTTTGAGCAGTTACTGCCTCTACTTTCTTGTGTTCGTTATACCATTTTCCTAAAGTGATCACAAATAATATCCCTCTAAATGATAAATCTGTAGGCCAGTGCTTGTGTTTTGTTTACAAATATGTTTACCAAGGTAGGTGTTTACAATATCATCAGTGTCAAAGTAGAAGGAAAAAAGACAACATTTATTATACAAAAAAAATGGGTGAATGGGTAGTGGCAAGATGGATAAATAAACCAGTGAGAATATGCTGGCAGCACAGAGAAAAAAAAACCCTACAATAAATAGATGACACACACATTAATTTATATGTATGTACACACATGCACATATACATGAATACATGCATGGATGCATACACAATGTATAATATTTTATATAAAATTTATATAGAGAATATATAATATTGAAATATAAATAATAATATAAGGAAAATATTATATTTTAATATTACATGTAAGTTTTATATGTAAAATATGCATATATGCACACATACATCCGTGCACACAAGAAAGGAGAAACACAGGTCAATATTTGGACCTAAGTGAGACATCCTAATATTTAGTGTGAAAGCTTAACACTTGACTGTTTGAAATTAATGCTTTTTTCAGTAGTATTAAGATGGTATTTGTGCTCAGGGGAACAAAAGATGTTTACGTTTATTATATGCAATATAGTATAAATTCTTTCTGTCCCCAAAATAGGAATATACAGGGACAAAGGCAAAAGAAACACTTTGTCATTAGCTACATTGTTTAATATAGAGCAGAGGGGTTCTGTTTTTCCCTCTATGCGCATTCACAGATCTCAGTAGATGAGAACAATCATGGTGAACGGAAGTCAGGAAAGAGAAAGAAAGCTGGCCAGACTTATTTCAAACTTTGAGTAATGCAGAGTGTCATCTACATGAGACTGGAATGAAGAGAAAAATGACTAGGTCAGGTTCATGTTCTTTTTTACTACTTTTGTAGCTTTGGTGAAAAATGTACCATAGAGAACACCAGATGTACTACAAGTTGGGCACATGCAAGAAAAGACAAATATCTCCATACCTGTAGGGTGGCTATACACTCTGCTATGCAAGAGATAACCCCAGTATAAACTGTTGGCCCAGTATAATTTTTAATAATGCTTCTTTCCTTTTTATTTTATTTTTTAAGTTTTTTAAAATTTATTTCGTGAGAGAGAACAAGTGGGGGAATGGCAGAGACAGAGGGAGAGAGAGAATCCTAAGCAGGCTCCACACTGTCAGAGCAGAGCCTGACAACAGGGCTCAAACTCACAAACTGTGAAATCATGATCTGAGCCAAAATCAAGAGTCAGACGCTTAACCGACTGAGCCACCCCAATGCTTCTTTTCTTTTTAAAGGTCTCCTGGTTTAGATGGTAACTATATAGATACTCTATAGATCATCTTACTACTCGACACGTGTATGGAAGAGTAGAAAGAGCACAGAAGATTTTAACATAGACAACCACCCATCTGGCTAATAATGTATCTAAGATTTAACAAGATTATAAATTCTTCTTCTTGGGATGGGTGCAAAGGGGAGAGTGGAATGCTTAAGAACCTCCATCCCCTTTGCCTTCTGATACACACCTACAGTTTTTAAATTCCATTAAAAATTTGCTCACCTCAGATACAGTACTTCCTTCTACTTTATCCCTCATTTCTATCTTTTTTTAGTGTATGAATTAGCAATTGTTTTTCATCCATCCTTGTCATAGTGGAAATGCTAACAGAAATACTAATGGCAATATTTATTAATTTCCCACTATGTGCCAAAGATAAATTGCATACATCATCGCCTTGATTTTTCTCAGTAAGAAGGAGGCAAAAGGATCAAAGGAGAAAGTGGAAGTGACAACGGAAGCAAGAAGTGGGAATGATCTGAAGAAGGGATCATGAGCCAAAGAATGCAGGTGGCCTGCAGAAACTAGAAAAGGCAAGGAAACAGATTTCCCCATAGAGACTACAGGAAGGAATCAACCCTGTCGACACTTCAGCCCAGTGAAACTGATTTTGGGCTTCTAGCCTCTAGAATTTTAGGGTAATAATCTGTAAAACTGAAACATTTATAGGATTATAAAGACGTGATTACAGTGGGCCCACTTGGCTGATCCAGAATAATTTCTCCATCTCAAAATCTTTGAAATAATCACACGTGCAAGTCCCCTGTGCCATATAAGGCAATATTCACAGGTTCTGGGGAACAGGATGAGGACATCTTTTGATGTGAATACATTGAATATTTTTTTTAGTCCCTCTATGAATGTCTTGTTCAAATACCTTGTACTTTTCTGTTGGGCTGTTTGTCATTATTTATTTGCATTGCATATTCTAGATGCTAATGCTTTGTTTGCTTCTGCTAAAGGATTGTAAATGTGTCTTTAAAAATCGAGTATTCAAATTTGTCAATCCTTTCTTTCATGTTTCATGCTTTTTGTGCATAATTTTATAAATACTTCCATATTGAGGTCAAACAGATGTTCTGTTCTAAATCTTTCTGCAAGTTTTAAGGTTCTGGCTTTTTTTTTTTGTTTGGTTCACTTTCCATGCTTTAGTTTTTAATCCATCTGGAATGTATATTTGGCTTGTATGTAAAAGAAGTACCAATTTACTTATTTTTCTAAATAGAAAGTCATATTTTCCAGTATTTAAATCTACCTGTTCACCATTGATTTGCTGTATCACTTCAAATTTCCATGTATGCATGGTTCTCTCTTCTGCTTCAATAGATTTCTATTACTGTATCAGTCCTATATTGACTTAAATCACATATATTAGCAATTCCTTTTGGTTGGAGGCACATTCTCCATGTCATGTCAAATTATTATTTATGTATTTAAAATCATATGTATGTGGGGCACCTGGGTGGCGCAGTTGGTTAAGCGTCCAACTTCAGCCAGGTCACGATCTCGCGGCCCGTGAGATCGAGCCCCGCGTCGGGCTCTGGGCTGATGGCTCAGAGCCCGGAGCCTATTTCCGATTCTGTGTCTCCCTCTCTCTCTGCCCCTCCCCCGTTCATGCTCTGTCTCTCTCTGTCCCAAAAATAAATAAACGTTGAAAAAAAATTAAAAAAAATAAATAAATAAAATCATATGTATGTTTAATAATATGTTTTCTGCTTAATGAGGTTTCCAAAAAGTGTTTATTTAATCCCTCCTCATATCTGTCAATTTACCCTTATATATCCATTACTTGTTTCTTCATATTTATCTTATCTTATATTGTTAAGGTTATACACATACATACATTTTCATGGTGGAGTATTCATTATTTTTATCAGTGTAAAATACTGTTCTTTGTACATAATAAATTTCCCCTGAATTTTTACTTATTATTTTATCTGTTATTAATATTGTTATAATATTGGTTTTGGTTATAAGTTTCCTGGCATATTTTTCTCTAAATCTTTATTTTTTAATTTTTTTTAATAGATGAAATTTATTGTCAAATTGGTTTCCATACAACACCCAGTGCTCATCCCAAAAGATGCCCTCTTCAATGCCCATCACCTACCCTCCCCTCCCTCCCACCCCCCATCAACCCTCACTTTGTTCTCAGTTTTTAAGAGTCTCTTATGCTTTGGCTCTCTCCCATTCTAAACTCTTTTTTTTTTTTTTTCCCCTTCCCCTCTCCCATGGGTTTCTGTTAAGTTTCTCAGGATCCACATAAGAGTGAAAACATATGGTATCTGTCTTTCTCTGTATGGCTTATTTCACTTAGCATAACGCTCTCCAGTTCCATCCATGTTGCTACAAAGGGCCATAATTCATTCTTTCTCATTGCCACGTAGTACTCCATTGTGTATATAAACCACAATTTCTTTATCCGTTCATCAGTTGATGGACATTTAGGCTTTTTCCACAATTTGGCTATTGTTGAGAGTGCTGCTATAAACATTGGGGTACAAGTGCCTCTATGCATCAGTGCTCCTGTATCCCTTGGGTAAATTCCTAGCAGTGCTATTGCTGGGTCATAGGGTAGGTCTATTTTTAATTTTTTGAGGAACCTCCACCCTGTTTTCCAGAGTGGCTGCACCAGTTTGCATTCTCACCAACAGTGCAAGAGGGTTCCCGTTTCTCCACATCCTCTCCAGCATCTATAGTCTCCTGATTTGTTCCTTTTGACTACTCTGACTGGCGTAGGTGATATCTGAGTGTGGTTTTGCTAAATCTTTATTTTTAATACATTTGGGTTACGTTGTTTCCAATGTGTTCTACCAAATTACTCTTGTACTATTTCATAGAATTTATTCTATGCAACTTGTATTATTTCACATTGCCTGGTACATATTGAACATTTGAACTATGCATGATGAGGGAGGAAATACATAATAATCATGTTAATCATGTTAATACACAGAAAGGACCAAGTTTTGGTTTGAGACATATCAGGATACACACCTTTTTACCATGTTGAGGCATTAGGTCACTTCAGCAGATATGAGTTGTTAGGATGATGCTTTTCTTCTTCACCTCTCAATGGTTTCCCTCGCAATTCTCAACAGAGGAAGAAGTGGGTTTTCCTGAGCGTGGTAGCTGGTATATATATGTCAGTGTAATCACTTCCTAGTTTTATAATTATGCATAAGGTGCTTAAATAATTCTGTCCCTCAATTTTATCATTGTTCAAATGAATTACTCCCACTATATCATGATAATTCTACAGTTACATGGAATACACATGTTCAAGACACTTCCTAAGGCACAAGGAAAGGAACTGATGTTCCCTGTAACACCTTTTTGGATGGTGGATACTAATTAAATGCATGTGAAATGATGTTGAGCTGCTTAGGCTGAAAAGCTATTTCCACATTTCTAAAGACCCATGACATTTATCTAGTATTAATTACATGAATGTCATAGACCTTCATTCTACTCTGAAATTCATCCCTGGTGAATAGGTTGAATAAGCATAAATGTTGTCACTCAGATCAAAGATATAATAAAAAAATTACGAAGATTTGTTTTTCTTCTCGAGGGACAGGACAAATCTCATAAAGGTATCATTTATCATAAAAAATGATGCTTCACTGGTTTAAGATCTATCTGTTTGGCCCATCACCCACAAATCTCATTTACAATAACCTGCCTTGTTTTCTGTGTCATTTATAGGAATGTTCCTCAGGGAAAACAGAACAATAGATATAAAATATTATTATATGAGGAAGATCACAGATTTTCTTCTCTCCTTCTCTTTCTTTTCTTACTCTTCCACTTACATTCATACATGCCAGGATTCCTTATTAAAATGAGTGTAGAAAAATTGTTAAATTTCAGCACAAACACAGTGGTGTTAAAATTTATAGACAATGGAAAGAATGTGATCTTCAAATGTTTCTTAGATTATTTATTGGGGCCAACAACTGGCAAAACCACACAAACAGTATCATATATTTTCAACACTCTAACACCTACCTCTCTTCTGGGAACTAGCTTCCTACCATCTGATACATTCCCAACCATATCCACGATTCTTATATGCACATACAAGTGCTGAAGTCAAGAGAATTAGATTTGAAACCTGTCACCATTACATACTAATAAAAATCTTGCACCAGGCAATTCAACTCATTAAGTCTTACTTTCACATCTGTAAAATAAGTTAGGTATTGCTAATTTGGTCATCTCACATCAAGGACTGTCAAAGTATAATTTTCAAAAAATGAGAAACATGCCTCTTATACTAACATACAGTGAGCACATGTCTAAGTTTGTTTAACTCATTAATGAAAGAAACAGCGGGATGGTAAATCTAGTTCAAAGGAGAATTAGAGAAACTGAGTAAAAACAGGCACTGAAAGAAAGAATGTTGGATCACTACAGGGCAGGCAATAAATCCATAAGCTTTATAGATATCTTTTCTACCAGAAAAAAAATCTCAAAATGTGTAATTTTACAGATTCATGGTTCTAATAAATACTAAATAGCAAGTCAGTCAAATGTGCATTCACTTACGAAAAGTAAATGATTCTTAGGTGGACCTGTTAGATAATACTCTGGTATAATTTTGAAAAGACATAGAATCATCCTTTTCTACATCTTTCCCATATTTTGGGTGATATTTCTTAATGGTACAAAATATTTGTCCAAGTTCTTTAATGTGCTATCCTTTTTCAAATATTCATGAATACTGTAATTGCTACTACTATCAACACAATCATTATTTATTTTGAAGGCGCTCATATGCCTAGAAGTCTTTGTAAATTCATAATTTCTTATATTTATTTTTTTCCATTTATTGTCCTAAGTGATGCAGATATAGAAATGAGGAGGGAAATTGTCACAGCTTTAAGAACCTTTAATCCTAGCATGGGAAAATGTAAGAGAAGATTGAGTATGAGTTATGTACATTACAAGGGTATGAAGGAGCTGGCACATTTGTCTAATTCTTCCCAGGGGAGGCAAGAGACTCCATGGATAAACTCTTGTTTCAGATGTGCAGCCAATGGCCAGGAGATAGGACTCTATCTGAAGAATTATACAGAGATAATGAAGACTGAATTAACTCATCATCCACACCGGGAGAACTGAAAATAAGTTCTTGTGGCTATAGCACAGAAGGTGAGGATATAGTAATGAGAGAGGACAATGGCAAGGGGATATACGGTCAACTTACAAAATCCTCTCTTTCCAGTTCACAAAGGTTACAAACAAATGGCAATGTTTCCATTATAGGGAAAGAGGACTGAATTAGAGGCCCAGATACCTGCATTCTAGAAACTATTCAGCCAATGACAAACAGTGGTTCTTTGACAAATTTCTTTTCTGGGTCTCAATTTTCTATTTGTAAAATGAGGGTTGCTGTACAGCATGAGGAGCTAATCCTAGATATGTGATGATGTCTATAGTAGGCTGAAATCCCTGGGAAGTGGATTTTGAGACAGTTATTAGGTACTGCCTTCAATATCAAAACCTTTGGAGTGAAGGTGAAGGGAGCAAGAGTAGGCAGAAAGAGTTGTTGAACTGTGATTCAGGGCCAAGGAAAGTACTAGCCACTTCATGGGGTGCTATGGGGCTAGAGTGGCCTTACAAAGTAGTCCCAAGTTGGGTGGACATGGTCAGATTTTTATCCTCTCCCTCACATAATGAGTAACCATTATGTATGGGCTATCCCAAGAAAGGTTATGATTTTGAGCAATCCCTGAATGGCAAAGTGTTGCTTCCCTAGCAATGAAGGCTGTTGGTCAATAGCACTCCCAATAGACAAGAAAAGAAATGCTTGGAGGGAGGTGTGGGTAGGCATCACAGTGTTCACCAAAATGTAGGATGTGATTAGTCATATAACCTGTCCATCTCATTTATGTACTATCTTTCCTACCTTATCCTAACTCTGCTACACCTATATGAAATTATTTACAGATTCTCAAACTTTTCCTGGAAGCATATTCTCTATCCTTAGCACCACTACCCTAATCCACTCACCCCTGTGTTCTCAATTTAGCCATCATTTCTTTCCAAATGCATTCCATTGCATCCTGAATTTAGGCAGAGTCCCTTACTTGTGTTCACTATTGGGACATTAGTCATGCATCTGACTTGCCTTCTAACTTGCCTTCTAAGCAATCTGAGGCTGTTTAATGGGACTTCTAATATCTAGCACATAGGGAGTATGTATAGTAGGTACTGAATGTATATTTGTTGGATAAAAAGATAAATAAGTAAATATGTTAATTTCAGAGACACTAAATTAGAGTCAGAGTGTGAGTATTTCAACCCAAAGGATTGGGGAAATAGTCTCAAAAAATTAGAACATAAAAAGTACCATGAGGGAGGGAGCCAAGATGGCATGGAAGGTTTTTGTGTGTCTCACATCCATGAAATACAGCCAGACCAACACTAAACCATCCTGCACACCTACAAAACTGATCTGAGGATTAACACAACAATCTGCACAACCTGAATCACAGAATTCAGCAGGTATGGGGTACAGTGAGGTGAACTTGGGGAGAGAGAAGCCACAGAGGGCAGGGAGGTGCTTTTACATGCAGAGAGAGGATACAGATGTTGGGGAGAATACAGGAAAAGCACCCCTCCCCAAAAGCAGCTGGAGAGAAAGTGGAAAATTGGAAACAGCCACAGGGACTGAACTACAAAGGGAGAAAGGAGAAAGGAGAGGGTTTAAATTCCATTAAGACTGTAAACAAGGGAAGCGCAAAGTGTGCAACTCTGCAGCTCAATACCTGGCGGTATTTTGGTGGGAAGGGTGAATCCCCAGGAGTAGAGTGGGGCCCAGGAGGATCTTGGGCCACATGGAGAAAAGAGGTTCCACTGCTGGAATGACATTTGGTAGAGGCTGTGAGGCAACCTGGGCCCAGCAGACTGCATAAAATGGCCACATTCAGTGGCACTGGAACAAGGTTGTTAAGGGTGAAGCCTGGTGCCAGATGTGTGTTGTGATTTTCCATAATCCCTGAAATGCTGCTGCTACACTATCTTGTGAACTTTTTCTGGGGCAGGCTGGCACCTAGCCACAGTCTCTGGGCATTGGCAGCAGCACGGTCCAGCGAACTTTCCTGGGTGCAGCCAGCATTCAGCCATTGCTTGGTGAGACCCTCTGCAGAGGGGTGGAATGGGTCAAAGCCACAGTCCCTCAGAAGTAAGGGGCTGGGGAAAATAGCCACATCTTAGATGGAACTCAGAAGAGAGGTACTACCTGGGGCTTGGTCACGGACAGTGTAAAAGCGGGGAGTGGACCAAAGCTGAAGACAAAGGATGGGTGCACAATTACTGATCGGGGAAAACAGAGTTCGGACACTAGAGACTGGGTAGCTGGGTGACGCCATATTCACCGCTCCCATGCATGCGCATACACACCTACAAGCACCATAACAATCCACCCCAGTAGGCTAGCAGTGCCATCTAGTGGAGAACAGAGCCGTTACACTAAGCCCCGCCCACCTGGGCCAACCTTGCTCTTCAAGAACAGAAGTCTCATTGCCTGCTTAGTCTATGGACTATGAGACACTTCATAGTCTGACTTCTAGGGGAAAATGAAGTAATTTCAGTTGTATTTCAGTCTGTTAGCAGGTCCATCTATTCACTTTTCTTTCTTTTTTTCTTTTTTTCTCTTTCTTTTTCTTGAATACAGAAAGAGAAAACATTCATTTTTATTTTTATTTTTTATTAAAAATATTTTTCTTAATTTTTTCTACTATATTTTTTACTTTTGTGTCAATATTTTTCAAATTCTAGTTTACTTCCAACATTTCATTTTAGTCTACTTCAGTGTATTAATATTTTCAAAGTTTCAAACGATTTCCATTTTTTTCTTCTTTCCCCTTTTTTCTCTAATCTTTCAAGCCCCTTTCAACACTGAGACCAAAACACACCTAGGATCTAGCATCATTTATTTGATTTTGTGTGTGTGTTTTTAATTTTTTAATTTTAATATTTTTTTATTTTAATTTTTTCTACCTCATTAATTCCTTTTCTCTCTTCAAAATAACAAAATGGAGGAATTCACCCCAAAAGAAAGAGCAGGAAGAAACGACAGCCAGGGATTTAACCAATACAGACACAAGCAACATGTATGAACCAGAATTTGGAATCACGATAATAAGAATACTGGCTGGGGTCGAAAATACATTAGAATCCCCCTCTGTGGAGATACAAGAAATAAAAACTAGTCAGAATGAAATAAAGAATGCTATAACTGAGCTGCAATCATGAATGGATGCCATGGCAGCAATGATGGATGAGGCAGAACAGAGAATCAGCAATATAGAGGACAAACGTATGGAGAATAACGAAGCAGAAAAAAAGAGGGAGATTAAGTCAAAACAGCACAATTTAAGAATTAGAAAAATCAGTGACTCATAAAAAGGAACAACATCAAAATAATAGGTCCCAGAAGAGGAGAGAGAAATAGGGTAGAAAGGTTATGTGAACAAATCATAGTGGAAAACTTTCCTAACCTGGGGAAGGACACAGACATCAAGATCCAGGAAGCACATTGGACTCCCATTAGATTCAACAAAAACTGACCATCAACAAGGCATATCATAGTCAAATTCACAAAATACTCGGGCAAGGAGAGAATCATGAGAGCAGCAAGGGAAAAAAGTCCTTAGCCTACAAGGGAAGACATATCAGGTTCGCAGCAGACCTATCCACAGAAACTTGGCAGGCCAGAAAGGAGTGGCAGGATATATTCAATGTGCTGAATCAGAAAAATATGCAGCCAAGAATTCTTTATCCAGCAAGGCTGCCCTTCAGAATAGAAGGAGAGATAAAAAGTTTCCCAGACAAACAAAAATTAAAGGAGTTTGTGATCACTAAACCAGCCTTGTGAGAAGTTTTAAGGGGGAATCTCTGAAGGGAGAAAAGATGAAAATATCAATCAATCAATCAATCAATCAATAAAGACCAAAAGCAGCAAAGATTAGAAAGGACCAGAGAACACCACCAGAAACTCCAACTCTACAAACAACATAATGGCAATAAATTCATATCTTTCAGTACTCACTCTGAACGTCAATGTATTCAATGCTCCAATTAAAAGACATAGGGTAACAGAATGCATAAGAAAACAAGAACCATCTATATGCTGTTTACCAGAGACCCACTTTAGACCTAAAAACACTTTCAGATTGAAAGTAAGGGGATGGAGAACCATCTACCATGCTAATGGTCAACAAAAGAAAGCCAGAGTAGCCATACTTATATCAGACAATCTAGATTTTAAAATAAAGATTGTATCAAGAGATGAAGAAGGGCACTATATCATAATTAAGGGGTCTATCCACCAAGAAGACCTAACAATTGTAAACACTTATGCACAAAATGTGAGAGCACCCAAATATATAAACCAATTAATCACAAACAAAAAGAAACTCACTGATAGTAATACCATAATAGTAGGAGACTTCAACACCCCACTCACAACAATGGACATATCATCTAATCAAAAAATCAACAAGGAAACAATGGCTTTGAATGACACACTGGACCAGATGTACTTAGCAGATACATTCAGAACAATTCATCCTAAAGCAGCAGAATATACATTCTTCTCCAGTGCACATGGAACATTCTCCAGAATAGACCACATACTAGGACACAAATTATCCCTCAGCAAGTACAAAAATATTGAGATTATACCATGCATATTTTCAGACCACAATGCTATGAAACTTGAAATCAACCACAAGAAAAAATTTGGAAAGGTAACAAATACTTGGAGACTGAAGAACATCCTACTAAAGAATGAACGGGCTAACCAAAAAGTTAAAGAGTAAATTAAAAAGTACATGGAAGCCAATGAAAATGATAACACCACAACCCAAAACCTCTGGGATGCAGCAACGGCGGTCATAAGAGGAAAGTATATAGCAATCCAGGCCTCCCTGAAGTAGGAAGAAAGATCTCAGATACACGATCTTTCCTTACACCTTAAAAAGCTGGAAAAAGAACAGCAAATAAAATCCAAAACCAGCAGAAGATGGGAAATAATAAAGATTAGAGCAGAAATTAATGCTACTGAAACCAAACCAAACCAAACCAAAACAAAACAGTAGAACAGATCAATGAAACCAGAAGCTTGTTCTATGAAAGAATTAACAAAATTGATAAACCACTAGCCAGTTTGATCAAAAATAAAAAGGAAAGGACCCAAATAAATAAAATCAAGAATGAAAGAGGAAAGATCACAATCAATACAGCAGAAATAAAAACAATAATAAGAGAATATTCTGAGAAATTATATGCCAATAAAATGGGCAATCTGGAAGAAATGGTCAAATTCCTAGAAACATATGCACTACCAAAACTGAAACAGGAAGAAATAGAAAATTTGAACAGACCCATAACCAGTAAGGAAATTGAACTAGTAATCAAAAATCTCCCAAAAAGCAAGAGTCCAGGGCCATATGGTTTTCCAGGGGAATTCTACCAAACATTTAAGGAAGAGTTAACACCTATTCTTTTGAAGCTGTACCAAAAAATAGAAATGGAAGGAAAACTTCCAAACTCTTTTTATGAAGCAAGCAGTACCTTGATTCCAAAACCAGACAAACCCCACTAAAAAGGAGAACTATAGACCAATTTCCCTGATGAACATGGATGCAAAAATACTCAACAAGATATTAGCCAACTGGCTCCAACAATACATTAAAAAAATTATTCACCACGACCAAGTGGGATTTATACCTGGGATGTAGGGCTGGTTCCATATCCACAAAACAATTAATGTGATTCATCACATCAATAAAAGAAAGGACAAGAACCATATGATCCTCTCAATAGATGGAGAGAAAGCATTTGACAAAATACAGCAGGCTTGCTTCATAAAAACCCTCAAGAAAGTAGGGATAGAAGGATCATACCTTGGGTTCATAAAAGCCATATATGAATGATCCAACGCTAATATCATCCTCAATGGGGAAAAACTGAGAGATTTCCCCCTAAGGTCAGGAACAAGGCAGGTATGTCCACTCTCACCACTGTTATTCAACATAGTATTGGAAGTCTTAGCCTCTTCAATCAGACAACACAAAGAAATAAAAGGCATCCAAATCAGCCAGGAGGAGGTCAAACTTTCACTCTTCGCAGATGACATGATACTCTATATGGAAAACCCAAAAGATTCTACCCCAAAACTGCTAGAATTGATTCATGAATTCAGCAAAGTTTCAGGATATAAAATCAACACACAAAAAACGGTTGCATTCCTATACACCAACAAGGAAGCAACAGAAAGAGAAATCAAGGAATCTATCCCATTTACAGTTGCACAAAAAACCATAAAATACTTAGGAATAAATGTAACCAAAGAGATGAAAAATCTATACACTGAAAACTATAGAAAGCTTTTGAAGAAACTGAAGAAGACACACAAAAAAAAGGAAAAAAGATTCCATGCTACTGGATAGGAAGAACAAATACTGTTAAAATGTCAATACTACCCAAAACAATCTACATATTCAATGCAATCCCTATCAAAATAACACCAGCATTCTTCACAGAGCTAGAACAAATAATCCCAAAATTTGTATGGAACCAGAAAAGACCCTGAATAGCCAAAACGATCTTGAAAAAGAAAACCAAAGCAGGAGGCATCACAATCCCAGACTTCAAGCTATACTACAAAGCTGTAATCATCAAGACAGTATGGTACTGGCACAAGAACAGACACTCAGGTCAATGGAACAGAATAGAGAACCTAGAAATGGACCCACAAACATATGGCCAACTAATCTTTGACAAAGCAGGAAAGAATATCCAATGGAATAAAGATAGTCTCTTCAGCAAGTGGTGCTGGGAAAACTGGACAGCAAAATGCAAAACAATGAACCTGGACCACTTTCTTACACCATACACAAAAATAAACTCAAAATGGATGAAAGACCTTAATGTAAGACAGGAAGCCATCAAAATCCTCAAGGAGAAAGCAGGCAAAAACCTTTTTGATCTTGGCCGCAGCAACTTCTAACCCAGTATGTCTCCGGGGGCAAGGAAAACAAAAGCAAAAATGAACTACTGGGACCTCATCAAAATAAAAAACTTCTGCACAGGAAGGAAACAATCAGCAAAACTAAAAGGCAACCGACAGAATGGGAGATTTTTGCAAATGACACACCAGATAAAGTGTGAGTATCCAAAATGTACAAAGAACTTATCAAATTCAACATCCAAAAAAATAATAATCCAGTGAAGAAATGGGCAAAAGACATGAATAGACACTTCTCCAAGGAAGACATCCAGATGGCCAACCGGCACATGAAAAACTGCTCCACATCACTCATCATCAGGGAAATACAAATCAAAACCACAAGGAGATATCACCTTACACCTGTCAGAATGGCTTACATTACCAACTCAGGCAACAACAGATGTTGGCGAGGATGTGGAGAAAGAGGATCTCTTTTGCATTGCTGGTGGGAATGCAAGCTGGTGCAGCCACTCTGGAAAACAGTATGGAGGTTCCTCAAAAAGCTAAAAATAGAACTACCCCATGACCCAGCAATTTCACTACTAGGTATTTATCCAAGGGATACAGGTGTGCTGTTTTGAAGGGACACATGCACCCCCATGTTTATAGCAGCACTATTGACAATAGCCAAAGTATAGAAAGGCCGAAATGTCCATCAATGGATGAATGGATAAAGAAGATGTGGTATATATACGTATACACAATGGAGTATTACTTGGCAATTAAAAAGAATGAAATCCCGCCATTTGCAACTATGTGGATGGAACTGGAGGGTATTATGCTAAAGTGAAATTGGTCAGTCAGAGAAAGACAAATATCATATGACTTCACTCATATGAGGACTTTAAGAGACAAAACAGATGAACATAAGGGAAGGGAAGCAAAAATAATATAAAAACAGGGAGGGGGACAAAGCATAAGAGACTCATAAATATGGAGAACAAACAGAAGGTTACTAGGGGTTGTGGGAGGGGAGATGGGCTAAATGGGTAAGAAGCATTAAGGAATCTACTCCTGAAATCATTGTTGCACTATATGCTAACTAATTTGGATGTGTATTTTAAAAAATAAAAGTAAAAAAAATAAATAAATAAATAAAAAAATAAAATGAACATAAAAAAAAGTACCATGAGGAACTAGTATGAGAAAATACCAGTTTGACACAGGAATATTTCTTCATCATGAAATTCTCTGCCATAAAGTGAAGGAGTACTGCTACCATCACAGATTGCTGGGGGGGGGGGGGGGGGGGGAAAGAGAGGGAATAAGCTATCTATGACTCATGATTGTTTTCATAACTCTGTTTCTTAGTGTAATCTTCTACTGTGAGATGTGATTTCTTCAACCCTGTTGATGGTTGCTCACTTTTGCCTTCAGAAGTCAAAGAAATGGGGAAAAAATGTCTTACTCCATGTATATACCGGGTCCTGAATTAGCAGTAGTAGTTTTTAAATCAATACTCTCTGAAAAGTTGTGAAAAATGTTTCTATTTCTGGTCCTTTAGATATTCTGACTACTAAGGCATATTTGTGAGATAATGTCTATTGATATTTGGTAGCACTTATGTTTCAGTCAAATGCTTTCACATTTTAAATCTCTTTTATCATTTAAACAACACAGTGTGGGATACGCATACTTACCAGAAAGGACAAAAGTCTCAGAGAGGCCAAAAAGTTGCTTACCATCACACATCAGGGTAAAACCTGGTTCTAAACCCACTTAATTGAAATCCAAGTCAAGTATTCTTCCTATTTTACCATAGCTGGGATGTGAGCCTTAATACGCTGTCTCCAATCACATCATCAGTTATATACTTATTTGATACTTAAAGGCTTTTGGTGCTCCATGTATTACAAGATAAATATCTCTAGGAGGGAATATGTATCTAATGCCTTAGATAAACGCAGAAAAGGAAAGAGCAATTACTGTAGCACAATGCATAATGATTTTAAATTGCCATCTCCTATACTTTAAAAAATATAAAATACACATCATTATCTCTATTTTAATGATGAGAAAACCAAAACTCAGAGGCATTGGACTACTTGAGGCCCTCAACAATTAGGGAAAAACTGTAATTTGAACTCAGTTCTTTTTGGCTCGATAGCCTCCCACATTAATGTTATACCTACTTTTATATATGTATAACCTCTGTATTTCAGACTTCCACCCTCCTTCACACTTAGAAATAGCATCAACAAGTTTAAATCTGTCCAAATTGGTCTGTTCCCTTGTGGGAGCCAAAGCGCAAGTCCCCACCTGCCATCCTGAGTGAGATTGCTGGATCCAGAGCTATGCATCATTTAAGATCATTAGTGTAAAATCAATAGCTGCAGGAAATAATTGTAGCTATCCCTGCGACCTTGCCCCCTGTGGTACTTCATCCTTGAAGGTTATTTAATTAAAGTCCAAGCAAGATGGGTTAGCTCTGGAGTGGTGTATAAGTGGAAGTGACATGACACCAGAGGGAAACAGCCTTCGCTCCCAGCAATGCAATGTGTGGCTTGGGCAGAGATCTCATGATTCTTGGAGCCAAAACACAAGGTTGTGTGAAAGGCACTGTCTTACAGGTGGTTAGATCTTCTCTGACTTTAGGAGAAAGGAGTGGGCAGTTACCATTTAGCAAATATTTATTAGGGTGTCTATTGGAAAGCTACTGTATGCTACATGCTCAACCTCTAACAAAGCTGAATATGACATTATCCATGATTAACTTCCAGGGGTTAATTTGAATGGAAGTAAACAGCCCAATAGCTATGTAAGCCAAATGTCTCCTGGTTTGATGCCTGCAGAGGCAATATAGCTAGACCTATCTTCCAATTATCTAGATTCTATAAAATCTGGTAAACTTGTGGGAGGGAGGTAAGTTTGAGTTTTTGTCTCAGGTCACCTCCCTTCTGAATTCAGGTCACAGCCTATACTTCTACTCCAGCATCACTATTTCCAGGATTACCATGGCCCCTGCTTCCCCTGGCAGTGAATGCTTTGTTTCCAGAGTTTCCAGACCATTATCCACCTTCAAATTTATACTGTTGCTATTTTGTAGTAAGAGCATACTTACCTACTTTGTACCAAGTATGCATTCAGAGCCTCACTTTATTTTCGTTCACAAAGCAGTGAAAACATTTACTCATTATTCATTCATTATTTCAACAAATATTCATTGAGAATTTAGTTATGAAATCAACTACACGATCAGCTGTAGTTCTTATTCATACCTAATTATTTGAAAATTATATTAAAATAAAAGTTTTATTTTATTGCCAGGATAAGTTCTGCTCTAATTTAATTCATGTAACAGACATTCACAATATTACCACTAAGTACCATTTACTGTTAAAAATGCTAGAGATACAACAATAAATGAAACAGAGAAAGTTATTTGCCTTGAGAAACTTATATTCCTGTTGGGGAAACATACAACAAACTAAAGAAATTTAAAGAGCAAACAAATAAATAATTGTACCTACTAAAAGTTACTATGAAAAAAAAATCTAATTAAATTAGATGTATTGGGTTAGACAGTATGCAGTTGGGTACTGAGGTTCCTATTGATTGGGTAGTCTTAGAAGACCACTGCAAAGAAGTGCAAGTTGAGATGCACGCTTTAATTAAACACTTACTGAACACAAGCAAAACCAACTTGAACCAGAAACTAGCTATGGCTCACCTCAAGTCTGTAGTCCCAGACCAGTTCAAAGCCTGCACTTCTGCAGTAGAGACTTGTGCTTATATTTTACACTGTTAGCATGGTTAATCCAGGAACATTATATTCTAAAATCCCCTTCCCTATGTGATTCTGAGATACCGTTGGCTAAAAGAAACTTGTTTGAGGCTTCAATGGCAGCAGTAAAGCAGATACCATTACAATACTGAAGGTCGTCTACAAAGTATAATGGACAAATGTGGAAGGTGTCCTCTCTGCCTCTTCTCCTGTCCAAGTCCTGCTGTTCTCCTGATTGCTGGCCTTGTGTACCAACAGCATCCCAGGCTACCACCACAGAGATAAGCAGTGATTCCCATGGATACCTCCACTAACTTCCCCTTGGTGAGCTCACCTGGTTGTTGGATGTACTTGATGTCTTAGACTCCCCCGCAAACTCCGATACATTCAACTGTGCCTATGTTATACTTAGGGGACATTTTTGTGATCTTTCCACTCATTTCTAGACCTTCATTTTCGTATTTCTCCGTAATTGTATAATTTCTAATTCTTTTAAAAATATTTTATCTCGTAACACTTATAGTGCCTCTGTTTCTCTGTTAGATACTCATATTGATCCTACAAGTAGAGCCAGAGGAACAAAATCTTAAGGATGGGACCCATAATTGGTTCTCTGATGGGTTAAATTTTAAAGGCACTAATAACATGGGTGCTAGCAGTAAATGGAGTGCTGGTAGTTTAAATTTTTTTTAATGTTTATTTATTTTTGAGAGAGGGACTGATAGAGCACAAACAGGGGAGGGGCAGAGAGAGGGAGGGAGACACAGAATCTAAAGCAAGCTCCCAGCTCGGAGCTGTCCACACAGAGCCTGACGCAGGGCTCGAACTCATTACCTCAGCTGAAGTCAGATGATCAACCAACTGAGGCACCCAGGTGCCCCTAGAGTGCTGGTAGTTTATAGCAAGTGGTGGCAAAATTGAATTATTCACCTGTAGTTATCTGGAATCAAATGTCTAAGAAAGATAAGACTTTGAGAGAACTTAAAACAATTCAGTAGAAATAAAAAGTAAAAACTCTATGAAGCTATTTGGTTACTTGCAAGGTTCCTAGAGCAAGTTTAATTCCCAGCTCCAAGTTTTGCTTGTTTTCAGAACCCAGAAAGATTTTACTGCTAGAGGGAGGGACTTTGGGAATGACAGAATGAGGACCCCTGTGCATTTGTTCCTCCATAGAGGCAACAAAACTGTGGGCAAAATTGTCCAAGTCAACTTTTTCATAACTCAGGAAATGAACCAAAGGATTCTAACAGTATAAAGATCACTTACCTAAGAAAACCCGCTGGACCTCCATCAAGAACAGTGGATGTCTGGGACATTTAACTTGGCTTCCTTCCATCCACCTCTCCCCAGCTCCATGGTAGTCTTGGAAACCCAGTAGTCCTAGTTTTGCAACCACAGAAGGGGCAGACTGGGTTTGGCTTTCCTCAAAAAGCTCTATCTCCAGGGTACTATTATAATTTGATATATCCCATAGCTTCCTGGTAAAGCCCCACGCATAGGGCACTGTCATTATTTGACCTGATGTGAAGCTCACTCTGTGGGAAAAAATCCTACCCCCTGCCATGCTGCAGAATGTAGAGCAAAGTAATTTCCTAATGGGAATAGAAAGATATAGCTTGTTTTTTATTTATTTGATCTGAGCTGGGTGGTTGGCAGCTGGCTTAACACATATAAAGTGAATTTAAGAAGAACTTACCAAGATGGAAATTCAAATAGGCAAGAGGTCCCAGAAAAGAGAGAAGAAATATATAGAAACATTTTAGGTAAAGATAAGAACACACTTCTGACTCATATTTTTATGAGGTATGAGTATTAGAGTTTGTGACTTAAGATTGCAGGCTGAGAGTAACAGCATCTGTTTTTATGTTTATTTTTTATTTTATTATATTTATTTATTATATTTATTATTTATTATTATATTTTATTTTTGAGAGAGAAAGAGGGTGAGAACGGGGAGGGAGTGAGAGAGTGGGAGAAAAAGAATCCCAAAGAGGCTCTGAGCTGTCAGTGCAGAGCTCCAAGTGGGGCTTGATCTTACAAATGGTGAGATCCTGCCTTGAGCCTAAATCAAGCACTAGACACTTAACCGACTAGGCCATCCAGGCATCCAGAGAATAATGGCATCTTAAAGAACTGGGGTTTGAACTCAGGGAACATGAAGTAAAAGGGAAGGAATGCCAGTTTCCTAGGTACAAAGAAAAGAGGGTGGTAGGGAGGTTTTTAGGGGGCCTGATGATGCTCTATCATCACCATTTTCTCTGTGAAGTGAGAAAGACAATTTTTAATCCTCTCTGCCAAATAGGAAAAGTGAAGTGTACATTTTGTAGGAGGGAATTCAGTGTTTCTAGGTTGGAGATATTCATGGGAAAGGAGGATGAGCAGGTATCACAGTAGTTAGCAGGTGTCTGGGCATTCTGTACAAATGACTAGGATTGAGATAGAATAGGACTAAGACAGAAGATTACGATATGATAAAAAAAACTGGTGAATGTTATTCATCAGATGGTAGAAAATATGTGGGTTCAACAGAGCAAATTGGTAAAATAGTGTTTTGATGCTTACTGATTGAGACTTTTTTTGAAAGGTGTTGTTGTTGTTGTTGTTGCTGCTGCTGCTGCTGCTGCTGTTGTTTGAGGTCTGCTATCATTGAGACAAAATCCATGTCAGTCAGTCAGTGTGGTCTGTGTGGCTAACTAGCTACTACCACTTTGGATTTTTAAAGTTTCTGATATGTTTTTCATAAGAGCTAAGCTATTGATCTGCAATCACCTTGGACCCATTTCAGGTTAGATCATTAGATGTTGCCAAGGACTTTCCTCTGGGATTTCATGTGACAACAAAATTTACTGTCCCTTCCAATGCTACTGAAACTCAGCTGTATCTATAGAGTATCTGTTAGCCATGCTCAAAATCCAGGTTTAGGAAAATCTGTGATATAGTGAAAATATTTCTAGTTTTGTTTATGTCTTAGTTTTTTTTCCCATTATTAAAAACTCTACATGTTTTATAGAAAACATAGAAATTCAAAGGAAAGAGTATGAAAACCTCACAATCAGAAATATGGAAAAAGTGTGTTCCATAATTGCAAGGTTTTCTTATTCTCTTTATTACAGTCTCAATATCAGGCCCTTTGTAAATATCATTTAAGTAAGCAGAGAAGTAAATAAAATTATGAATGAATTATAGAGGAATGAGTTAATATTTTGGTGAATTTTGTTCCATACTATGTGTTCTGGATAATAGTGATTTTCCTGTTAATTTTTTTTACATAGTTTCAATTATACTATGTATATACTATTGCTTCATTCACTTACTACTAAGTGAAAATTAATATGTCATTATATATTCTTACAAAATAAGAGTTTAAATAATTATACAATATTCCATGGAGAGATTGATCATTTAGCTCACCAGTATTCTCTCTTTGGTCTTTGAAGATGCTTTCTATTATTCCTTATTATAAATAGCATTACCAGGAATATATTTATTCATAACCACAAATATAATAGTTAATATGTAGTATAATAATATGGAGGACTTTTTTCTCCTCTCAAATACATGCATTACACCCTACCTACAAAGACCTTGTCTTAAAATTCTCAAAGATTTCTTTTGGTGGAAAATATTGAAGGCTTAGATTTTGCCCAAAGGAACATTTTATTTTGTTTATTTGTGTGTGTGTGTGTGTGTGTGTGTGTGTGTGTGTGTGTGTTTGTGTTTGTGTTTGGAGGAAATATTCTACTGTTTTTGCATGCTTAACACATTACACATTGTATTACATAACAATGTTTTGAGGCCATTTGCATGATCTGGATGCTGCCATAAGGTTGAAATTTGGAAAAATAGCCCATATGCCTGGCTGCCTTTTGGAGAGAAAATTACTTGACCAGGTGAGAGAAAAGGTAGAAGGTAGGCATTATTCTAGTTGGCATATTTTATATGTGCAACAGTATGTTAATTTGCTAAGCAAGGAATAAACCTTGGACATCACCCCAGTTCAACTAATGTTTCAAAACATTCAATTTCTCCAAAGGATATTTGAAAGAGTTATTCTAACTTAATCCCAGATCTTTACTGTACACAATAACCACTGTCCAGTATAGAAACACCTCCTTACTTTGTGAGCTGATCATGGAACAGCACCTGATTCAAATTGCAGCACCTGTTACTATGACTATTTGATCTTAAACAAATATTGGCTTAATATCTGAACCCCAAATCAAAGGCACAAAGCAGCTGCATTTAAATATGTTGGATTAGTTAAAAGCTAATTTATCTGTTACTTGGTGAAATTACAAATATATATATTGTTAAACAATTTTACTATTTTAATATAAATTGACTGGTAGGCAGAAGAAAAGTTATAAGAAATGGAGTAAAGATTATGTTATAAATCTAAGGCAACAGGCTAATAAGTCACATGAAAGGGTAGGATGCAAACCGAGAAAACTTGGTTATGATATAATTTCTAAACCCACTACTCCTCTTCTTCTTAAATACATAACTCATGATTCTCTTTTTAATGTTTTATTTATTTTTGAGAGTATGTATGAGTGGGGGAGGGACAGAGGATCCAAGGCGGGCTCTGCGGTGATAGCAGCGAGTCCCATGAGGGGCTTGAACTCAAGAGCTGTGAGATCATGACCTGAGCAGAAATTGAGAGTTGGACACTCAACCAACTGAGCCACCCCGGCACCCCTAACTCATGCCTTTATTGTAACTTATTACTGATTTTCTAAAGTCTTTTTCACTTGTCTGTCTCTCATAGTAGACAGTGAACTTCTCAAGGACCATTTTTTTCAAATTTCTATATCTGCATGGCTTAACCTAAGAATCAAAAACACACTTGATAAATTTAAGCTATCAAATAAATTTAATACTGATCTATAACAATGGTGTACAATAATCTGCTTAGAAAAAAAGAGCAGATGATATTTCAGGTGCCAACATCAGTTTGGTGGAAAATTTAGATGTGACCATGAGATGATCAAGCAAAGAGTTATGCTGGTAAATTTTCTTAAAAAAAAAAAAACAAAAAAAAACAATGGAACCCTTTTTACTTTCTTACTTTCAAAAATGAAACAGAAAATCAAATATAGCAACATATATTAATTACAATATTGAGTACAAAATTAAACAGCAAGTAAATCATGAAGTACAAAAAATAATAAGATTTCCCTATAATTATTAACCCATCCACGTTAAGCAAATGTTGGATTTTAATTAGTAGTCAAGCTCTAGAATGCATTCTTTAATTAAGTGGAAAACCTCCTTTAATACAAAGTTACATTTCCAAATTTAAGGCACCAAAGTTTAAGAAAAAATCCAAAACTAATCTCACAGGAGCATGAAGTACATAATAAACAACAAGAAAATAAAATCTTATACTAGATTTGCATGATGTGAGAAAATATTGTTGCAAGGAGCTTACTGTCTCTATACACTTAACAACTTTGTTGCTCTCATTTGCAAGATTAGGTCCCTTCCAAGGCTAATGCTTCTTTATAAAGATTTTTTTTTCTTTTTTTCAGAGGTGGTGGTAGATGAGATGGGATTTGGGGGTGGTTGTACTTTATTGGAGGTGGAGTTTGAAAATCTTATTCTTAAACTGGACCTCTTTAAAAAGTGCCTGCCTCAGTTCTGTATGGCAGCACAGCCAAATCATTCACCTGCCTCCCAATTTCCAAAGGAAGAATGCTTGCTGATCCCACCTCTGTTTGTGGCAAATGTGCTGGTTCCTTGTATTTCACAGCCCCCTTTCTTCCTCACCATCTTTTTATTTCTCTATCTTAGAACTTACTCTTGGAACTTGGCCTTCGAACCCAAACAATCCCCAACTTCGAAGATCTCACTTTGGGCATGAATCTGAACCTCCTCTAGGACTTTCTGACCCTTCAAAAGATGGGCACCAAAGATAAACTAGCCAAATTTATATAAATAAACTTATATAAAAGTGGTCACTCTTTTTATTTTTCTTTTAAATCTCATCTAATTTTACACCAAGTCCCAAAGTCCCAGAAGTTCAGCATGCAAATCTGTGAACGCTTATCTATTTTTCATTTTTATGTTTCCACCAATAATCATTAACAGAAATTAGGACATCTGAAATCAAATTAAGGTTTGTAAACTAATACCAAACACCATGAGAAATAGATGTTAGCCCTCCTTTGCCTTTTTTGACAGGTGTGTGGGTATTCAACAATGTATTGGGTTCCCCCTTGCTAGGATGCTTAATAAATACTAACAGCAATTATATAAAATTAAGATTTTACATAGGCTCCATTCAATCCCAGGAATGGATATAGAAATGGATATAGGAATGGATATAGAAATAAAGACCGGGGTGCCTGAGTGGCTCAGTTGATTAAGCATAAGGCTTCCGCTCAGGTGATGATCTTGCAGTTAGTGAATTTGAGCCCCGGGTCATGCTCTGTACTGACAGTTCAGAGCCTGGAGCCTGCTTTGGATTCTGTATTTCCCTCTCTCTCTGCTCGTTTTCTGCTCATGCGCTCTCTCTCTCTCTCTCTCTCAAAAGTAAATAAGCATTGAAAAAAAAATAGAAATAAAGCCCTTGCAAGTACTCCAGGAGAGGATGCCTTCAGAATGTGGTCTTTCTCTAACAAAAGCACCACCTACTCACATCCCATTACATTGCTGTTGGAGAATAGCATCACCTAGCATTGCCTTTATTCTAATTATTTCTTCTGGTTAGCCAAGGGTTCCGGGGCAGTGAGGTGGGCTTCTTACCTTAGCAAAGTTAATTTAGTTATCACAAACCAGAATGTTCAGAATGCAAAATTTTGATGAAGGCTGCTGTTGCCAAAAGCAGGAGGGGCTTAGTAGGGGAAGGGGACACTAAATCTTGCTTTACCATTTACAAGGTGGACAATCTTAGACAAGTCAATTTACCTCTTATGATCTTAGATTCCTCATCTCTAAAATGGAGAGAATAATGGTTTCTATTTCATATATTTAGGTTTCAATGTGCAACTTAAATGAATGTATATAATATGGCTGACAGATGACACATAGTAGGTCTTTAAAGTGGTAAAATAACTATTATTGTCACCGTTATTAACTTATGGTGTTGGCTCTGCAACTAAGCTGTTTTGCAACTAAAAAAAAGAAAGACAGGCTTTTGATCCTGAAGATGGTGGCGTAGGAGAACACTGGGCTCACTGCGTCCTGCTGATCACTTAGATTCCACCTACACCTGCCTAAATAACCCAGAAAACAGCCAGAAGACTAGCAGAAGGGATTCTCCAGAGCCAAGCATAGAGGAGAGGCCCACGGAAGAGGGTAGGAAGGGCGGAGAGGCATGCTACATGGACTGGCGGGAAGGAGCTGGGGCAGAGGGGCGACCTGCCAGCCAAGCAGAGCCCCTGAGTCTGGCTTGCAAAAGCGGAGGGGCCGGACGGAGTGTGTTCAGACAGCAAGCGGGACTTAACATCTGGAAGGTTACAAGCTAACAACTCTGCTCAGAGAGCAGGAGGACTGGAGGACAATGGGAGGGAGAGTTGTTGAGCTGGGGACGACATAGCGCAACTTGGTGGGGAACAAAGGCGCTCACCAGCGCCATCTCCCTCGCCCATCCCCTAGCCAAAATTCCAAAGGGAACCAGTTACTGCCAGGGAACTTGCTTGCACCTCGAAAACACCCAACACCATGCTTCTGCAGATCCATCCCTCTGGTGGCGGGTCTGACTCCCTCCCGGTGCCACAGGGCCCCTCCTGAAGCGGATCTCTGAAGGAAAAGCGAGCTGAGCCTGCCCCTCCTGCCCCTGTGCACCTTGCCCTCCACCCCAGCTAATATGCCAGATCCCCAGCACCACAAGCCTGGCAGTGTGCAAGTAGCCCAGATGGGCCACACCACCCCACAGTGAATCCTGCCCCTAGGAGAGGGGAAGAGAAGGTACACACCAGTCTGTCTGTGGCCCCAGCGGTGGGCTGGGGTCAGACATCAGGTCTGACTGCGGCCCCGCCCACCAATGCAGTTATTCAAGTTATGCAGGGGAAGTGCCCTGCAGTTCTTTCCAAAATGATGGAAGAATTCCCCTCAAAAGAATCTCCAGGAAATAGCAACAGCTAACGAACTGATCAAAAGGATTTAAACAATATAACAGAAAGCAAATTTAGAATAATAGTCATAAAATTAATCGCTGGGCTTGAAAACAGTATAGAGGACAGCAGAGAATCTATTGCTACAGTGATCAAGGGACTAAGGAACAGTCAGGAGGAGCTAAAAAATGCTATAAACGAGCTGCAAAATAAAATGGAAATGACCATGGCTCAGATTGAAGAGGCAGAGGAGAGAATAGGTGAACTAGAAGATAAAATTATGGAAAAAGAGGAAGCTGAGAGAAAGAGAGATAAAAAAATCCAGGAGTATGAGGGGAAAATTAGAGAACTAAGTGATGCACTAAAGAGAAATAATCTACACATAATTGGTATTCCAGAGGAGGAAGAGCCAATGGAAAAAAGACAGTCTCTTTAACAAATGGTGCTGGGAGAACTGGACAGCAACATGCAGAAGATTGAAGCTAGACCACTTTCTCACACCATTCACAAAAATAAACTCAAGGATAAAGGACCTGAATGTGAGAACAGGAAACCATTCAAACCCTAGAGGAGAAAGCAGGAAAAGACCTCTCTGACCTCAGTCGTAGCAATTTCTTACTTGACACATCCCCAAAGGCAAGGGAATTAAAAATCAAAAATGAACTATGGGGACCTCATGAAGATAAAAAGCTTCTGCACAGCAAAGGAAGCAACCAACAAAACTAAAAGGCAACCAACAGAATGGGAAAAGATATTTGCAAATGACAATTCGGACAAAGGGCTAGTATCCAAAATCTATAAAGAGCCCACCAAACTCCACACCCGAAAAACAAATAACCCAGTGAAGAAACGGGCAGAAAACATGAATAGACACTTTTCTAAAGAAGACATCTGGATGGCCAACAGGCACATGAAAAGATGCTCAACGTCGCTCCTTATCAGGGAAATACAAATCAAAACCACACTCAGATATCACCTCATGCCAGTCAGAGTGGCGAAATGAACAAATCAGAAGACTATAGATGCTGGAGAGAATGTGGAGAAACGGGAACCCTCTTGCACTGTTGGTGAGAATGCAAACTGGTGCAGCCACTCTGGAAAACAGGGTGGAGGTTCCTCAGAAAATTAAAAATAGACCTACCCTATGACCCAGCAATAGCACTGCTAGGAATTTACCCAAGGGATACAGGAGTACTGATGCATAGGGGCACTTGTACCCCAATGTTTATAGCAGCACTCTCAACAATAGCCAAATTGTGGAAAAAGCCTAAATGTCCATCAACTGATGAATGGATAAAGATATTGTGGTTTATATACACAATGGAGTACTACGTGGCAATGAGAAAGAATGAAATATAGCCTTTTGTAGCAACGTGGATGGAACTGGAGAGTGTGAGGCTAAGTGAAATAAGCCATACAGAGAAAGACAGATACCATGTGGTTTCACTCTTATGTGGATCCTGAGAAACTTAACAGGGGAGGGGAAGAAAAAAAAAGAGGTTAGAGTGGGAGAGAGCTAAAGCATAAGAGACTCTTAAAAACTGAGAACAAACTGAGGGTTGATGGGGGGTGGGAGGGAGGGGTGGGTGGGTGATGGGTATTGAGGAGGGCACCTTTTGGGGTGAGCACTGGGTGTTGTATGGAAACCAATTTGACCATAAATTTCATATATTGAAAAAAGATAAAATAAATAAAATAAATAAAAAATAAAAACTGATCGCCAAATCCAAAAAATAAAAAATAAAAAAAAATAAAAAAGAAAGGCAACATTTATTTATGTTTCATGTTTAAAATAAAAAGTAAATTAATTTCTTACTTTTAACCTTCTTATCCCTGATTATTTTGTTTATTTTCCTGAAACATTAAGTGCCTGGTATCTCAGGCACATATCAAGTGTGTATTAGAATATGGTAACAAAATATATAAATGAACAAGGCAAATAAATCATAATCCAATCAATTTCTTCTCTTAACCATCCACATTAGTGGGTTTTTTAATCTTATTAATTTAATTACCCTTTTTGCTAGAAAAAGCAAAAAAGCAGTGATGGAAGGTATAGGTTCTTGAGCCAAACTGCCTTGATTTTCTATTAGCTTTATGACCTTATGACCTTGGACAAGTCACTTAATCGTTGTCTTGCGTTCCTCATAGTTAAAGATTATTGTAGTATCTCTAGGAGTTTTTAATAATTTATTAGTCAATATTCTTGAAGAACGTACAACAGAGCCTAGTCATAAATAACCAAGCACAACAAATGAATACAATGGAATTAATATCCTAGAAGATAATTAGGATTTTCTGTGCTGTGTTGCCCAAGTGAAATTGAGACCTTTAAGCAGGAAAGGTTGGGAAGAAAGGAGGGATTAGAGGCTACAGCCTTCAGTCGTATCAATCCTATGTCATTTCAACAAGTACACCAAGTTCTAATAAGAACGTATCATCTGGGTATGAACATGTGAGGTGTATTCAATCAACCCAAATGCAGATCTAGAGACCAGAAGTCACAATAATTTGAAACACTCTCAAATCAACTGATGGGTTTTACTCCATCTTTCCAATTAAAGCTATTTATCCCAATTATAGTTTCTGTCAAGAACTCTATTACACAAGCAGCCTCCTTATGGGCTGATGCCGGGTGTCTACCAGGGCCAGAGGCATTTATACCCTGCACAGGCCTACAGAAGAAGAAAGAGGTAATTCTGGGCAAGATATCTCAACTGTAGTACTATTGACACTTGGGCCAGATAATCCTTTATTTTGGGGGTTTGTCCTGTGCATTGTGAGATATTTAGCAGCATCTCTGGTCTCTACCCTCTCGATTTCAGTATTGTCAAATGTCACTTGGGAGGCACACTCTCACCTGGTTGAGAACCACTGCTCTAATGATGTAGAAAATGGCCCAGTGAGCAATAAAAAGAAACCAGAAGTAACTGTATTGGCTATAATTGATTTCATTATCTCCATATGAAAACCTTAGATAAAATATCACCAAATAGAATACATTAAGGCATTAAAACACAACAAAACCCAAGACAACTAGAGTGGACACTAAAAATGAAAAATAGTTTAATATCAAGAAATCTGTTTATATAAGACATGAAGTGTTTGGTAGATCACATAAAAATAAAAGGACTTAATAATATCTCCATTCCTTCCAGAAAGGCATTTAAGCTCAAAAATCATTCCTAATGAAAAGACACACACATATATATATAAAATAAAACATACTAAGATATATTTGAAATATGTTAAAATGATCTATTTTGATACATGCATTAATTTAATAAATGTTGAGTGACCAGACTATCTTACCAAGGGGCTTTCATTCTAGATGTGTATTTGGAATGAGGAAAATAAAGAAATATACAAGATGATTAAAAATGTGAGGTTAAGGAAAGCTACCATAGAGTGGTCAAGAATGAGTCTTGATGCAGGGTACCATTTTAGGTAAGATCTGAGGGCTAAAAAAGCACTAGCCACAAAAAGGCTGAAAAATTCAAGTTGAAAAGAACATAGAACAACAACAAAAGAAATCAGGGTGATAAGTGTGTCAGCAAAGGAAAGATGAAACACAAAGATATTAGAGGAACAAACAGAAACCAGGGCTTGGTGAGAAGTTTGGATTTTATTCTAAGTGCAGTGGCAAGGTTTCAAGCAGGAGGCGGGTGGACTAGGATTTCCATTTTGAAAAGATGCCTCTGCTGCAAAGCAAATGGAATAGAACAGAGGTTAAGGGTAGAAACATAGAAATCAGTATTTAGAAGGCTAGTATAGCAGTTTATACATAACATGTTTGTGCCTTGGACAGAGGAGTGGTGATGGAATCAGGGGCAAGTGGTCAGATTTGAGACATTTTGAAGGCAGAACTGGTAGAATTTGTATATCATCCAGATGAGGCTACTAGGGAAAGAAAAAAAAATCAGGGCCATCTTTTACATACTTGGCTTAAGCGATTGGAGAAAAAGTCGTATTATATCATTTGTGGACATGAAGAAGACTGGGGAGGACTGCGGGTGTTTTCTGGGAGAAGTCAGAGTCAGAGATCAAGGTTTCAATGATGGCAGGGAGACAGTTGGATATATGAACACGGATCTGTCCTATGAGCTCCAAGAGAAGTTATTAATTGAGAAAATGCATTTGCACATCACCAACAAATGAGTGGTATTTAGAACCATGGGAGAAGATCTGAATTCTTAGATAGTACAAAGAAAGAGAAGGGGAAGATCCCAAATTCAGCCCTGGTGTACTCAAACATTTAAGATACTGAGTAGATGGTTTGGAGAAGGGAAAACAAAGTAAGAGTTGCAAGAAAAGGGTTAATAAAACCAAACTCGAGATTCTTTCCAGAAAAAGTCCACTATGCGGAATATGCTGATGGATTAAGTAAGTGTAGGTCTGACCACTGTTCCTTGGTTTTGATAACATCGAAGTCACTGGTGACCATGACATGAAAAATTTCAATAGAATGAATGGATGGGGGCCAGAACAGAATGGGCTGAGTGAATGAGAGGGAAAGGAGTGGGTACAACTTACAGAGTAGGCAACTATTCCAAGATGTTTTACTGTGAAAGGCAGAAAAGAAGGCAATGATTAGGGAAATATAAGTTTTCAAAGAATGTTTTGCTTTGTTTTTAAGATGAGTGATTCTACATCATGTTCTTTTGCTGGTAGTAGACAGGAAGAGGAAGGCAAAGAGAAGAAGGTACAAGACAATATGAATAAACACATTTGCCACAGAGACAAAAACTGAAGCAAAGAAAACACATTGGGATTCAGTGAATTAAAGGCAGCATCAACCTTCAATACAAACAGAGGTGTATTTTAATGAGAAGACATGGACACAGATGTAGGTGCATTTATAGATTTGGTGGAGGTAAAATCAGGGAACACCAGTGAGATGGTCTGTATTGTGTTGAAGTACGAAAGGAGATCATCAGGGAATAAAGAAGAAGGGTGTCTGTGGGAAGCTTAAGGAGGAAGAAAACATTATGAACTAAGATCTAAAAATCACAGAGTTGTGAAACTATAGGGATTTTGAATCCCATAGAAGAATGAACACAATTTAAGGCAGTTGGAAAGAAATAAATGGCTAAAATTATATTTTCAGATGAAATGGCTGTACCTCCAAATCTGAGAAACTTCCAATTAATAGCAATTCACTAAAGTGGCTGGATAGAGGCTACATGTATAAACCTCAGTGGCATTTGCAGATACAACCAATTATTCCTTGAAGATAAAATAGACAATTACCACCTTCTTAATATCTGCATTTAGTGTCATGGCTGAGCTATGCTTTGAAATATTGGTTCTTTGCAACTTCCTGCCTCCTGATTTTTCAGTGGTTATTTGAGGGCCCCTTTTCTTCTCCACGTATATCAGCCAAGAAAAAGACCCAAGAGGCCACAGAGGCAAAAGGTAGGCAGAAAGATTCAGATGACTAGAAACAAAATGAGTTGTGAACTGCTCATAACTCCTAACCTGTGAACAATTGTGAGACTGGATAATTGTGAGACTCCCTGAATGGAAGGATGAGAAACTTGTACATCTTAGAGTAGGGAACAAGGGAGAAAATAGAGAATATTATTCCCTGATCACAATGGATCTGACTTTAACTAAGTGGAAATTTCCCTACAATCTGCAAAAGGGCAAAACCACCACTGTTTATCTCCTTGTTTATTTTCATTTCAACTATTCTCTAAACAGAAGAGTTAATAGATTGTATTCAAATAGTATGCATTAATCTTGCTTGCAAGGCATATCCTTTGCACATATCTTTGATTTACTGTATATTTTTTCTGTTCATCTTCAAAAAAACAGCCTTATTCATTTATACTGCAACCAACAAAAATGCAAATAACTCCCAAATTGGTGGAATTTTTGGCTATTTTCTTTCATAAATTTCCAATGACTGGTAAATCACCTTTATCTTGCAATGTATTTACATTTGCTCCTATATTTGGCCTTTATTGATGCCCAGTTAGTTCAAGAAAAGGAGTACTGAACATTTTTAAGATATGGAGTTTAACTGTTATTGCAAATATCTACCTAAATCTACCCTGAAGTTGGTTAGAACTCTCACGTTAGAGACATTTAAGCAAGGTGGCCCAGGAAGTTGCCCACCTCCATTTTCCTCCCTTTGCTGGCTTTGTTTTGAGTGTCCAGGGATTTACCTCAGGCTGGGCACTCTTCCTCTTCAGAGAAACTCACTTTAAGAACAATCCACTACAGAGCCTTTCATTCTGCTTAGAAAGCTAGTCTCTCATTTTAAACTTGAGGTTAAGTGCCACCATAGTTCTCAAGGAGTTATTTAGAAAAAAAGCTTCTTTTCTCTCTCCATAGATGAGATCAGATGTGGCTTCTTTAATGCTTTCTCCATTAGTCTGGTTCCTTCTGCTTTCTGTTCTGGACACTCTTCAAATGGTCTGACCTATAATTTATCATTTCCTAGTGCGCTTCAGTTGTGCTCATTCTGCTGCCTATTTAGTATTTTTCTTTTTTTTTTTTAACGTTGACAACTTTATTTTCTTGTTTGTTTTTAATGGCCTTTATTTTTTAGAGAAGCAAAATTGAGAGGAAGATACAGAAATTTCCCATATATCACCTACCCCCCATATCCATATAGCCTCTCCCATGTTCCACATTCCTCCCAGGGAGTGGGACATTTGTTACAATTGATGAACCTACACTGATATACTGTAATCACTCATAAGAATCCATACTTTACATTAGGGTTCACTCTTGGTGTTGTACATTCTATAGGCTTGGACAAATTTATAAGGACATGTATGCACTATTACAGTGTCATATAGAGTAGCTTCACTGCCCTAAAAATCCTGCATGCTCTGCTTATTCATTCTTTCCCCCATCCCACTTCCCAACTCGTGGAAATTACTTTTGTAAAGTAAAAAGTATGATCTTTTTCCTATCTCCACAGTTTTGCCTTTTCCAGAATGTCATATAGTTGGAATCACACAGTATGTAGCCTTTTCAGATTGTCTTCTTTCACTTAGTAATGCATGTGTAAGATTATTCCATATCTTTTCATGGCTTGATAGCTCATTTCTTTTTAGCACTAAATAATATTTCATTATCTGGATATACCACAGTTTATCCATTCACCCTCTGAAGGACATCTTGGTTACTTTCAACTTTGGGCAATTATGAATGAAGACAGGATAAACATTCATGTACAGGTCTTTGTATGGAGATAACTTTTCAACTCTTCTTGGTAAATACTAAGGAGCATGATTACTGAGTCATATGGTAAGAATATGTTTAGCTTCATAGGAAATTGCCAGACTATCTTCCAAAGTGGCTGCATCATTTTTCGTTCCCACAAGCAACGAACGAGACTTCCTGTTGCTTGACATCCTTGCCAGAATTTGGTGTATCACTACTCTGGATTTTGGTCACTCTTTTCTTTTTTGAAGTTTATTTATGTAGTTTCGGAGAGAGAGAGAGAGTACGCACAAGTAGGGGAGGGGCAGAGAACAAGGGAGAGAGATAATCCCAAGCAGGCTCCATGCTGTCAGCACAAAGCCCAACATGAGGCTCTATCCCATGAACTGCAAGATTGTGACCCCAGCCAAAATCAAGAGTCAGACACTTAACTTACTGAGCCATCCAGGCGCCCCCAGGTTTTGATCATTCTAATAGGCATTTAGTGGCATCCCAATGTTGTTTTAATTTGCATTTTCCTGATAACATATAATGTAGAGCATCTTTCCTGATGCTTATTTGCCACCTGGGCATCTTCTTTGGTGATGTGTTTGTTAATACTTTTGACTCATAATTCATTGTTGCATTTTAAGAGCTCATTGTATATTTTTCTAAACTGTTCTTAATCAGATATAACAATCTTATTTTTAATTTATAATATTTCTACTATTTCTTATTCATAGAAGTCTGCTCTTGTTTCATATGCCCTTGAATATAGGATGAACATGTAAAGTTTTCCATTGTTTACTCTCTTAACTGTTTCACTGAACACTGTTTTTTCTGATTGTTGTGTGTCTTTTCTTGTTTGGACTTGGTCTTCCTCACACATAAGCGAGTTTTGGATATCTATTTATTTCTGTTATTGAAATGAAGGAAAATCTTTGTTTACCTGCTGAGACTATGTATTCTAGGTATTAAGAAGCTGTCAGTAAATTAGAGTGGGCATAAGGAGAAACTCACCTCAGTGAATATCGCTCCTGGGCTCACTGGGGAGTAGATGTGTTTGCAAATTTAACCAGAAGCCAAAAGGCTGCATCAGCTTCCCCATGGCCTTTTCCTCCCTCTGCTATGTATGTGGCAGTTTGGTGATTCTGATTCTTTCTGCATCCCAGCAGTCATGCTGGGAGTCCTCCCCAGGCAGATGCATTACCGTTTTCCAGACCATTTGATCAAACTCACAGAAGGGAGAGAGAGGAAGCAAAGGAAATATACCAGGGGTAAGGGGAGTGAGCAACTTTTCTTAATCATTCACTATATTCCATACTGTATGCTACAATCTTTTTAGTCATCTCATTTAATGCTCCTAGCAGATCTCCAAGATAAGTATGATCAAGTCCATTTTGCAGATAAAGAAAACAAGATATATAGGTCAAATAAGTCAAAGGGAGATCAAATTAAAACATTTTACTTTTTATTTTGAGCCCAATGTATGGCCTCAGAATAAACAGTAATATGGTTTACCCTAGCTATTCTTAGGTACACTCCCTGATACCTCATAACCATCCTATGTATTCTAGGCTTCCGCAACCTCTGTTAAATTTTTTCAAGGGTTTCCAGCTCAGAAAGTTGTAGTTCAGGAAGATATATCATAATAGGTCACCCTTTTAAAAGGGCAACGGAAAGACATTCATTTTGTAAACTGGAAAGTATTTTACAACCTGGTTCCATATATTTTAATTAAGTCTCCTCACCACGAGCAGAAGATAAGTGATATGTTTTTGACATTGGTCATGCCAGTGCTTGTCACAGTTTATTCTTCTGGTCATACTGGTGAGGCTGTGTCCTTTTTCTCTCTCACCCCAACTTATGTGTCTCTTTAGACTCATTCTCTGTACACAATGGAGAAAACATTCTTTAATTAAGGGTACAACCTCAATGACTTCAAGTTACCAAGGAGAGGAGAGGAGTGGATAAGAGGGCAGATGACAACATTTAAGATAATAGCCTGAAGAGATGGTCTGGTCAGATAAAAAGGGTACAAATTCTCTTGACAGGTCTAGGACCCAGGTGGATAGAAGCCATCATTGTCTCCACCAATAGTTACTGACAAATATCCATAACACATTATTATGGGCAGAAAAGGAGGATCTTAGAGAGGCAGCATAGGATGACAGGAATGAGGCCCCAGACTTTTCTGCTATTAACTAAATCATTATTCTTCAAGCCACTTATTATCCTTTGTGTAAAAAGAGGGAATTGCACTGATTTCTAGGGTTCCTTTCCAACTCTAAGAATAGTACTGTGTGCTGCCTCTTCTAAAATTTATGAGAAAAGAGTTTCAGAAGTCCTTTGGAAACTGGGGAGTTCTATATAAATGTGAGATCTGATTTCTTTTACAAAAATTCACGGATCTCCTAACTCATTCCAGCCCCTATTACAGGCACCAAGAATGCTAAAGTGCTTTGCTTAACAATGTAGGAGGCAGGCTTCATTGTGGGCAGGGGATATTTCTACAGATCATGTGATTAAATAAAGCCTTTTTCCCCACTACATGGTAGGGCCAACACAGAGTCTTTCAGGTGTTTTGACTTGGAGTGAGAGTTTAAAGAACAACCTGTAGGAGAGTCCTATCATTGGGATCATGAGCTGGCTCCTACAATCCAGCAGCAGGCTGAGGGCTGAGGTTGTATAAGGTCCTATAGGGTACAAAAACATGATAGTCCCTGCCTTTCATAATATCCTATTCTATTTCCATAATCAGCCAGATTATAAATGAGTTATTTTGAAAGATAACCAACCAAAATGTGAAGGCTTCTGAGTGTGCGAAAGCCTTGGGCCTCCTTTATACACTTTTAGTATTCCAATGCACCAGAGAGTTTCCATCAGTGAATTGAAACTGGGCAGCTGGGCAGTCAATCCGAAGAAGTAGTTTTAAGCTGGGTCAGGAAGGGTGAGGTGTCCACCTCAGAGTTGGGAGAAGGAACTAGCAGGCCTAAAGAGAAACACGGATGGAAGAAGCCAGGGCATGAGAGAATTTGACACACTGGAGGGGTCTCCACCTCCAGAATCCCCTTTAACCAACTTGGGAAATGCCAGGTACTACTAAGGAAGCCATAATAAATTTTTTTCAACCATCTCTTAATTTAGAAAGCTTTTGTGTAGCCATGAGTTTATTATTCAGAGAAAGAAGGAAAGAAGCAAAGAAGGAAAGAAGGAAAGAAAGAAAGATACCTGCTATAGCAAATCTATGAAGGAAACATAACAGTAATGGTGGCCCAATGTTCACTATGGCTCAAACTGCTTTATCTGCAAACTCACACAGAAATTCCCCAAATACTTATGCTCAAAGTTACATTTGCTTGGTTAACAAAAAGTCCAGTCTCTCTTCAGATTTTCCTTGCCAAATGCTACCAAGAATTAGGAGGTGTATACCAGCCTGGCCATCAGAGGTAAGGTTCCTTTTCTTCTTAGAGTCCCCTGGATGGACAGCTGCCTTCTGCTTCAGTGTCTACTATACTTCTGATCCTTCTTTATGGTGTTTTGTTCTGTTTTAGTTTCCTGTGGCTTCTGTAACAAATTATAAACTTGGTAGCCTAAAAGAAAAGAAATTTCTTTTCTCACAGTTCTGGAGGCCAGAAGTCCAAAGTCAGTTTTTATGGGACAAATCAAGGTACAAAAGTGCCCTGAGTCCTTAGTCTCCAAAGGAGAATTGGTTCTTTGCCTCTTCCAGCTTCTAGTGCTGCTGTCGTTCCTTGACTGTGGTTACATCACTCCAGTCTCTGCCTTGTGGTCAAGTTGCCTTCTCTTCTTTGTCACATCTCCCTCTGACTCTCTAACTATACTTGTGACTCCATTTTAGGGCCACTCAGATAATCCAGGATAATATCCCCATCTGAAAATCCTGAATTTAATCACATCTGCAAAGACCACTTCTATAAATAAGGTAGCATTTTCAGTTTCCAGTAGTTACACCTGATATCTTTGGGGGGTTGCATTTTTCTCTGTACCTCTTCCCACATTGATCTATTGCTCTACAGTTCAGAGATACAAGTTTGTAATTATATATTGCAAAAATCTCTAGGCCTCTGACCTTGAAAGGCCTCTGGAGCTCTTCTCATCCCCCATTAGTAGGGAAATGATTTTGCTTCTCATTTCCATCTTTCTTACAAGGAGTTCCCAGGGAAGAGATGCTGGCCTTTTAATTAGAAGGCTTTTTCCTTTATTCCAGAGTCCTGTCCATACACTCTGCGAGGTCAGTTGCAGAATTACCATGGGATTCAAGCTGTTTCAAAATCATAAATCCCATTCAGGTCCTACTTCTAAGTCATGGCCCATTCTGCTATAATCTTTATTCACACATAATGATTTTCTAACAGGTATGTTATGATGGTTAATATTATATGTCAGTTGGGCTAAGGGATGTCCAGATAGCTGGTAAAACGTTATTTCTGAGTGTGTCTATAAGGAGTTTCTAGAAGAAGTTAGTGTTTGATTCAGTAGACTGGATAAAGAGATTTGCCCTCATTAATGTGAGTGGGCATCATCCATTCCATTGGAGACTCATACAGAACAAAAGGGTAAAGGAAGGGCAAATTTCCTTTCTGTCTTCTTGAGTTGAGACATTCATCTTCTCTCATCCCTGGATATCAGAGGTTCTGGTTCTCAAGCCTTCAGGCTTTGGGTCTTATACCAGTAGCTCCCAGTTCTCAGGCCTTTGGACTCCCATAAACTCTCCTTGTTCACCAGCTTGCAGACAGCAGATCATGGGCCTATTTGGCCTCCATAATTGCTTGAGCCAATTCCTATTATAAATCTCTTCATATATATCTTATCAGTTCTGTTCCTCTGAAGAACCCTAATACATGTGTGTTTGTCCTTCCCACTTTCAGGCTTTGCTCACTGTACTAATTCATCAGAAATATCTGAAAGTAGAGAAATCGTATTTGTCCATAGGATTATTTACCATCTCATATTAGAGAGATATCACCCCCCTCTTCCAAAGTGGAGTGATATTACAAAGAAAAAATGACTCCTGAACAGCAAACCTCACCTCAAAACTCCACACAGTGGATCCTCTGGAGGAACCACAGTGCTAGATATGTTATGTTCAGCTATATGCTCTCACATATTTTTTTCTGGGGTTAATAAATGGTTTTGTTTGCAAAAACCTGAGTGTTATTCAAGCTACTCAAACAATGGATATTTATTGAATGGCAACAAATACTTTACAGCAAAATTATTGCAGGCATCCAGCAAAATAATTAAGATAGAACTTCAGCTGTACCTCCAGGCCCCATAAAAACTGAGGGCAATCACACAGCTATAAGCTTACAGGATTACAGAAAAGATGCATAATAAAAAGAATAAAATTATAGGGGGAGCTTGGGTGGCTCAGTTGGTTGAGCGGCTGACTCTTGATTTCAGCTTAGGTCACGATCTCATGGCTCGTGAGTTCGAGCCCTGCACTGGGATCTGTGCTGGCAGGGCAAAGCCTGCTTGGGATTCTCTCTCTCCCTCTCTCTCTGCCCCTCCCCTGCTCATGTGCTCTCTCTCTCTCTCTCTCTTAAAATAAATAAAACATTAAAAAAACTGTAAAAGATATGAAAAGCTAGATAGTCACACCTTACAGAGATGAAAACCTAGTTGAGCGACTGAAAGGTTGGTCCATAATTAATTTGTATCTTCTGACCTCATTGACTCTTCCATATCTCCATAGCAAGACTGTGTTGATCTCCATCTGGTTTTCTGTCATTATCATCCACTGCATATCTTGTCATGTCCACTTCTGGTTCTTGTGCCAATCTTTCCATTAGCTTTATAATTCCTCTGGGAAAGTCTGATCAATCCAGTATGTCTCCAATGGACATGGCCTGCAGATTCTTAATTACAGTTCACCCCCTAGACTTGCAGATTGACTTCCTTTGGGACAAATGTCCACTAATGAGCCAGTCAGCTATGGATGTTGAGTTCACATATAACTAACTGGACATCATATGTGGTTGAAAACTATTAGTAAGGAGTTGGAGGTGGGCAGATGGTTAAGTCTTGCCTTATCCAGGGCACCTACTTGCTCAGAGACCATGGAAATCAGCCCCATATTGCTGCACTTCGAGCTCAGTACAAAGCTTTCCTCCCCTCTTAGAATGACAGCAGAAGCTCAGTTGTGTACCAGAATATATGTGGAGACTGGTGACCATGGACACACAGTCTGCTACAGCTCAGAATGAGATACCAAAGAGAGAGCTAAGTAATGTGTTAAACCTGTAACATAAGCTGAGTGCTGTGTCAGCACTGAACTAGCCACTCTCTTTGGTGCCGTTAGATACACATGGCAAGACTTCATTCCCATCATGTTTATCGCTCCAGCATTGCCTAAGGGGGTTATAAAAACTAGTAGTAGCCTGTGTAATTTTTCTGGCATGGCGAAGAGAATAGCCTTGAACTTGGAGACTGATCTCTGGGTGTAAAATGGTAATGGGCTATCATTCACATCACTCCTTCCC
>NW_024412418.1:11051593-11084102 GCF_014898765.1 Herpailurus yagouaroundi | reverse complement strand
TTTAGCCATAATTCACAATCTGCAGGGGCTGTGTCAGAGGGAAGGAGGACATTCACTCAGTTTGACTGCAATTTCAAACACAAATGCAGTGAAGAATAGCATTGCTGAGCCTACAGAAATTATTATTCTGGACACAGCTCTTTTAATTTGTGTAAATGTTGGATCCTGTACTTACAGAAGAAAAGAAAAAAGTGACTGTGCTAGGGGTCGGGTGTGGCACAGAGTGATGGCAGAAGGCATGATTTTTATTTAGTGAGATGTGCTTTCTGCCAGAGTCTTGGACTCTGAAAAAAGAAAACTATTTGAAAAAAAAAAAAGGAATGCAAATGCAATGTCCTGAGTGAGGTGTTAAAACATAGTCATTGCACTTCAGGAGACATATATATGAATTCACAATCCCCAAATGGTGGCAAAGTCTCTGGGGTGGGAGAGGCTGCTGTCCTTGTAGTGTCCATCCTATCCCTGGACCCTCCCTGCCCCCATATCCAGGAGCCCTAGATGCTTTTATGCCTGGCAGAGAATACATGTTTCTCTGTGTGTTTCCAGAACAGGGCCATTCTAATGGGCCACATGAAGTAAAGGAAGAGAAATCAGATATAATGTAAGATTGGTAAACAGAGAATTTTCATTCCTTGGTCCCTAGAAGCTAATGTTGAAAACAAGTGCAAACCATTGATGTCTTCTATGAACAGGGCAGTGTGTTATAGGTACATAATAATAACAATGATGCTGATGATGATGTATGTTGCAATCAAATAGACTTTGATTTAAATCTCAGTCCCTCACTTCCCAGCTACAAGACCTCAGACTAGTCACATCAGCTGCCTGAATTTTGGTTCCTTCAACTGCCAAAGGATGATATTAATGGGTACAAGGTGTTAAGACAATTAAACTGGGTAGTATCTGTAATGCACTTGGCACTGTGACTCAAAAATGAACATGACCTAGCCCAGCATGAGCTGACTCACGTTTCCTGCCAGCCTCATTTTGGACCAGTTTGATAGTCTACCTCTACCCCTATGACACCCTGGCCTGATTTTATTTACTTTGAGAGACAGACGGAACAGGGGAGGGGCAGAGAAAGAGGGAGACAGACAGAATCCCATGCAGGCCCTGCACTGCCAGTGCGGAGCCTGATGTGGGGCTCAAACCCACAAACCATGAGATCATAATCTGAGCCAAAATCAAGAGTCAGACGCTTAACTGAGCCATCCAGGCACCCCTCACCCTGGCCTTATTTTTATCTCTCAGACCCCCCAGTCTTTTTCCTATCACTGAGGTCTTTGTGATGTTTCCACTGCCTAGAAGGTTCTCCCTGTTTCCAGCTCTTCTTTTGCCTGGGTAATGTTTTCCAATGTCAAGCTCTCACCTTTTAAACGGGACTTGTCAAACAAGGACATTAGTCTGCCTTATCCACAAAACAGGTGAGATTTCATATGTACATTTTGTTTTGTTTTTCTTAGCACCTTGCAGTTATCTGCCACTCTACTTAACTACAGCTGTGGTTAAATATATATTTTATAAACTCTTATTAATTTTTTTAATGTTTATTTATTTTTGAGAGAGGGAGAGAGACAGAGCGTGAGTGGGGTAGGGGTAGAGAGAGAGAGGGAGACACAGAATCTGAAGCAGGCTCCAGGCTCTGAGCTGTCAGCACAGAGCCCGACACAGGGCTCGAACTCACAAACCGTGAGATCATGACCTGAGCCAAAGTCAGTCGCTCAACTGACTGAGCCACCCAGGCACCCCTATAAACTATATTTTTAAATGGTAGTCTCTCACAAAGAACTGAAAGCTTTATTGAAGAAAAAACAAACAAACATAAAACTTCCTGTCTTATTCACCAATTACCTCCAGCCCTGGCCACAGTAACTGTACCCAGGAGTTATTCTTTGTAGATTATAGTTGTATTCCCTGTGGTGGGTCATGGGAAGAAAACCAGTGAACATTACCCAGTTCAAAGTATGATGTCTGTAAAGCAAATGGGAAATATTATTTGGGTCCACACAAGTGGTCATGGTCCCCCTAAAAAGGCAGCAACTTGTTCATTGTCCTTTTCCTTTCTCCTGCTTTCCTGAAATGTATCCAAAGCATGAGAGTGTCCAGAGGGGTGTAAAGATGATATATGGGTCCTTTAGGGATAGGCCAGTTTTCCAATAGAACACTTTTGTTTTCTCAGCTCAAATTTTGACTGGGCTTGTTGATTTGGTAAAAACATGTCAAAAGGGACTCCAGGATGATTCAATGTGCTTGATAATATGGATATTCTAGAGTGGATATTTGCATTTCAAGCTGTATTTAAAAGTGACTCTTAGCTTCCCCAATGCAAAAAGGTACTACACAGAACATGAGAAAGTCAACCCTGAAGAGTCATACCCATGCTGCATAAACTTTCCACTATTATATGAATCCCTGAAAGAATGGCTAGGTTCTATTGTTTCTGAAAGAATACCCAGTACATGGTGGTATTTTATACATTTTTTGAATGGATGAATGGATGAATGGATCACTCAAACATAAGCTGGTAACATATTTTGCAATTACATATGGGAAACAGATTTTTTGAGTGTTCCAATATTTTATTGCATACCTTATTTAATTCATATAACAATCTTGTTGAGAAGTATCCTCTATTTACAGATAATAGCACTCAGAAAATCTACCTTTTACTAAGCACGGCACAGAGCTTGTACAGAACTTTGCAGTGCTGACTCTGGAGTGTAAGAAAGACCAAAATGTTTATTTTTGAGAGAGAGAGAGAAAGAGCATGAGCAGGGAAGGGGCAGAGAGAGGGGGAGACACACAATCCCAAGCAGGCTCCAGGGTCTGAGCTCTCAGCACAGAGCCCAACGTGGGCTCAAACCCACGAACCATGAGATTGTGACCTGAGCCAAAGTCAGATGCTCAACTGACTGAGCCACCCAGGAGCCTCTGCATAGGTAAGTTCTAATGTAGAATTTGTGTCTAGAAATTCCAGATAGAAGGTGATATAGGAGCACATGAAATGATACCTAAAATCTTAAGATAAGGGGAAATTTCAGAAAATGCATGACTTTATTCTGATACTGAAGGAATGAGAAATAGGGACCCAGACATTGAGCAACGGATGACATTTCCAGAAAAAAGAAATAGCTAATATGAAGCTGTGTTGTAAACGTGTACTTAGCATAGGATACAGGTGGCTGCAAGGTAGGCTTAGGTAGAGGACCTGTGAGAAACGAGACAGGGGGAATGGAGGCCAGACCTAAGGCCCAGGGGAACCATCACACGCCTTCAGGTCACTGGAGATGTAAAGATTTTTTTTTTAATTTTCACAGAATTTAGTTACAGTCTAGAAAATGGCTTGAGGCAGGGCACAGCTGAAAGAAAGGGCGAGAGGGCCAGGTAGTAAGGGATGACAGTGGCCTGTGCTAAAGACAGTGCATGAGGCTTGGGATGAGGGATATGATACGTTATAAGACATTCAGGAGAGAATCAGCATCTCGTGTGGTAGGTACCATTGTGTCTAATTTACAGAGGAAGGATCCTAAGGTTAATAGACGAAAAATAATTTGTCCAAGAGCAGAGCAGGAGCTCAAAACCAGATGCGCCCCACAGCCTTACTCTGTTCACATGACATCATCTCCCCAAAGCATGATGTCTCAGACATTTGAAGCTGTAGTCTCTAAGAGAGACAGCCCATATCCCCAGCAACTCAAGTCCTCTTTGTATGGCTTTCATACTACCTTCTGTTTCTTCCCCCAAGTACCAGCTGTTGTGCAAAACACTTCAAATTATCAAATGCAAATTCTCTTTGAAAATCAATTTCAGGATGCTTAGCCAGAAATGTTGTTAAGCAGCTATTGATTGAAAGCAGAAAAGTTAACGTGCAAATCAAATCTAGATTACCTGTGTCTAACACACATAACATCATCTTTCACTGACATAGATAAGATGCTGCTGTTAAAAACAAAACCAAAACCAAAAACAAAAACAAAAAAAAGCCTCCTTGTTGGCATCTCAGAAACAAGCACCCCTTTGCTTAATTTGCTTCTTTCTTTGACAAGAATAAACAAATCTTTTAAAAATATAATGAGTCAGGCCATTCTCTCTGTGGTGTATAAGTGGCTCCAAGGGACTCCAGAAGGTCCCTGTTGAGGGTCATTACCTCTTTCAGGCCCTCTGGGAAGCATTCGGCAAATAATTGCTTCCCCACATTACATAGATACCCTGGTGTTCCAAACACGGGCTGGGGGCAGGGAGCAACTTCTGAACTGGGAAAATTTGGCTGATTAACTTTCCATTAAATGCCTCCCGACTCCATGCTGTAACTTCGGGGATCAAGCTGAGAGCTGAGAAAAAAGAAACAATCTGTAAGCTTGGCTGGTAATTAACATCACCAGGTGACAAATCAATACTACCTGGCTGTTCCCATAAACAATGATAACAGGGAGAACCGAGCCTTCTAGCCCAAAGCTTCCTGGTTATTTTTCTGTGGCTCCTGTTGCTTTAAAGATAGAAAGGTGAAAGACAGGTGGATGGTTTTCTTGAACTGTAGGTGGTAGGGAAGGCTGAAGATGCAAACAGATCTTCCAAGGCAAAGAGGTTTGGGCAAAAAATAATGAAATAAGTTACAATCTGAGAGGTTGGACCAGAAAAACGTGAAATTAACAAGAGAACTCATTAGAAATGCAAGTTCCAGAAATTCTTTTTTTTTTTAATTTATTTTTGAGAGAGAGAGAGAGAGAGAGAGAGAGAGAGAGAGAGAGAGAGAGAATGCACGCAAGCATGTGAGCCGGGAAAGAGCAGAGAGAGAAGGGGACAGAAGATCTCAAGCAGGCTCTGCACTGAAGCAGTGAGCCCTACATGCGGCTCTAAGATCATGACCTGAGCCTAAGTCAGACGCTCAACCGACTGAGTCACCCAGGTGCCCCAGAAATGCAGATTCCAGAAATTCTGTTTCGGGAGTATTGATTACAAGTTTCCCCAGATCATGCTGGTGCAGGTGGGTCACAAATCATACTTGAAGAATCATTGTTAAATACCAAACAGTTCCATTTGTTAGGTAACTAGAGCCAAGCAATTTAAGAAGTATTTATGGCCTGACAACTTAGTAGTTCTTTGAAAAAGTGATGCATATAAATTGAAAGAAAAATTAACTTTCTCCCTTCTTAAATTACCACAAGTGAGGTGCTGCTAATGGGATGTGCACACCTGTTGGGCACTGCACAACTTCTCAAAGCTTGGAATCAGATCAGACACTGCCACCCTCACTTCCTGTTCACACTGATTTTCATATGGGGCTTGCTTTGTATCATAGCAACTGCTGAAAACCCAGCTTCCCAAAGATGTGGCACCACTGACAGGAATATAAAGTGATTGTGGAAAACGTGAACTACTTGGAGCCAATAATTCCTACAGTCTCTCACGAAAGTCAAATTATCACTCTGTTGTCCTATCAATTAAAGACATCTCAGTGTGCCCCTATGAGTTTGGGGTGGCACCCTTTGGGAATCAAGGGCATGAACAGCAGTGAAACAGAAAAGATCAGATAGCCTTAGACCCCCAGAGTCTCTTCATGGCAGAGAATGGACAATTAGACATGTGTTTGGGAGTAAGGAATTGCCTATCCTTTGGAGATGGAAGCACTTTTCTCTTTCATGATAGATGGACTGTAGCACTCCAGCTTTAGGCTTCTCAGTGAACCTAACTGGAATAATTTGTTAGTTGTTAGTAAGTGGTGTGGTTTAATTAAGCCTCAAGTACTTTAAATTTAGAAATGTCTTGGTTTTGTTTCTTGGTTTTTGTTTGTTTTTGTTTTTTGCTTTGTTTTGTTTTGTGCAAACCCACTATGTTCCACAAAAATAGAAAAGCACATTCACCAGTTCACTTAATCTTCCCCGCAAAACTAGAAGGTATTGTTATCCCCATTTACCAGTTGGGGAAGCCAGGGATCAAACTGGCTAAGATACTTACACAATATTCTACAGACAGTTAGTGTTGTTAGGCCTGGGACCCAGGTTTAATTGGCTCTAAAATCCAAGCTTTTTGTTCTGTAAGCCAGAGCCTCTTTCTGAGAAATAGCCCCCTTAGGTGGCCACCACGTGAGTCTAGAAGGTTCAGCTTGAGATGCTTAGTGTATCCTTGTTCCCTATTCAGTAGTTATGTGACCTTCAGTGGGTAACTTACCCCCAACAGGCTCATCATCAAAAGAAAGTAAGTAAGGGGCACCTGGGTGGCTCAGTCTGTTAAGCATCTGACTTCGGCTCAGGCCATGATCTCACAGTTCGTGAGTTTGAGACAGCTGTTGTGCTGACAGCTCAGAGCCTGGAGTCTGCTTCAGAATCTGACTCCCTCTCTCTCTCTGCCCTTCTCCTGATCATGCTCTGTCTCTCTCTGTCTCTCAAAAGATAAATAAACATTAAAAAAAATTAAAAATAAATAAAAATTTAAAAAAGAAAGTAAATAATAGTAACTACTTTGTAGTTATTGAGAACTGACATAAAGCCTCTTGCACATAAGAAACATTTCTTCAGTGATAGCTATTATTTTAGCCATATATAGCGGTACCATGGGCAGGCATATGTTCCCTATGATTTATGTCAAATTTTTAGAAGAGATTATATCAAAATATTATGTCTGTGTTTATTTTATACTATATAGAATACACAATCATTCAGAAAGGTGACAATGGTTTGGAAGTAAGCCCTCTTATATAACCTCATTTCAATCTATAGGTGTATGTATTTATCACCCCTTTAAAGTTCACTAGACTTTTGAAGGCAAATGGAGATTTTTTATTAGCCATTATTTTATTATTTAAAAACCAAATACAAATAAGTGAAAGGTATCTCAAGGTAAAAAGTGGAGAGAGATTATGACTATCTCCTCCCTTCCAATAAATTTCAAGTAAAGATAACACTACCCTCACATCTAGTTCCCCACCCCCATCCATGCTGTGTCATTTTGGGAAATTATTTAATTGCCTAATCTCTTTGGGACTTAGTTCCCTTTTCTATTTATATTTATATTAAATAATATCTGTGTTAACTACTATTAACCCAGTTCACCTAAAATCAACAGATTTTTAACTGACCTTGAATTCGTGTTAAGCACTAAACTATGTGAGACAAATATGTGGATAAGAAATACTCTACCTATCAGAAGCTTCAAATTGAATATGTGTGTATGTGCATGCGTGTGTGTGTCCATGTGTGTGTGAGGGTATGACAGAGACAGAGAGAAAGAGAGAGAGACTGAGAGACACAGTTTCACTGTACTGGAACCAAAAGAAAGGGATATTTTCTGCCCTATTTTGGGACTTATATTAAAAGTGGCAGCCCTCCTCATACCTTCTGTGCTTCAGTTGGTCCAAGCTGAATAATTTTCTTGAGACCCATTAAAAACAAAATATAGCAATTAACTTCCTTTCCCCCATACTGTAAAAATTTTGGTTTCAGACCATTAATTACATGTCAGTGGTTGAAGGAGAGGTGAAAATTAAAGCTCTAACTTAAGTCAAGGTTAAAGAATCAAGGAAAACCTTACTTTTTAATAATGCTATTCCACTTACACACAAAAATACTGATTTGCTTAGATTTTCAAGGCTCACAATTGTCCCTACTATTATTCAATATTAGGTAAGTGTATTAGGTATTATTATCAGTAGACTATTTTAACCTCTAACTTGAAATGTGGATAGAGATGCTCCAGACACAAATAACATAGATAGAGCCATAGATACACACACAGATCTAGGTATCCATCCATAAGGTATCAGGTCTCCTATTCATACCCTGGGATTTCTCCAATGTCTTAATTATATTAATGTGCCCATTTCTAAGGCAGGCGAAAGGCAAAGCAAGTAGTGCTTTTTCTCCCCCTTTAGTTTCCTAATCCCAATTACTAATGTTTGGTATTACCATGAATTAATTAATTAGTTAATTAAATTTTAAATTTAGGGGTGGTTTATAGGGAGTGGGAAAGTAGAGGAAGAAGAGAGGCATTGACTTTGTTTTGGTGATTTTCATTTCAATTCCCTTTGGCTCTTTAGTGGTAAATGCTCACACTGAGCTGAGAAAATGAGTGACAGGATTCTCATTAGTGCTACAGGGGTTCCCAGTTTAATATTTACTTGGCTGTATTTATAGCTTTATGGATGAATGGGTGCATGGTTAACAGAGTGCATATAGGATTGAAAAAAAATGGGACGGCACATTAAAACGAGACAAGAGGGAAGCACTTAATTACTGCTGCTGTTTTGATAGCTGAGAGTACAATATTCTCTCTACATATAATGATCATGCTAATAAAAGTTAGTGTTTTCTGCCCCTAATATGTGCCTGGCTTGGTGTTTGGGGTAGGGGGTGAGAGGTGGTGATTAACAAGAAAGATTTATTCAACCTCTTAGAATTTACAGCTTTAGTTCCATGTGGTCCTCACAGCAGCTGCTTTGGGTATGTCTTACAAATTTTATAAATTTTATGAATGCGCAAACCAAGTTTCAGAAGTCACTTGCCTACAGGTAGAAGTGTCAGAGCCAGACTCTAAAGGCAAGTCTCTTTTGACTCCAAACTCCAGTTATCTCCACTACACTGGGCTGCCTCCCACACCAGATATATTGATAATACAGAACTAATCAATTCACTAGTTGCACCTCATTTTTTTTGTCAGCATAGACTGGTTTCATAGATACATTTATACTCTCTGGAAAATTGATGATGACTCTAATTTTGAATATATTATAATATACATATGGTTATGGTAATCACTCATTAAACCTAAGAGTGAGTGGAATTTTCACAAACCACAGGACTCCATATAAAATTTCAGAACAATACTTAGACATATCACCATTAGGCTGACAAAAGTAATTACAAGGAAAGAACATGTTCCATTTACACCCTGATTTCACATGATAAATGGCCCAGAACTGTCCTTTCCAAATTTCAGTACTCTGGTTCACAACCTCACCATCACCTGGGAGGCTTATTAAAAAAACATAGATTCCACACTCTATTGACTCAGCATCTCTAGAAGGGGGGAAAAAAACACTTGGGGAATCTGTATTTTAAACCGTTTGCCTAGGTCATTTCCATCTATAATAAGTATAGGATCTACTTCTGTAGGTATGAACTACTCCACTCTAGTTGGAGGAGCATAATCTCACATCTTACATCTTTTATTGTTAATATTGGAATTATGAAAAGATCAAAACCTCATCTAGAATAGTAGAAAGTCCAGTACCTTCTGTAAGAGGGGAATGGACTCCCCATAGCCATTGTTGAACAATATAAACAAAGGCTTATGCAAACAATTGATTCTACTATAAGACTAACCAGGGCAAGTTCTAGACTATAATTGGGTCATCCATTCCATTGCTCTGTTTCTCTCCGTAACACACTGTTGCATTGAAAGTGGGTGTTTTGGGGCGCCTGGGTGGCACAGTCGGTTAAGCGTCCGACTTCAGCCAGGTCACTATCTCGCGGTCTGTGAGTTCGAGCCCCGCGTCAGGCTCTGGGCTGATGGCTCGGAGCCTGGAGCCTGTTTCCGATTCTGTGTCTCCCTCTCTCTCTGCCCCTCGCCCGTTCATGCTCTGTCTCTCTCTGTCCCAAAAATAAATAAAAACGTTGAAAAAAAAATTAAAAAAAAAAAAAAGAAAGTGGGTGTTTTGACATAAGGTGTCCTGAACCTTATGCCCAGGAAAGGTGACTTCAATCATCTGACACTGAGCTCACAGAACACTACTCCGAGCTCCGACTCTCATTTGAATTCTAATTCAGCACTCCCCTAAGGCTTCCCAGGAGTTTATTAGAGTTGTCTCCAGGTTCTCCCCTCAATTCCAAAGTGAAAGAGTACCTCTACTCCTTTTCTCAGGGAAGACAGCTTGACTACTTCCAGTGGGTCAGAAAACCTTGGACCAAGAAAGACGTATTTGTGAGAAGTTTCCAGCCACTCTACTCTGTGCTGTTTCTGGAAACTTTTCACTCTTTATCCTTACCACACAAGGCTGATTATACTCCCTCCCTTGCCAATAGAGCTTGATTGGCCTTTTTTTTTTTTAAAGCAAAAACAAAAAGATCCCTGAGGGAAGCAGTCATTCAGGGTCTCAAATGCAATTCACTCTTCCTAGGACCACCAAATGGATCTGAGTCTTATTAAAAACAACAAAACTGAAACAGAAATTAATGCTGGAGCTTTATAACCTTGTTATAAATACAGATGACCCTTGAATAACAGGGGTTAGGGGCACCCCCCCCAACACACACACACACAGTTGAAAATCCATGAAAAACTTTTGACTACACCAAAACTTAATTACTAATAATTGGACATCTTACCAATAACATAAACAGTTGATTCACACATATTTTGTGTGTTATATGTATTATATCCTACATACATATATATAGTATATATTACTATATTCTTACCATAATAACTTTTTCTTATTTTTTGGTGTTTCTTTTTTAAAATAAATTTTTTAATGTTTATTCATTTTTGAGAGAGAGAGAGAGAGAGAGAGGGAGAGAGAGAGAGGGAGAGAGGGAAGGGGAAAGAGAGGGAGACAGAATCTGAAGCAGGCTCCAGGCTCCAAGCTGTCAGCACAGAGCCCAATGCAGGGCTCAAAATCACAAACCCTGAGATCATGACCTGAGCCAGTCGAATGCTCAGCCAACTGAGCCATGCAGGCACACCTTATTATTATTATTATTATTATTATTATTATTATTATTATTGGTATTTCTTAGCTAGAGTTTATCTGCGAGTTTTTTTTAGAAATGTCACAAATCTCAAAAAAAAATTCCAATATATTTACTGAAAAAAAAAATCCATGTACAAGTGGACCCATGCAGTTCAAACCCATATTGTCCAAGGGTCAGCTGCATACATTATTTTTTAAATTTAAGTTTTATTTTATTTTGAGAGAGAGAGAGGAAGGGAGGAAGGGAGGGAGAGAGTGGGAGAGAGAGAGAATCTCAAGCAGGCTCCAGGCTGTCAGTGCAGAGCCTGACATGGTGCTTGAGCTCATGAAATGTGAGAAACCAAGAGTTGGGCACTCAGCTGACTGAGCCACTCAGGCACCCCTACACATTATTATTGACATCATTACCATTATTTTTTCCCAATTACCGTGCTCCCTATGTCACAGTGAAATATAGTTATTTTTAGAAAAAGTTATTTTCTAAGAATGTATACCAATTCCTTCCTAAATCATTGCCCTAAAATATCAAGGGAAACTATAGCTCTCTGCACTACAAATGTGTGAAGTGATATGCCCACATCACTTTCCAGTTCCTATTACCTAAACCAGTTTCTATAAACCTGTTTATCTCTACTTCATACAACACAAATTCCAGTGATGTTTTACACATGCCAAATAGTTTCTATAATCAAGTGTTTCAGAAAATTACCAGTATAATAAAATAATTTACTACAAGTTCTACAAAGAAACTGTGAATCTTCCAAAGAAGATAGAGTATTAGAGTTTTTCTCAAGCTAAAATCGTGGAGCCATTTTTCCACAGAATATCTTCAATGATTGGCATTCTACAAAACTCACCACAGAAAATGCTGGTTCAAGCCAACTTCTGTTATTGATCATTCTATCAACAAATATCATTGAATTTCAGCACTGTTCTTTGTGCTCTTTTTTTTAATGTTTTTTAACAGTATTTATTTTTGAAACAGAAAGAGACAGAGCTTGAACGGGGGAGGGTCAGAGAGAAAGAGAGACACAGAATCTGAAACAGTCCCCAGGCTCTGAGCTGTCAGCACAGAGCCCGACAGAGGGCTCGAACTCATGGACTGAGAGATCATGATCTGAGCTAAAGCCAGACACTTAACCGACTGAGCCACCCAGGCACCCCTGTTCTTTGCACTCTTCAAGGAAATAGGGTAGGAATGGAGAAACATCTAGGAATTAAAGGGGAAAAAAGCAAATAACATTTTCTTGTCACACACAATGATATAATAACTTTAATAACTGTTATAAGTATCTCATGTGATTTCTCATTTAATCCCTTTAAATGCTTCCTGAACTCCTACAGCTGGGCAGAGCATATAGACAGCACATTGTGAAGTCCTTCACCAACCCTCTTCCTTTGCATTTAAAAAAAGTTTTAATAATTTTTACCTATGAATATGCAAATATAGTATTATAGTAATGCAAAAGTATAATCATACCATATGTATTACAACTGTGTTTTAAAACTTATTTATGTATGTGGTGTATATTTATATTTTTCAGACTATATTTTTACAGCAGTTTTAAGTTCACAGAAAAATTGAGAGGAAAGTACAAATATTTCCCCTGTAACCCGTGCCCCTACACATGTAAAGCCTCCTCCATTATTGACATCTCCCACTAGAATGGAACCTTCGTTGTATTTGATCATATAAACATGATACCGACACATCATAATCACCTAAAGTCCATAGTTGACACTAGAGTTCACTCTTGGTGTTGTGTATTCTATGTGTTTAAAAAATTTATAAGGACATGTATCCATCATTAAAGTATCACACAGAGTAGTTTCACTGCCCTAAAAATCCTGTGTGCTCTGCCTATTCATTCTTCACCCCATCTCCCAAATCCAGCAACCAACCACTGATCTTTTTATTGTCTCCATAGCTCTGCCTTTTCCAGAATGCCATATAGTTGGAATCATACAGTATTATAGCCTGTTCGGATTGGCTTCTTTCACTTAGTAATACACACATAACTTTCCTCCACATCTTTTCATGGCTGGATAGCTCATTTTATTTTTAGTGCTGAATAATATTCCACTGTTGGGATATACCTCAGTTTACTTATCCATTCACCTACCAAAGGAAATCTTGATGCTTCAGAGTTTTGGCAATTATGAATAAAACTGCTATGAGCATCCATGAGCATCTTTTCATATGTTTATCTGCCACCTATATATATTCCTTGGTGAGGTGTCTGTTAAGGTTTTTGGCCCTTTTTTTAATGTAGATTGTTTGTTTTCTTACTGCTGAGTTGTTTTTTTTTTTTAATTTTTTAACATTTTATTTTCTTTTCTGAGAGACAGAGAGAGAGGGAGCGTGAACAGGGGAGGGGTAGAGAGAGAGGGAGACACAGAATCTGAAGCAGGCTCCAGGCTCTGAGCTGTCAGCACACAGCCCAACACGGGGCTCAAAGCCACGAACTGTGAGATCATGACCTGAGCCGAAGTCGGACGCTCAACCGACTGAGCCACACAGGCACCCCTCTTATTGCTGAGTTTTAAGTGTTCTTTGTATATTTTGGACAATAGTGCTTTATCAGATGTCTTTCCCAAGTATTTTCTCCCGGTGTGTGGCTTGTCTTACTATTCTCTTGATATTGTGTTTCACAGACCACAGGCTTTTAATTTTGATAAAATCCTGCTGATCAATTATTTATTTCATGGATTGTGCCTTTGATGTTGTATATAAAAAGGCATCACCATATCCAAGGTCATCTGGGACTTTTTCTTCTGTGATACTTTCTAGGAGTTTTGTAGTTTTGTGTTTTACAATTAGGTCTATGATCCATTTTGAGTTAATTTTTGTGAAGGGTGTTAAGGTTGGTGTCTAGATTTTTTTTTTTTTTTTGGTTGGATATCCAGTTATTCCTGTACAATTTGTTGAAAAGACTGTCTTCTCTTCATTGTATTGCTTTTGCTCCTTTGTCAAACATCAATTGACTATATTTATTTGAGTCTTTTTTTAGGTTCTTTCTTCTGTTCTATTGATCTTGTTACTCTTTTTCCAATGCAGTGTCTTGATTACTGCAGCTTTATAGCAAGTCTTGAATTCAGGTAGTGTCAGTCCTACAACTTTGTTCTTCAATATTGTGTCAGGTGACTATGTTTTTAGTCCAGTATTCTTTTTCCCATTTCTGATGTTATTTCCTTTCCCCCTTACCCACATCATGTGCTTGCTCCCACAAGATGCTTCATGTTGAGCTAAGAGCCTAATATGTTTTCTACCATAGCTTCTTCCAACATCACATAATTACTTACACAGGCAGATTCAGATTGAATCCATTCTAAATTGTATATTTGTCATAGTTTAATGTCTTTGGAATTAAGATACAATAATAATTGCTGTGAAACACCCAAGTGGTGACTTAGTTGCTATTCTCTATTGCAGGCATGTCAGTATCTAAAGAATGGGAATTCAGGGCCTGGGAAAAAAAGTCTGTAGACAATGCTGGAATTCTCACTTTATAAATGTTAATGATCTTGATTGCAGAGGAAGACATTCTGCCGAAACCCAAAATATCTATGACCTCAATTTGAAAAGGATATGAAGAGGATTTAATAAAACCTTGAACAGTTTATTCTGCTTACATGTTCCTTTTCCATATGAAAAAACTTATATAAGGCAACCACTGATATGCAGTTACATCTAAAAGAGTTCTTCAAATGAAAGTTAATTTTTTAATGATAAAAAAGCCTTCTGCCATAGTTTAATCTCAGCAGTTTTTCCTTTATATGAAATAATGTTTTACAATCAGTTTGTTTTACAATCAGTGGTATTTTAGGTTCAATAAAGCATAATACTTAAATGCATACATACTTATAAAGTTTTTCTTTTTTTGTGTGAAATAGAATCATATTTTATATAGTTTGTCTCATTCAGTGATATCTTATGGAAATTCTTCCAAATCCAAGAAATACATTTCAAATCATTTATCTTATTGGCTAAATAATATTACACTGTGAATTCATGCCTTTATTCTTCTACTGATAGGCATTCATTTTATTATTGCTTTGTTTTAATGCTATAATAAATATCCTTATAAATATGTATTCACATACTAATAGATATACTTATTTGGGATAAAGTTCCAGGAGTGGAATATTATTTAATTTTATTTATTTAATTTTATTTAATTTTATTTATTTAATATTATTTATATCGTGCATAAAATTTAATAGATATTGCTAGTTTACTTTCCTAAAGGGATGAAATGAATCTAACATAGCAATGTACAAGAATACTCTTTCTCATGCAATCATGCAAAAAATATGTTATTCTTCTTTATGGGAGTCAGCCATATCCTAACATGTTAATCATTATTACTTAGCATTTCCCAAAATATCAGTGATTTTTGATAACTTTCCATATGTTCATAAGTCATTAGGATTTATTTAGAATTTCTGTTGTTACCTTTTTTGTCTTTTTCTTAAAGAGTTATTTGCATACAATAGATAGAACATTTTTGTCATCAAGGACACATATTTTCCATATATTTGCTGACTTTATATATGATAATTTTTTCTCACAATTATCTTAATTTTTACCTTTTTTAAAAAAAATATAATGTTTATTTTTGATAGAGTGTGAGCAGGAGAGGGGCGGAATGAAGGAGACACAGAATCTGAAGCAGGATCCAGGCTCTGAGCTGTTAGCACAGGACCTGACGTGGGGCTCAAACCCACAGACCACAAGATCATGAACTGAGCCGAAGTTGGACACTTAACCATCTGAGCCACCCAGGTGCCCCATCTTAATTTTGTACCTTTATCATGTATCTTATGGCTCCAGGATATCCAAATTTGGTTAAATTCTGTTAGATTTTGTTGCAGGACCTTGTTCCATTTGAAATTTGTTTTGTGTGTATTTGCAATAGAAGTTACATTTTACTTTTACCCAGTTGTGTCATCACCATTCATTAAATATTACATCCTTTCCTGCTTATTTAACCGAAGTCTCAACTTTACATACACAGCCTTCTTATACACACAGAGCTATGCTCTGAATTATCTTGCCAGTTTCCATTATCTGTCGGTCTATTGCCAACAGCAAAAAGACTTAACATCTTATCAAGAGGACAAGTACCCCTCGCTGATCATTCATTTTATAACATAGGAGTGGCTCATAAATGTCAGAGGGAACATTTGATCCCAGCCTATCTGACTGAAAAATCCTTGGCACCGCCTCACCCTGACTCCGCACAGGCCTCCTCCATAGCCTGGCAGCTAGAATTTTCAATTCCTACAAGTGAGGAAGTGAGACTAGGGGAAGGGGAGCTAATATGGCCAAGACTACGAATGTCATTTTCAGGAACATTCCTTTATATTTATACAATATAAACTTTCATGAATAACATCTGCTTTCTTTTTTAAATTTTCTTAGTGTTTATTTTTGAGAGAGAGAGCACAAGTGGGGGAGGAGCAGACACAGACGAGAGGGAGACACAGAATCCAAAGCAGGCCCTGGGTTCTGAGCTGTCAGCACAGAGCCTGACGTGAGGCTTGAACCCACAAACAACGAGATCATGACCTGAGCTGAAATTGGATGCTCAACCTACTGAGCTACCTGGCGGCCGTGACATATACTTTTATAGGCCCCTCATCCCCAAAGCAGTACATGCCTTTCATTGACTGTACTGGTATTTTACCTTTCCCCCATCCCTTGGACATAAGAGTAGGCAAGCTGGATGTGAATGTCTCGGGAGGAGTAAAGGAACATCTGTATTCAATACCCAACACTACCCTAGGGGGCCCTTGATGCCGGCCGCCAGCAGCCTGGACCCTACACCTAGTTTTGACCAGTGGCAAACCCTACAGACCAGCACACACTCCTGACAACGAAGCTAGAACCAAAGGTCTTTCACACCAAAGCCTAGGATGCAAGTGTTAAAACCTAACCAATGCTGCCTCTATGTGGGAGTCACACATTTAGGACTACTGGCTTCTGTAAAATCCTATCAACGGAGTTCAGGCCACTGCACTTGTTCATATCCTCATAACCAGGGGATCACATGTCCTGGTTTTCCTAGAACCGTGCAAGTTCACGTCTGTTGCCCCAGTGTAATTCGTAATAAAGTCCCCTTTCCCTCTCAAAACTGTGTCACTGCAGTAAATTACACAGTCATGCTCTTTAGAAAGAGACAATGCAAGCATGGCAGGTCATTGTAGTAGTACAGAGTTGATAGACCTTCTCACCCGGTGAGGCTGATAGAATTATCAGTGGAGTGCCAGAGGGGAAGGACTCTAGGACAAAACAGGATAAAACCTATTTTATGTCATTGTCATCTAATAGAACTGTTTTCTCTGGAAAAATAAAAGGTTGCCATGTTTAGGAACTTTTCCAGTCAAAATGACCTACCTGCTGCAGTGGAAGGGAGAGATAACTTGGGAATAAGTATACAATTCCTATCCTCTGAAAACAAAAATCCAGGTTGGTAGGTCTGATGTTCTTCTGAGATTCTATATCTCAGGGACATTGTGGTACCCACACTCTTTTTAGCCAACCATCAATAAGAGGACCCCAAAAGATCTCAAATAAAAGCTTAAAAAGATTCAAGTCTGCTTTGATTCCACCTCCTTTGTTCTTTCTACCACATTAGCACATTCAGAAAACTGACAAACTGATTTGAGTTGATAAAGCAAATATACTACTACTTGGAGTCACATAACTATAGCAATTGTTTTTATTGAGGTGAAATTCAAGTAACATAAAACTAACCATTGTAAAGTGTGCCATTCAGTGTACATTCAAAGTGCTGTGCCAACCGTAACTTCTATGTAATTCTGAAATATTTGTATCACCCATAAAGGAGACCTGTACCCATTAATCAGTCACTCCTTATTCCCCCACCATCACCCCTGGCAACTACTAATCTGTTTTCTGTTTCTATGGATTTTCCTATTTTTTATTTTCCATATAAATGGAAACAAATATGATCGTTTATGTCTGACTTCTTATCTCTTTCCTTATAGTACTTCATTCCTATTTTGAATAATATTCCATTTATGTACATAACATGTTTTATTTATCCATTCATCCACTGGTAGACATTTGAATTTTTCCACCTTGGGGGCACCTGGGTGGCTCAGTCGGTTGGGAGACCGACTTCAGCTCAGGTCACAATCTCACAGTCCGTGAGTTCGAGCCCCGCGTCGGGTTCTGTGCTGACAGCTCAGAGCCTGGAGCCTGCTTCAGATTCTGTGTGTGTGTCTCTCTCTCTGCCCCTCCCCCACTCACGCTCTGTCTCTCAAAAAAAATGAATAAATGTTAAATAAATATATATATATATATATATATATATATATGAATTGTTTCCACCTCGTGGCTATTGTGAATATGCTGCTATGAACATTCATGTACAAGTATTTGTTTGAATATGTGTTTTAGTTTGACTTGAATCACTGGATCAGAGATACTGCCAAACTCTGTTCCACAATTAGCAATGTATGAGAGTCATCCCACTAGCAATGTATGAGAGTTACAATTTCTCCCTATTCTCACCAACAGTTATTTTCAAATTTTTTTTTTATTACAGTCACCCTAGTGCATGTGAAACAGTATCTCAATATAGATTTTCTATATATGGGATTATGTCATCAAGGAATAGATATAAATTTTATTTCTTCCTTTTTAATTTAGATGCTATTTATTTAAATTATTTATTTGTCATCACCTAGTTTCTCTGCCTAAAACTTCCAGGATGATATTGAATAGAAGTGATAAAGTCGATATTCTTTTCTTATTCCTGATCTTGAGGGAAAGCTTTTGGTCTTTCACAGTTGAGTATGATGGTACCTTTGGGTTTTCATAAATGCTGTTTATCAGGTTGAAGAAATTCCCCAGTTTTTGAGTGATTTCATCATGAAAATGTGTTGGTTTTTGTCAAGTGATTTTTCTCATAAATAAGATTGTGAGTAGAAAAGAAGGGTAGATTAAAAGAGTTATGAAGAATGAGAGACAATAAAAGTAACTTATGGCTAGGTTGACCAGGAAGACTAAAAGTAAAAGATGGATGGATTTACATTTTGAAAGGTAAAAGAAAAATGGGTATGCACACTAAATGTACAAGAAGCAGCCCTCACAGGCATGAACTAAGAATGAGTAGGTAATTTTCATCTAGTTTTTACTAACTCCTTACATTATATATAAAACCAATTCTCTATAGGCATTTCAGCAAGGGTCTTCAGGTCTCAGCTGACACCCAGCATCAACTAACTGCTAAGTGTGTTACTGAAGTTTTCATGGTGATTCCAGTCCCTCACCTAAATGGTAACTGCATAAAACTGATAAAGAACCATCTGAGTGAACTCAGTCTATCCTAAGAATCATGAGAAATAAAGAAAGAAAGAACCATTATTACTTTAAGCCATTGGGTTTTGGGGTGCTCTGTTATACAGTAGTAGATACATGAAAAAACAAACACATAAGCACAGACTAGAAGAAAGGCTGCATAATGGCACCAGGCCAGACCAGGATACAGTTGTTTATATATTTGAGTAATCCACTCACTAAGCATTTCATCCAATGGGCACAAGGCCAGGTCACAGACACTAGAGATAAACATGAGTATAAAGCAGTTCCTGCTCCAGAGGAAGTCACAATTTAAGAAAGAGAGACACTGTCTATATACAGCAAGCAGTAATAAAATGGTGCGTGCCATTGACTCAAAATTATGGGAGCAAGGAGGGAGTGATAGAGACAAGGAAAGAAAGAGATTTTCAAAACACAAGGGTTGCGTGTTTTTTGAAAGGTGGAAAATAAGGAGGGAAACTTTCACATAAAAAAAAGAACAACATGTATAAAAGTACAGAAGTGTTCAATTATGTCTTATTCAGAGGCTGAATGAAGTCAGATGTGGTTTGAGTATCAAAGACAAGAGGGGTGATGAGAAATAATGAAGGATGAGGTGAATGGCATTTTAAAGAAGTGTGGGCTAATCTGTAGGCTGAAAGAAGACAGTCACTAAAATGAATAGTAGCATAACACTTAACCAAAGATCAAGAAGACAATCCTGATGGCTTCAGATTTTTGCAGAAAAATGGGAAAAGTATTTACTCAATCAGCATCACTACAGGTTATACTGCCTTCCTTAGCAAGTAATAATGGAGAGAGACGCAGTCACTGTGGAGTTCTTTGGAAAGGGATCATTCAAATTGATGTGATACACACCTGATGTTTATTAGATGAAAACAGCCCTATGTTACGTGCCAAATAGTATCCTTTCTAATTTTCCTTTCCTGTCTCTACTCTTTTCTTTAGTACTACACGCATAACCTCTAATTGAAGAAAATTATTGTTTATATGTCTTTATATAATGGAACAAATTTCATTTCAAAGTTGAATGGAATGATTATCACAAATGAAAGTGAAATTGCTAACGAGTGAAGACTGTGACCCAATCATCACACTGAGACTTTGGAGACACAGTTTCAAGGATTCTCAAATTATCTTATGTCTCTGATTGTGATTGCACTCTTGATCATCTTTTTCAACAGCTTTCTTTCGCTGGAAGTCAAAAGTTATCATAATCCTTTTGGATTGCATTGCTCAGCTCTTTCACCATCAGCTAAGATCTCTCACTGAAGCCCATGGACCACTAGCAAAGAACAGACACACAGCTTCCAAATAAATAACTGATTTGTTTGGATAGTAACCAAAAAGGTGATAACCAACCCCCCTTGATGCATTGTAATTAAAATACCTTGGATCTATGTAAAATATTACCTCTAACATACTTTATATGCACACTTACTGTTATTATTATTATTATTATTAATTATTATTATTATTATTAATAGCTAACTCTCATTAAGGACTATATGCCAAATAATTATGTTAGCATTTTATATTGATTAATTTAATTTTCACAGTGGTACTATGAGGAACTTTGCTTTCACTTGGGATGATCTTACTCAGAACCCAGCTATTATGTTGTGAGAAAACCCAGATCATGTGACTATTCCAGCCAACAACTCCAACTAAGCCCACAGCAAGCAACCAGCATCCACTGTCAGGCATGTGTACAAATAGGCCTTCAGCTACTACTGGCCTCTCAGGCCTTAAGTCTTCAGCTGAGGTCCTAGAACAATGGAGTGAAAACAAGCACACCTGCTGCTCTTTATCCTAATTCGTTATGCAGAAATAGATAATTAATAGAGTAATGAAATGGGCAACTAATATTCCTACATTGCAGATGAGCAAACCCTGTTGTTAACTATTTCTTGAAATGTCTGTTTCCTCCACTAATCTCCCTTAAGCCAAATGCTGTGTCTTGTTTGTCATTGCCTTTCCTGTTCTAAGCACTGGTCCTGGCATTAATATATGACAATGAATGTTTGCTTAATGAAGAGATTACGAGAACCATAGATGGAGAGCAGAGAGAGAGACATTCTTCTAAGTGCATTTCTCCTGTCTTTATCCAGTTCCTCCTGAGAACAGTCAGTGTTCACATAGGCAAGCAGACCTAAATTGTTCATTTATTACAAAGAATGAGGCCTGTGGAAATTACATAAAGAAGGTGAATTACAATCTGGAACTGATTTAAAGAGTTATTTTTGCAGGAAGATTGTTGAGCTGAGTACCTGTTTTACCCACTACTGAGACAAAAGAATATTCTTCTTTCCTGATGTTATATTTATCAGTGGTAGTCTCCGAGACCAATAGATGGCAATGCCATGTAGTGATGAAAGAGCCCAGAGCCTAGAATCCTTCCTATTCCTAAACTTGCATTTACTGTTGCATTCATGCCTCTCAGATACTGTGGCCAACTCCCTGATTCTATATACTGACAGCAGAGAAACACATGCAAGCCTACAAGGATGACCTCAGTTACCGTCACTGTCCACAGACCACCCTTCCCTGGCTTGTATGTGCTTTGAGCCTGCTGGCCTGTGCTATCATCCTCTGCAACAGAAATCTGCCTTTGCACTACTGAGCCATTTGCAGAATGTGGCTTGGAGATTATGTCTCCCTTGGATGACCCGTAGCTCATGACCGATGGGTACAGGCTTATGAAAGCATAGCTCCCTCTCTTGGAATTGGGACAGATTAAGTGTAATTTACATTTAATTACAGAGTTGCCCTTCACAATCCACCTGATCCAAGACTTCAGATCTTCTGCTTTCCTGCCCAATTTCCCACACTATATTAAAGCATTTTCCTGGGTGCATGTCTTTAATAAATCTACTGTCCAAAAGTCCTCACTCAGGATCTGCTTCTCAAGAACTAACTTGAAGGCAAAGGGTATCAATAGCTTTGTTGAGAAAGAGAAGTGTCCTATTAACAGATATTCATAAGACGGAGCACTGCTTTAACCTCCCAATCTATCATTTAACTTCCTAGCTACATTCAAATTTCCCCAGGGTGCTGACACAATGCAGAGAAGAGATCCATCAGGTACAAAAACTGTGAGAAGTAATAGTGACTTTATAATGTTCACAGTCATCTTAGGTGCAAGCTATATGAGAGCTCAAGCATTCAGATGAGCCAAATTATATATGTGTATAAATTATATATATTTATATATATATAATATATATTATTAAAATATAGAAAAATCTTATCAGGGTTAAGAATAAGTATCAATTCTATTATAAGCCATACACTTAGCTAATAATATTGATCCTATGCTCAAGGAACTAAATAGAAATCATGGGTAAGGGCCAAGAAAGATCAAACATGACCATTGGGGCCGACACCATCCAGCAGGTGGAAGCACATGATAAAACTGAAGTCATATATTGTAATCTTCAGGATACACGTGACATAAAATCACATCCCATCCCAATAGGGAACTATTATTCAGAAGAGTTTGGTTTAAGTAGAATCAGGATGTTCTATAGAGTGTCATAGTGGGACTTTAAGCAGCAATTCTTGGCATTGAATAAGAATCAAAATTTTCAAATGATAATGATTAGTGTAAGAGTGACTATAACAAGGCTCTGAGTATCTGGAAAGGAAGCTAGCATGAATCAAGGAAGGGCGTGCAGATTCAGAACTAGCTTCCAGATTGTGAAATATAAATAAGGCAGCAGACACCCATGGATTGTTGACTAATTTGGCACACAGTAAAGTTAGTCAACAGACTGAAGTTATAATTTTTCATTTTAGGGGTTGATATAGTGAACTCCTCTCTGCTTTCATCCAGGTAAGAGGTGTTAGGGGTAGAGAGTTTTGATAGTATTTACAGATCCTACTGCTCATGAAGTGGGGGTGGTAGTGCCTAGCTGTACATCATTCTAACGGGTAGGATCATCATCAGTAACGGTTGCTTCTCATTCCTCCTCCTCTTCTTCCTCCTTTTCTTCATCTCCTTATTTTGCTCCTTCTCCTTCTTCTCCTCTTCTTCCTTATTTTCTCTTCTTCCCCCTACTCTTCCTTCTCCTTCATTCTGATTAACAGCAGCAGCAAGAACATATATTGAGATCTTACCATGTGCCTGAAACTGTTGTAAACAATTTAAATGTGATATCTCACCTAATTTTCACAGTAGCCATATGAAAAAGGTATTATTACAATTATTAAATTGTAAACAATTTAAATGTGATATCTCACCTAATTTTCACAGTAGCCATATGTAAAAGGTATATTTTACAGAAGAAGAAGTGAAGTACAGGGACTTATATAATTTGCCCACATTTCTGGAAAATTAATATCAAAGCCTGGAGTTGAACCCAGGCAAGGTACCAGAGCCCTTGGAAAATACATTCCAGTACTGAGTGATTACTATATAAACAAAAGGTAGTGCTGTGGCTGGCTGTGTCTTATATCCAAAGGAATTACTTTGAATTGGAAGAAGGGGATTCATTTCTCTTTTTCAAATTCCATTTTAAACTATCATTTCCAAAATCCTGTCAGACCCATATAATCCACAGGTACTTCTTCATCTTCTGAAATCCTTTATTGCTTAGTTGCAACTCAATATTTATAGTGAATAACCAGTTCTCACTTCATTTATTTGCCTTCTCATCACAACTGCACTAAATTATCTCTGCAAGGAGACATTGCATCTTACCGATGTTGCATTTACAGAGCCTGGAATACAGTAAGCACTTAACAAAATCCTGTCGACAGATTAACTGCAGATTGATAAAATGGGGATTTTCCAACAATGTAATATGGTGCCAAGAGGATCAAATCTGCTTTCAAAGAGATGTTTATAAATAGGATTTAACCTCAACCAGTTCAGGTGAGTTACTGTGGTCCTACTTAAAATGAAAGGAACGACCTCCAAAGATCCCTTCTAAGCCTACGACATGATGCCTCTGGGATCTGTTTTCTTAAACCTCCATTTCCCTTCCTTTCAAGGTATTGTGGCATAAGAAGACTGGAAATCTTGACCTTATGCATAATGTAATATTTTGTAAAAAAAAAAAAAACCTGTAAGCTTTGGGGACAGATTGGGATATTAACTTAAGCTCTATAATATATAGCTCAGTAATCTTGATCAATTTTAACCTCTCTGAGATTCAGTTTCTTCATGTGAAAATTGGTTCTGATGACAGTAATTTTATAGGTTTATTCTAAGAAAATGTAGATATGTGTAGGTGAATGCAGCATCTGAAGAACCATAAACACACAACAAATATTAGTCCCCTTTCTTCTAACTTAACTCTTAATAAAATCAGATCATTCTACAAGTATTTCAGTAGAAAATAGCCATTTAACTTGTATGAATTTATGAATATGCATAAATATATGTATGAAAGTACTATACCACAAAGCTCAGTAAGGTAATTCCAAGAAAAGTAAATTCCAGATGTCAACTCTAGGGTTGGCAATGATCTGATAATCCATAGCTTATAAGAGTATTAAAATTAGTAATAAAAATTTTACTACCATTTACATCAGAAACTGGTTTTAGTAGGGGGCAACATGGTGGAGAAATAGGGGGATCTGAAGTTCCCTCATCTCACAAACAAAGCAGTGTTGAAGCTAAAGGACTTTGAACTCCGAGAGTCCGGGAAGAAAAGAGACAGTCGCACTTCCAGGGACCCACTGGGACAACCTGACAGGCCATAGGGCTACTTCAACGAACAAATCAAAGCACATCTAGTGGAGGGGTCAAAGCATCACTACGAGTAGGGAGATAAAGTAACCAAACTCACAACAGAGAGCAAGTAACACTCTCCAAAAATCACCTCCTGAAGGGCCAGGCCCTGGACAGTGTATGACTCCCCTTTAATATAGCAGTGCTCACAGGGGCAGGACACATAACAAGCTTTTAAAACACATAAGGGACAGAAAACTAGCCAAAATGATGAAATTGAAGAATTCCCTTCAAAAGAAAATCCAGGAAGAAATGACAGCTAAAGAATTTCTCAAAACAGATATAAACAATATAACTGAACAAGAATTAGAATAATAGTCATAAGATTAATTGCTGCACTTGAAAAAAGTATAGAAGACATCAGAGAATCTATTGCTGCAGAGACCAAGGAACTAAAAAATAGTCATGATGAATTAAAAAATGTTGTAAATGAGGTACAGAATTAACTAGAGGCAGTGACAGCCAGAATTGAACAGGCAGAGGGGAATAGGTGAAATCGAAGATAAAATTATGGGAAAAAATGAAGCTGAGAAAAAGAGAGATAAAAAAATTGTCAGTCATGAGGGGAGAATTAGAGAACTAAGTGATTCGATGAAGCATAATAATATCCATACCATGGGAGTTCCAGAAGAAGAGAGAGAGAAAGGGGCTGAAGGTGTGCTTGAACAAATCACAGCTGAGAACTTCCCCAATCTGGGGAAAGAAACAGACATTGAAATCCAGGAGGCACAGAGAACTGCCTTCAGACATAACTTGAATCGATTTTCTACACTACATATCATAGTGAAACTGGGAAAATACAAAGATAATGAGAGAATTCTGAAAGCAGCCAGGGATAAATGGGCCTTAACCTATAGACACATAAGGGTAGTAGCAGACTTATCTACTGAAACATGGCAGGCCAGAAAGGAATGGCAGGAAATTTTCAATGTGATGAATAGGAAATATATGCAGCCAAGAATCCTTCACCCAGCATGAATGTCATTCAGAATAGAAAGAGAGATAAAGGTTTTCCCAAGCAAACAAAAACTGAAGGAATTCATCACCACTAAACCAGTCCTATAAGAGATCCTAAGGGGGACTCTGTGAGTATTATAAAGACCACAAAGGACCAGAGACACCACTACAAGCATGAAACCTACAGATAACACAATGACTCTAAACCCATATCTTTCGGAGGAGGAGCCAAGATGGCGGAACAGCATGGAATTTTTTTTTGCACATCGTGTCCATGAAATACAGCCAGACCGACACTAAACCATCCTGCACACCTAGAAAACTGATGTGAAGATTAACACAACAATCTGCACAACCTGAACCACAGAACTCAGCAGGTGCATGCATGTGGAGAGGTGAACTGGGGGAGAGAGATGCTGCTGAGGGAAGGGAGCTGTTTTTGCTTGCAGAGAGAGGACGGAACAGGGGGAGAGTTTGGGAAAAGCACTCCCCAAAAAGCAGCTGCAGAGAAAGTGGAAAATTGGAAGCAGCCACAGGGACTGAACTAAAAAGGGAGAAAGGAGAGAGGGTTTAAATTCATTAAGACTCTATAAACAGGGGAGAGGAGAGTCTGAAACTCCACAGTTCAATAACTGGCAGTGCTCTCGTGGGAAAAGTGAATCCCCAGGAGCAGAGTGGGGTCTGGGAAGTTCTCAGGCCACATGAGGAGAAGCAGTTCCACTGGTGGAAGGACATTTGGTAGAGGCTGTGTGGCCACCTGATCCCAGCAGACCCCAGAGAACAACAATCGTTGGTGTTGGAATAAGGTCATTAAGGGTGAAGCCTGGTGCCAGATGTGTGTTGTGATTTTCAATAATCCCTGAAACGCTGCTGCTATACGATCACGTGAAATTTTTCTGGGGGTGGGCTGGTGCCCAGCCACAGTCTCTGGGCATTGGCAGCAGCACAGGCCTGTGAACATTCCTGGGTGTGACCAGCACTGAGCCATTTCTCGGTGAGACCCTCCCTCAGAGGATCTGAGTGGGTCAAAGCCTCAGACTCTCAGAAGTGAGGGGTCAGGAAACACAGCCACATCTGAGATAAAACTCAGGAAGGAGGTGCTGCCTGGCAGCCTGACGGTTTGGTCACAGACAGTGTAGAAGTGGGGAGTGGACAGAGCCAGAGATAAAGGATGCGTGTGCAATTGCTAGTAGGGGAGAACAGATTTCCGATACTGGAGTCTGGGTGGCTGGGTGATGTCATTTTAGCCCCTCCTGTACATGCGCATACACACCTACAAGTGCCACAACAATCCACCCCAGTAAGCTAAGCAGCTCCATCTAGTAGAGAATGGAGCCATTACACTAAGCCCCACACAACTGGGCCAACTTTGCTCTTCAGGAACGCCACAAATCTCTCTGCCTGCTTAGTTTATGGACTATAAAGTGCTTCATAGTTTGACTTCTAGGGGAAACCAATGTAATCTCAATCGTATTTCAGTCTGTTTGCTGGTCTGTCTATTCAATTTTCTTTTTTCTTTTTTGTTTTTTTTCTTGAACACAGAAAGAAACATTTATTTTTATTTTCAATTTTTATTAAAAATATTATATTTCTACTTTTTTTTACTTTTTTGTAAATTTTTCAAATTCTATTTTACTTCCATCATTTCATTTTATTCTATTTCATTGTATTCATTTTCTCAAATTTTCAAACATTTTCCTTTTTTCCTCCCTTTTTCTCTAATCTACCAAGCTCCTTTCAATAACCAGACCAAAAAACACTTAGAATATAGCATTACTTATTTGATTTTTTTGTATGTGTGTTGTTTTTAATTTTTTAATTGTAATTTTTTTACCTTATCAATTCCTTTCTTCCTTCAAAGTTAGGAAACAAAGGAATTCACCCTAAACCCATATCATTCAATAATAACACTGAATGTAAATGGACTAAATGCTCTAATCAAAAGCTATAGGGTATCAGAATGGATAAAAAAAAAAAAGACCCATCTATTTTCTGTCTACAAGAGACCCATTTTAGGGCTGAGGTCACCTTCAGATTAAAAATGAGGGGATGAAGAACCATCAATCATGCTATTAAAGTCAAAAGAAGGCTGAAGTAGCCTTATTTATATCAGACAAACTAGATTTTAATCTAAATACTGTAACAGGAGATGAAGAAGGGCATATGTAATAATTATTGGGTCTATCCATCAAGAAGAGCTAATAATTATAAATGTTTATGTTCTAAATTTGGAAGCACCCAAATATATAAAACAATTAATGCAATCTTATTGGTAAGAATGTGGTAATTTCAGGGGACTTTAATATTCCACTTACAACAATGGACAGATCATCTAGACAGAAAGTCAATAAAGAAACAGTGGCCCTGAGTGATACAATGGACCAGATGGATTTGACAGATATATTTAGAACTTTTCATCCAAAAGCAGCAGGATATACATTTTTCTCATGTGCACATGGAACATTCTCCAAGATAGATCACATGCTGTGTCATAAAATAGACCTCAATAAATACAAAACAACTGAGATCATACCATGCACACTTTCAGATCACAATGCTATGAACCTTGAAATCAACCACAGGAAAAAGTTTGGAAAATCTCCAAATGCATGAAGGTTAAAGAACATCATATTAATGAATGAATAGGTCAACCAAACAATTAAAGAAGTAATTGAAAAACATATAGAAACAAATGAAAATCAAAATACAACAATTCAAACACTTTGGGATGCAGCAAAGGCAGTCATAAGAGGAAAATACATTGCAATCCAGGCCTATATCAAGAAACAAGAAAAATCCCAAATACAAAATATAATAGCACACCTAAAGGAAATAGAAGCAGAACAACAAAGAAACCCCAAACCCAGCAGAAGAGAAATAATAAAGATCATAGCAGAAATAAACAATATAGAATCCAAAAAAAACCCAAAAATAAACAAAAAAACAGTAGACCAGATCAATGAAACTAAGAGTTGTTTTTTTTGAAAAAATAAACAAAATTGATAACCCCCTAGCCAGACTTCTAAACAGAAAAGAGAGAGGACCCAAACAGATAAAATCACAAACGAAAATGGATTTATCACAACCAATCCCTCAGATATACAAGCAATTATCAGAGAATACTAAGAAAAATGTTATGCCAACAAACAGGACAACCTGGAAGAAATGGACAAATTTCTAGACACCAACACACTACCAAAACTCCAACGGGGAGAAATGGAAAGCTTGAACAGACCCATAACCTGTGAAGAAATTGAATCACTTATCAAAAATCTCCCAAAAAATAAGAGTCCTGGACCAGATGGCTTCCCTGGGGAATTCTACCAGACACTTAAAGCAGAGTTAATACCTATCCTTCTCAAGCTGTTCCAAAAAATAGAAATGCAAGGAAAACTTCCAGACTCATTCTATGAAGCCAGCGTTACCTTGATTCCTAAACTAGACAGAGACCCCCCCAAAAAAGGAGAACTACAGGCCAATATCTCTGATGAACACGGATGCAAAAATTCTCAACAAGATACAAGCAAATCGAATTCAACAGCATATAAAAAGAATTATTCACCAGGATCAAGTGGGATTCATTCCTGGGCTGCAGGACTGGTTCAATATTCTCAAATCAATCAATGTGATACATAACATTAATAAAAGAAAGGATAAGAACCATATGATCCTGTCAATAGATGCAGAAAAAGCATCTGACAAAATACAGCATCCTTTCTTAATAAAAACCATCAAGAAAGTTGGGATAAAAGGAACATACTTAAACATCATAAAAGTCATATATGAAAAGCCCACAGCTAATATCATCCTCAATGGGGAAAAATTGAGAGCTTTCCCCCTGAGATCAGGAACATGACAGGGATGCCCATTCTCACCACTGTTGTTAAATTAGTTTTGGAAGGCCTAGCATCAGCAATCAGACAACAAAAGGAAATCAAAGGCACCAAAATTGGCGAAGAAGAAGTGAAACTTTCACTTTTTGCAGACCACATGATACTCTAAATGGAACACCCAAAAGACTAAACCAAAAGACTCCTAGAACTGATACATGAATTCAGTAAAGCTGTAGGGTACAAAATCATTGTACAGAAATTGCTTGCATTTTTATACACAAATAATGAAGCAACAGAAAGAGAAATAAAGCAAATGATCCCATTTATAATTGCACCAAGAACCATAAAATGCCTAGGAATAAACATAACTAAAGATGTAAAAGACCCGCATGCTGAAAACTATAGAAAGCTTATGAAGGAAATTAAATAAGACACAAAGAAATAGAAAAACATTCCATGTTCATGGATTGGAAGAATAGACATTGTTGAAAAATCAATACTACCCCAAACAATCTACATATTCAATGCAATCTCAATCAAAATTGCACTGGCATTCTTCTCAAAGCTAGAAAAAACAATTCTAAAATTTGTAGGGAACCACAAAAGACCCCGAATAAGCAAAGTAATATTGAAGAATTAAACCAAAGCAGGAGGCATCACAATCTCAGACTTTAGCCTCTAGTACAAAGCTGTAATCACTAAGACAGTATGGTATTGGCACAAAAACAGCAACACAGACCAGTGGAATAGAATAGAGAACCCAGAATTGGACCCACAAATGTATGGCCAACTAATCTTTGACAAACTAGGAAAGAGCATCCAATGGAAACAAAGGCAGTTTCTTTGGCAAATCGTGCTGGGAGAACTGGACAGCAACATGCAGAAGAATGAAACTAGACCACTTTTTATAGCATTCAAAAAATAAACTAAAAATTGATGAAAGACCTAAATGTGAGACAGGAAACCATCAAAACCCTAGAGGAGAAAGCAGGCAACAACCTCTTTGACCTCAGCCACAGCACTTTGTTACTTGACACATCTCCAAAGGCAAGGGAATTAAAAGCAAAAACGAAATATTGGGACCTCATCAAGATTAAAAGCTTCTGCACTGCAAAGGAAACAATCAACAAAAGTAAAAGGCAACCAGTGGAATGGAAAAACATATTTGCAAATGACATATCGGATAAAGGGCTAGTATCCAAAATCTATAAAGAACTCACCAAACTCCACACCTGAAAAACAAATAGTCCAGTGAAGAAATGGGCAGAACACATGAATAGACGCTTTTCCAAAGAAGACATCCAGATGACCAACAGACACATGAAAAGATGCTCAACATCACTCATCATGAGGGAAATACAAATCAAAATCACACTGAGATACAATCTCACACTGGTCAGAATGGCTATAATGTACAAATCAGGAAACTACAGATGCTGGTGAGGATGTGGAGAAATGGGGACCCTCTTGCATTGTTGGTGGGAATGCAAACTGGAGCAGCCACTCTGGAAAACAGTGTGAAGTTCCTCAAAAAATGAAAAGTAGAGCTACCCTATGACCAAGCAATAGCAATACTAGGAATTTACCCAACGTATACAGGAATGCTAATGCATAGGGGTATGGGTACTCCAATGTTTATAGCAGCACTTTCAACAATAGCCAAATTATGGAAAGAGCTTAAATGTCCATCAACTGAAGAATGGATAAAGAAGATGTGGTTTATATATACAATGGAATACTACTTGGCAATGAGAAAGAATGAAATCATGCCATTTACAGGAATGTGGATGGAACTGGAAGGTATTAATTATGCTGAGTGAAATAAGTCAGTCAGAGAAGGACAGATATCATATGTTTTCACTCTTTTGTGGATATTGTGAAACTGAACAGAAGACAATGAGGGAAGGGAAGGAGGGAAAAAATAGATACAAACAGAGAGGGAGGGAGGCAAACCACAAGAGACTATTAAATACAGAGAACAGGGGCGCCTGGGTGGTGCAGTCGGTTAAGCGTCCGACTTCAGCCAGGTCACGATCTCGCGGTCTGTGAGTTCGAGCCCCGCGTCGGGCTCTGGGCTGATGGCTCAGAGCCTGGAGCCTGCTTCCGATTCTGTGTCTCCCTCTCTCTCTCTGCCCCTCCCCGTTCATGCTCTGTCTCTCCCTGTCCCAAAAAACAAATAAATAAAACGTTGAAAAAAAAATAAAAAATAAAATAAAATAAATAAATAAATACAGAGAACAAACTAACGGTGGATGGGGGGGTGGTGGAGGGGAGGGAAAATGGGTGATAGGCATTGAGGAGGGCATTTGTTGGGGACAGCACTGGGTGTTGTATGTAAGCCAATTTGACAATAAATTATATTCATAAAAAAAAAAAAGAAACTGGTTTTGGAAAGTACGTGGCTACAATGTGATGGCCATTTACTGCAGTGGCTCAGAGAAACAAAGAATCCCTACCCTAAGCAGTATCAAAAGCTACTAGAAAGTAAATATTAACAACTGGAGGAATTTTTAACAGTTACACGAATCAATATAATAACAAATAAGGATGGAAACAGTAAACTAGCTAATAACAATGTAGGTAATGGGTTCTGTACCAAAATGTATTAACTTTGAAAGAGCCTAGGTAGACACAAAGAATAATGGGAAATTAAAGTTTTAACACTGATATAAACAAGTGGCTATCTGGAACTGGGAAGGAATGCCAAGAGGAATCAAAAGATGTTTGAGAACCAGGACAGTTTAAAAGAATGAGAAATTAGGACTAGGTCAAACTCATAATCATAAACCATTCCAGGCTAAGAGGTTCACCACATTACCTTAACAAAAAGATTTTGACAGTAGCAGGGAAAGGACAAGTGGCTTCTGTCTGAATATTAGTGTCAGTTTGTTGAGAAAATAGTAATATATTTGCAACTAAACTATTTAATGGATTTTTTATTCTAT
>NW_024412418.1:11029818-11041593 GCF_014898765.1 Herpailurus yagouaroundi | reverse complement strand
AATTACTGGGACCTTATGAAGATAAAAAGCTTCTGCACAGCAAAGGATACAGATAGATATTCTTGACACACCGTATAGTTTTGCCTGTGATACCCTAAGCTTCTAAATGATTTTTTGTATTTGCATACATTAAGGTAAACTATTTGTGCAGTAAAATTCTGCATTTTTCAAAATACATAGTGTCATGTATGATACATTAGAGTATCACAAAGAATAGTTTTGCCGACATAAAAATCCCCTGTACTTCACCTATTTAACTCTCCCCTGAATCCTGAAACCCTGAAAACCACTGTTTTTTTTTTAATTTTTTTTTTTTTTACTGTTTCCATAGTTTTGCCTTTTTCTAGAATGACATTTAATTGGAATTATATAATATGTAGCCTTTTCAGACTGGGTTCTTTCATGTACAAATGTGTACTCAATATTCTTAAACATGTTTTTTTGGCTTGATAGCTCATTTCTTTTAATTGTTGAAAAATATTCCATTCTATGCATACACCACAGCTTATACATTAATTCACCTATTGAAGGACACCTTAGTTGTGTCCAGTTTGGGGCAATTATATAAAAACCTACCATAAATATTCACACGCACATTTTTTGTTGGCTATAAGTTTTCAACTCAAGTACATCAGTACCTAAGAGCACAAATGATAACCCATATGATAACAGTATGTTCAGCTTTGTAACACACTGTCAAAGTGTCTTTCAAAGTGGATGTGCCATTTTGTATTTCCACCAACAAGAAATGAGAGTTCTTGTTGCTCCACATCCTCATCAGCATTTGGTATTTCCAGTGTTTCACTTTTTAGCTATTCTAATAGATGTATAGTGACATCTCATTATTGCTCAAATTTGTAATGGCCTAATGACATATATATTGAATATCTTTTCTTATGTATGTGTGACACTTCACCTTTTGTGATGTGTCTGTTCTGATCTTTGGCCCATATTTAGTTGGGTTGTTTCCTTATTGTTGAGTTTTAAGACTTCTTTGTATATTTTGGATATGAGTCTTGTATCAGATATATGTTTTGAAAATATTTTCTCCACATCTGTGGCTTGCCTTTTCATTCTCTTAACACTATCTTTTTCAGAAGTTTTTAATTTTAATAAATTCTAAATTATCAACTTTTCTTTCACAACTATGAAAAAAAACATGTCTTCCTGGAAAATGTCATGTAGGCGATTTAACAGTATAACACAGAAATGTTTCATGTCTGAGATAGCCGTCTTCTAAGTGATGCAAACAATACATATTGTTTAAGAATCTCATGTTAAACTGGGTTATTGTGCCTCTGAAGGGACAAACAGGGGTCTGGGAAACTATGGCCCTAGAAATTTTCTGGTTTTTCTTGTGTAATATAATTACTTTTGTCCTTAAAGTTATTACTAAAGCTTTCCATTGTATAAGATTCCTGATTTATATGAATCTGGTTTGAGTAATTCTCTGTATTATTTTACTTTCTAATTAGAACTTAAATTACTGTTGTGGTCTTAAATATCTGTGTATTCTCTATGGCAAATTTGATCAGATTTGAACAAATGTCTGCAATTACCTTATATGTATGAGAAATTTCACATATTCATTTAATTTTTCCATAAGCCTATGAGATATGTATTATTATCACTATTTTACTGGTGATTTAATTAAGGCTCAGAGGTTAAAAAACTTTTCCAAGCTTATGTAAGTATCAGGGACCAAATAACCCAGATATGTTACTTTGAAGCCATGCTATTTTATCATTCTACTCATAACTTCTTTGGATTTGGGTCTGGGCAACTGGTGAGGTTCTCAATACCTAAATTTAGTGTGTTTATACTGACTACCAATTGGAAACATATGAACCTGTTATTTAATAAATTTAGTAAGTAAAATGATTGGATAGCTTCAGAGACATGTATTTACCACTGATATCTCAGCTTCCTTAGAAAACTTGTGAATTGGTCGGGGCACCTGGGTGGCGCAGTCGGTTAAGCGTCCGACTTCAGCCAGGTCACGATCTCGCGGTCAGTGGGTTCGAGCCCCGCGTCAGGCTCTGGGCTGATGGCTCAGAGCCTGGGGCCTGTTTCCGATTCTGTGTCTCCCTCCCTCTCTGCCCCTCCCCCGTTCATGCTCTGTCTCTCTCTGTCCCAAAAATAAATAAACGTTGAAAAAAAAAATTAAAAAAAAAAAAGAAAACTTGTGACTTGGTGAAAGAATGTGGCATCCCAATTTATGTCTCCTTAGCATATTCATTATTTTAGCTGATTTTTTTTAGTTTTTAATAAACTAAAGACATCAGAGAAGTTCTGAAAACTGCGTAAAAATTACCCTTTTGTAAGACACACATTTAAATTGGAAATCTCCATTTCTAAGTGTGTCTCCTTCTCTGTACCAGGAAGAAGAGGATAACCAAATCTAGAAAATTTTATCAATGAAGAAAGCACAGACATAAATCTGCTTAACAACCATACCCTTGTTTACCATGCCTTTCTTGATAGCCTTATGTAATAACTGGTTCCACCAACCCCCACCGTCTTCTTTTGTTTTTAGCTGGAGATGTTATTTAAGATGGAGGCTTGGGCATTTGGGGGAGTTACTCAATTTTCCCGGGTATCTCCCATGTACACTGGAGGTATACCTGTTATTAAACTTCTGTTTGTTTTCCTTCTGTTAATTTGTCTTTTATTACAGAGGGTGTCCTTGGCCAAGAACCCAGAAGGATGGTGGAAAAATTATTTTCCTTCCTAATATTAGCACTTATAATTGGATAAATGGTAGGCTATAGAGATCACTGCCAGCAGAGTTAAAGTTTATTGAGTACTCTGTATTTTTTTTTTTGTCTTTTTGTTTCTTCTTCTATCTTGTTTCCTGTTTTCATTTGCCTTGTCCTCTACTTGGAAAAATAAAGGGTAGCAATCATGACCCTGATGTTTAAATCATGAGAACTGGCAATTAATATGGAAAAAATATTACCTATTTGTGTTGAAAATATGCAGACTGCTTTTCCCCCTCCTGCAAGAATTTAATTAATCCTCTCCCTCACAAGAAGTTATAACTCACATTCCAAGCTAATTAAATCTGGAGAACATAATACCTTGTTTCAATACAACTTATCATTTATATATAACTTACCCTAAGCTGGAACTATGATATTATTCCTTTTACCAATTATATTGTATTTCATTCTATTTAGAATGGGACCACCCAGAGCAATCTGATTGGTCCTCACAAACATGAAAGGGTAGTCAGGAATTGGTGGTGAGGTGTGTGTTAACAACAGGGTACATGCATATTACGTAATTCTAAAAGAGTTCTAACTCTCTAACTCATGTCTCAAATTGTGAAATTGACTGCCAATATGTCTGTAGCTATCAGAGATGTTGATTCCAATGAGCAAAAATCTATTCCTATCACAGTAAAGGCATTAAAATTAGGAACAGAAAGCCAAGAATATAGGGCTATAGGGACATTTGTGGCTTGTGGTTATCTAGCATTTTATTCTACCTCTTTGGGGGAGGACTCTTCTTCCCATAAGACACAGTCAGGTGGGTCTATTAATCAAGTTGCCAAGCACATTTCTGTTGAAAAAGTAGACACATTGCCCAAACAAGACCAACCAGACCCTCCTTCTTAGAATTTGAATCTTGGCAGACAAAGCAGACTTAAAATATTAAGAAATAATTTACTCCAGCAATGCTCTTGAGATGAGTGAAGTGGTCATGAAACTGAGTCTAAGTTATTTTATGAACTTGATTCTTCAGCTTTTCTGATTTCTGTGACACCTCCAAGTCTGTCTGACAAATTCATTTTTGTCTTTAGGTGGGTTTGTTTTGCTCTCTACAAAAAAAAACCCCAAACAAAACAAAAACAAAAAACAAAAACAAAAACAAAACCCTAATTGATACAAGACCTAGTTGTATGTTACTGACTGTGAAATTCAGCAAGTCACTTAGAATCTATAAACTTCAGCCTTTCACCTGACAAACATGAATATATGTGTCCTTTAAGTCTCACAGAATCTGGAGAGTAAAGGAGATTGTAAGTTGTCTGTGTTTTGCAAATAATATTCTACGTGAAATTAAAGGATCTAAGAATAATATGTTCTATGTGTTCTGCTTTTGCAAAGTAAAAACATGAAGAAAATAACATTTGTGTATAAACCATATTGCACATCACATACATATATGTATTTCTATCTATCTATCTAGTCATCTATCCATCTATCTTTGTTAGTTAGGATAAAGAGAAAAATAAGTGGAAGCCCAAAGGCAAAGCAATGAGACTGCCAGTGATGGTTAAGGGAATGTCAAAGGGATGAATGGAAGATATGAGGATAATTCCTAACACCAAAATTGTGTCTTCATTGCTATCGTTCTAATTCATCTGGATGAATGTGGAAATTGGAATACAGTCCCATGATATTTACTCTGGTTGATATGTTGTAATACAAAGATATTGTAAGGGTAAATATTTAAAAATAAAATAGGACAAGACTGCAATAATGCCCCTAATAAGGGATTAGATTATGACCAGTGTTTACTGTAGATATTTTTGTCATCAGATTATCAAATGCATGCTATTACCACTCATGTTGTGGGTTTGGCATTTAAGAGAATAATAGACTTCTGTTTAGAAATCATGTTTGTCATTAAAATCCTAACAAGTGACAGCTGTAATAATCTATAGCCTATACATTCCAAACACAAGGTAAGTCAAGAATTTTGCCACCAGAGCAATGATCTAATTAGGACCTGTGTTCCTGGGCTGCCAGTAAATTTATGCTACTCTATTAGGGGATTTACCTTGAATATTCTTGGAAGAGAATACTGCTGTTACCCAGATGACTGGTGAACTTTCTAATAGTGATGAGGAAACTAACATTTGTGTCACCTCTTCTGGGTGTTGGAGAGTTTGCACTTTGTATTTACAAGCTTTACCCAACTGCCCCCTCACAATACCCCTGTGAAGTTCATATAATTAAAACTATCTTTCTGCAAAAACTGCACTATAACATCATGTAGGAGCCTCTCTATCACAAGCATAGAACTGCAAACTGCATTTTAGCACTAACTTTTGATAGATGTTGATCTGCAGTGTGACAAAACACACATTCTCTGAAGCGAGGCCAGTTACGCTTCTCTTTCTCAGACTTTCTCCCATCATGGTCACTGTGAAATATATCTGACTGATACTAGGCCCAAGATAAACGGGAAAAGTTTGCTCATTAGCTATAGGAAAATATGAGATGACAATGATTCCATTTTAATATATAGGGACAAATACATTCTTCCTAAGTATAGAAATGTAACTGTTCCATCATACCTCTATGGTATTAATTACAAACCTGTTGAGACAGTGAGGATATTGATAATGGAACTTAAAAATGGTAAAGTACAATGCATATAAAATTTATAAAACTTAAAAAACATATTTATCATGTCCTGCGAGCTGTTAAGGGACTGTAGATACGATGGTTAACAAGACACATTCCCTATGCTCAAAAAACTTGTATAGTATCATTGTAGTTGCTATTGTTGTGTGTACTATTAGTTATATTTCCAATACTTTCACTTTAATCCTCTATGTTATTAGATATAAAGTCAAAATTATACAGCACAGTGTTTATTTTCTTTTCTTCACTTTGGCCTTTGACTACTTCAATCACATTTATGCAGATGCGACCCAAATTCAAATCTCACCCTCTCTCCTGAGCTCCAGTCCTGTGTTTACAAAGTACATGCTCAACCTCTAAATAACCTGCTGATTCCTCAAACACAATCTACCTCAAATGGAGTCATATAATTCCCTTCCCTCCAAATGACAGTCACTCAACCATGAAAATATACATTCAATTTGGGTCCTTGTCGTCACCTAAATCAATCGTCAAGTCTAATGAGTTGGTATTCTTTCCATATGTCCTTTCTGGCCTCCCTCATCCAGGATTCCATCACATCAACCTATTTTATATTTCACAGTGTCCTTATATTCTTTCCAGCTATGGTTCTGATCATATCAACTATGTTTAAAAATATTGGCACTCCACAAAACATACTCAAATTCCTCAGTCTACTGTTGAATGCTTTCTGGCATCCAGCACCAACTTCTCATCTGGTTTATCTTCCACAGTTCTTAATGTCCAGACCCCACAGGAAACTTATTTGTAGAATATTCCAGCACATTTCTTCTTAATCTGCTTAGGTCCTTCTTATTCCACTTAGGTCCTTCCACTCTCCACACACTTGGCAGCCCCTACTCACCCTTCCAGGATAATCTCAAAATGTGTTCATTACTTCCTTTAAGCCTTTCTGATTCTTTGCAGGTCAAAGAGCAGTTCTTTCTCATCTTTAATTCTAGGACCTTTTGCTATATTGTACTTAAGGGTTATAAAATTAAAGGTATGTGTTTACATACCACATCTCTCCTAGCAGATGTAAACTCAAAGAAAAAATATGTCTGATTTATATATGTATATATGTGTATATATATACATATATATACATATTTCAATATCATAGATAAGGAAAAGTATATAAATCACAAGTGTACACATGGATAAGTAAATGTTCAAAAAGCTAGCACACCCATGTAGCTAACATCAAGATCAAGAAATAAATTAGTAGAATACCAGAAGTCACCTCATATTCCCATTCAGTCTCTACCCTTAGCCTCAAGGAAATCTAAAATCCTGATTTATATCAATATAGCCTAATTTTAAACTTTGAATCAACAGGATCAAATGAATGTACTATTTTGTATCTGTTTTTTTTGGGGGGGGGTGAGGAGCTCAAGTTTATATTTATGAGATTCATCCATGTTATTTCATGTCCTTGTAATTTATACAGTCTCATTACTGTATTGTTTCATTGCATAAATGTATCCCACTTTGTTTATCCATCTTTCTGTAGATGTACAATTGGCTTGTTTCCAGTTGTGGGATATTACAAATAGTGGTCCCTTGGGTCAGTCTTCAGTTGCACATATATAGTGCATTTCTATTGGCTAGTGTCTGATGTATTTTTGTATTCTTCACAGCATCTAATTGAGTGTTCTGCTTTGAAAAAATGGACAAATGAATAAATATATATGCTATGTCCTTTCTCTTAACATGATGTTAAATTGCCCATGGCCCATGCATTTTTGCATCCGGATGCATCAATGCTGTGTTCAGAATACACATATAACAAAAATTGGAGATATAGATAGATAGATAGATAGATAGATAGATAAATTTAATACTTGAAGGTGTATGTCATGAGGTAAGATCTTTTATTACCTAGAATTTGTCAAATTCTAAAGGAATATGTTTCTAAATTGTACCTGTACCCAAGAGAGAGCTAAGTATGAATGAGGTTTTTAGGGAGTGGCAGAACCTGGCTTATCACATTTTATGAGAGTGCACAAGAGAGGGATTGGGTATGAAGTTAGTTCTTATTAAGGTTCTGAAAAAGAGTATGAATAAAAACAATGAAATCAGCATTCATAATCAGATAAGCCTTTAGAGTTACATATTAATTAATAAAATAGATAAACCTCTTATATAAGCATTTATTTACTATCTCAAACATCTAAACAGGTGAGTCAAATTGTTTTAGTTTTATTCCTTCATTAAAAGAGAAAATTACATACTTATGGCTATAAAACACCTTGCTTAAAGAGTGAGGATCCTTCAAGTAGCAAAGTGAACATATATTATTATTTTTTTATTTTTTTAATGTTTATTTTTGAGAGAGAGAGAGAGAGAGAGAGAGAGAGAGCGCGCGCGCATGAGCAGGGGAAGGTCAGAGAGAGAGGGAGACACAGAATCCGAAGCAGGTTCCAGACTCTGAGCTGTCAGCACAGAGCCCAATGTGGGGCTCACACTCATGAACTGTGAGATCATGACCTGAGCCGAGGTAAGACACTTAACCAACTGAACCACCCAGGCGCCCCATATATCATTAATATAATGTGTTTTCTCTATGTTTCTCCCTCTGTCTCCCTTCCTCCCTTCTCCTTCCTCTCCTATGTCTCTCTCTATTTCTTTCCCTCTTTCCCTTCCTTTCTTCTTTTCTCCCTCTTTCCCTCTTCCTCTTTTTCCTCTGTTAGTTGGGTCTCCCTAGAAGTAGCTCTGACACATGAATGGCATGCAAGGATGTCTCTGAGAATTAAAAGGAAGAGTGATAGCAGAATGGAGAAGAGACACATGGAAGAAAAAGCAGCTCAATAACACAATGAGTGACCAAAGCTCAATCCAGTGGGCAAATTGGGAAATGATGCAAAACAACTCATATATAACCCAACCAAGGGGTGAGGGAGGTGGGGTATTTATATACTAACCTGAGAGACACTGATAAACATTTTCACAGGGAAAGCTAATTCTCTGGCACTTCTAGCCTTCCACACACATATGCATCATGGACTTTAGCAGTTCCAGAAAATGGCCTCAGCACAGATACAGATACTAGCAGCTGGAAGTCAGCCGAGCCCCACTAAAATAGCAGGTCTGAAGGAGTATAAACAAAATGCTGACAGTAATTATTCTTTCATTCTTACTCTAGTCCTTATTTTCTTTGCCTCATTCCCTTATGTCTCTTTCATTTTTTCTGACACCACAGCCACCATAAAAGTCTTTAAATTCACCTTAATATATCCAGGAGCATTTAAAAAATAAAGCGAAACTGAAGAAATCAAGACAATTGGAAAAATAAAAGTTAAAAAAAAAAGCAGATGGACCCAAGGTGGTATTATTACTCAAAATACTTTCCATTCAAGGGATAAGCCACAGATTCACAGGAACACTAACCACCAACACCATCGGTAAACATGATAATCTAGAGAAGAATTAAACAATCCAGTTTTCTAGGAAAAGCACTTTTTATTAATACCAAGATCATGGAAAATTTCTACATCAAGCCCTCGATAAAGGGAGCACTATGCAATGTGGTAAACAATGTCATTTTCAAACTCCCTAGAGAAATAGAAGGTTCAAAAAGCTAGAAGGAAATCGAACTTCAGGCCTTCAGAAAAAAACAAGCCTGAAAGGAATCATGTCCCTTTTGAAAACTATTCTCCAGCTTCAAATTATGAAAAACAATACCTTCAGGAAACAGTTGTCACAACCAGGGATTTCTAATGGCATCATGGCAAAGTTGATAACTGACCTGAAGATGCTTCAAGAAACCACTGACCATCTCAATGACACATTGACCTTTGAATAGCCTCTAGAGAAGGGTTAGGGCAGTCAGTCCAAGAATTGAGGGAAACAAAATACAGGAATCAAAATCATTGCTGCTGTCATCATGTTGTCCAAGCATGACAGCTTCAGGGCCTGCCACCACTCTGGGCTTCAGGGACACCAAGAAAAAAAGGGCTGGCAGCAGTCCACCCCAAATGGAGTCACACAATGCCTCCAGCAATTAAGCCTGGTAGTCACAGTTTGATTACACCAACAGTATACACTGGGCCTATCCGTTCATCACCATTGTATAGGCACTGTCACCCATCTCTGTCACCCTGGCCCTGCAATCTTCAGAGCTGCTACCATCAAGATGTTCTATATTTCCCTGAATCTAACCAGCTGCACTCTATGCTTACCTTTCTAAACTTTTCACTCTCCTATCTTAAAACATGACTCTATAAGATATAAACTCATTTTCATCTTTAAACTCTTCCTTATCTCTTTCCTTACTTCCTTGCTTTAATGAAAACATTGCTTTTTCCTATAGATAGAATTTTCCATGATGACTATGTATTATAAATTTGAGGAGACAGTTTTTCCCTGTCCATTAAGCCATGATATTCACAGAGTGTTACTCCCCTGTATCAGTCAGGATAGGCTATAATAAGCCACAGTAACAAAAAAATTCTGAAATGGCATAGTGTGACACAAATATTCATTCCTCACTCAAAACACAGTCTGATGAGAAGGTCAAAGTACTTCCCTCAAATCATCTGTTTCTTTGTGTTGTTCCACCCTTTTCTGACATTAAGATCATCTTGGTATCATTCAGCCAACAGAGATAAAACTGAGGGAATACATGCTATATATTTACTCATCCCAGTCAGAATGTGACATGTTATTTCTGCTTACATTCCAATAGCCATACTCAGGAATATGGCACCAACCTAAATGAAAAAGCGGCTCTCAAATATAGACTCCTAGAGTTCCCAAGAAGAGAAAATAATACTGGTCAGTATCTGTGACAACTCAATATTCTGGTCAACAAATATCTATTTTTATCCTTTTTCCAATACATAGAATACACTCTTTATTCCTAAAACAGACTGGCTAAATTACCATCTTGCCACTGTTTTCACCTCAAAATCAGATTCTCCAGGTGATTTCCACTCCTCTACATCAAGTCCACATGTGGCTCCTTTCCATAAAGATAAAATATATGTCTCACTTCAATATACAATGATGATATGCACATCAGACACTTCCATACAAAAAAAAAAAAAAGAGGTAAGGAGGAGACGCAGCTGGCATTATCTTCTTTACATGACTCTTACAGCTGTTTCTCACTAGGCACAATGGCAACTCTTAAGGAAAAACTGATTGTGTCAGTCACAGAAGAAGAGTCAACCGTCCCAAACAATAAGAGTACTGTAGTGGGTGTTGGACAAGTTGGCATGGCATGTGCCATCAGCATTCTGGGAAAGTCCCTGGCTGATGAACTTACCCTGGTGGATGTTTTGGAAGATAAACACAAAGGAGAAATGATGGATCTGCAACATAGGACCTTAATTCTTTAGACATCTAAAATTGATAATTTTGTGACAGATAAAGATTACTCCATGACTGCCAATTCTAAGATTGTGGTGGTAACTGCAGGAGTCTGCCAGCAGGAGGCAGACAGTGGCTCAACCTGGTGCAGAGGAATGTTAATGTCTTCAAATGCATTATTCGTCAGATAGTCAAGTACAGTCCTGATTGTGTCATAATGGTGGTTTCCAACCCAGTGGATATTCTCACATACATTACATGGAAGCTAAGTGGACTACCCAAGCTAAGTGATTGGAAGTGGGTGTAATCTGAATTTTGCTATATTTCACTATTTTATGGCTGAAAAACTTGGCATTCATCCCAGCAGCTGCCATGGATGCATTTTGAGAGAACAAGGCAACTCAAGTGTGGCTACGTGGAGCAGAGTGAATGTGGCAGGTGTTTCTCTCCAGGAACTGAACCCAGAAATGGGAACAGACAATGACAGTGAAAATTAGAAGGAAGTACATACATAAGATGGTGTTTGCAAGTGCATATGGAGTCATCAAACTAAAAGGATATACCAACTGGACTACTGGATTAAGTATGGCTGATCTCGTTGAATGTTGAAAAATCAATCCAGGATTCATCCAGTGTCAACAATGGTGAAGGGAATGTATGGCACTGAGAATGAAATCTTCCTGAGCCTTCCATGTATCCTAAAAGTTCAGGGGTTAACCAAGTGTTATCAACCAGAAGCTGAAGGATGAAGAGGTTATTCAGCTCAAGAAAAGTGCAGATATCTTGTGGGACATCCAGAAAGACCTAAAAGACCTGTGACTTCTGGCTTCTTGGCTGTAGAAATTTAAAACTACAATGTGATTAACTATGAGCCTTTCTTCAGTTTTTCATCCATATACGTTGATCAGTTTGCTTATATCTTCCTAAATATATGAATCTGGGCTCACAGAATTGAAGCCGATGCTTAGTGCTTACAAATGAGCACTGAACAAATAAAATTAACTATCATAGTGTGCTTCTGAAAGAAAGGGAAAGAAAGAAAGAAAGAAAGAAAGAAAGAAAGAAAGAAAGAAAGAAAGAAAGA
>NW_024412418.1:11006614-11029808 GCF_014898765.1 Herpailurus yagouaroundi | reverse complement strand
AGAAAGAAAGAAAGAAAGAAAGAAAGAAAGAAAGAAAGAAAGAAAGAGAGAAAGGAAGGAAGGAAGGAAGGAAGGAAGGAAGGAAGGAAGGAAGGAAGAAAGAAGGAAGGAAGGAAGGAAGAAAGAGGTAGGGAGACAAGGGGAAACCCATAGCAGTCATGGGTCCATAGTAAGTTTGAAATTTAGGAGACCAGACAATGGAAATTGTCCTTGTTTGAGAGGTAGTGGAGATTCCACGAACTGGGTCTATTTTTTAGAAAGATCTATTTTGGTCATAGCTCTTCATGACTTCAAGCTCTTCTCTTGGGAAGTATTCTCCTTCCCATTACCATACTTGGCCACATCTTACATAGGGATTAATGTGACCTCCTTGAGGCAATGCAGACTTAAAGGCTGCCTCTTGATTATGAGAAATTAGGAGACTAGAAGCTGTTTTAATAGCTTGAACAGCATTAGAGATTTTCAGTCTGGTCTTGAGGTTTCTCTGGCAATATATTTCAAAAAAAAAAAAAAAAAAAAACTTGTTAGGCTTGGGTTTTGTCCTTTTCTAGTCCATCCATGGTCCAACAGCCATATCCAAAGTTCTTTCTAGATATAATGCTTGACCTGTGAATTTTCCTATGTTTAATTACTATTACCTTGGTCTCTTGAAATAAATATAAATACAGATCATATAATCTGTCTCATCCTCACCCTGAAACATTCTGATAAAATGACAAGCTAAATTAGATGTTGACACTCAATAAAAAATCCCGTTTCTTACTATTTGGAGTCAGAAAGAAGTTTTTTTGACCCTACCAGTTCTCCAGTTTTTTTTACTCCATCTATTCCATTTCATTTTTTTCAAAAAACTAGCCAAATTTTCATTATGTCCTCCCTTTTTTATAATACTTTGCCAAATGTCATCCATAACAGCCCACTCACATGAATTATATGATTTTTTTCAAATTTCATCCACTAGACTTAGCAGGTCAGTTAGGTGAATGATCCACCTCCGAAATGTTACCAAAAGTGACAATCTTCCAAATGTTTTCTCCCAGCATAACATGAGGTACCTTCTTCCAATATCATGTCTTCCCTGTTTGCTTTCTACCACCACTAAGCCAGGGACATATATTTGTGAAGAATTTTTTGTGGTATCGATTCACTTCTGCTTAAGATCAAAGATACCAGCTGCTGAACAAGTATTCACACTCTCAGTGACTTAATATAAGTTTAGTTCTCTCTCCTGCCATATTCAATGGTGAGAGTTAAGATTTCCTGGCAGCTTCCACTAAGTGGTGACTCAGATCCTATTGTCTTCTATTACAGAATCCTGTTTCCATCCACAAAACTGGGAAGAGAGATGAAGGGTCAAAGAGTTTTCAGTGTTTTGAGAATTCAGACCTAGGAAGAGTCTATATAATATCTGCTCACATTCACTTCATCACAACTAATCTTATGACTCCTAACTAAAGGCAAAGAAAATTGGGAAATCTAGTTTCTCCATGCCTAGGAAAAGGACATAAAATTGATGAGAGATTCAGCCAGTGTCTGTTACAATACAACCTTCTGGTCAATAAATATCTGTCTCAATATTCCTTCCACACATAAGAAATTCTCACTCCAGTACCCAGTCTCCATTCAGCCATTGCCTCTGGCTAAATGGAATCATGGAATCTGGCTTTCTGGAATCAGTGCATGAGGTCCAGCCATCTCTGTCATCTTCAGATGTGGTTTATGATGATCCTATAAACTTTGGACTAAAAGGATAAGTTATCTTCTCCCCACCCACATACATACTACATCTGGAAGTGAAACAGGGATAGGATGTCAGCAAAAAATACTCCCATTTACAAAGTGAAGAATGAAAAAGTCACCACTCTTACCATTCTTACAATTCTGCATTGTTGCTGGGCATACATAGTAAAAATCTCTACCCTAGGGTTTATGATTCTTGCTCTCGGGACACACTTCTTGCCCATTGGTCTCCATGGGCTTCAGGCTCCTCCCTTTGGGAGTCTTTTTATTCTTTTTTTTTTTAATTTAATGTTTATTTACTTTTCAGAGAGAGAGAAAGAGACAGAGACAGAGAGTGTGAGCAGGGGAGGGACAGATGGGGGGGTAAACAGAATCAGAAGCAGGATCCATGATATGAGCTGTAAGCACAGAACCCAATGTGGGGCTCAAACCAAGAACCATGAGATCATGAGCTGATCCGAAGTCGGATGCTTAACCTACTTAGCCACCCAGGTGCCCCAGGAGGCTTTTTATTCTTAATCACACCACTACCCTGTCCAACAAATGCAGTTTGAACATTTATTTTCTGAAAAGTGACTCGAAAATCAGTGTTTCTATCTTTTGGTCTTTATGTTTTAGAGTTTAAGTTAATTCTGAAAACGTTCAACTGACCTATGGAGAAAAGAAATCAAAGGGAAGATACACTGGCTACTTAATCATCTCATTAAAAGACTGAAAATATCATTTCTTTTTGTCTACCGATGGGCAGAACTCAGTCACATGGTCCCATCTAACTGCAAGAGAGGATGAGGACTGAGGTCACTCTAAGTGATCAAGAAGGAGAAATGGGATTGGTTAGTCAGTCTCCGAAACTTTTCCCCAGTGTCTTTTTTTTAATGAATGTTTTCTTTAATTTTGGGAGAGGGAGAAAGTGTGAGTGGAGGAGGGGCAGAGAGAGAGGGAGATAGAGGATCCAAAGTGGGCTCAATGCTGACAGCAGGGAGCCCATGTGGGGCTTGAACTCACAAACCATGAGATCACGACCTGAACCAAAGTCAGAAGCTCAACCGACTGAGCCACCCAGGTGTCCCCATGGTGTCTTATAAAACATCTTCTCCTTGACAGTGATAGCTATTTCGCTCAAACATTTCCTCTCTCCTAGTATCATCATTCTCAGTAGCCCTCCTCTTGCCTCTCCTAAAACAGATACCTTACCATTTTGAAAATTCTTCCTTATAACTTTATTGTCCATTCATGTGGTCAACCCACTCAGACCACTGGCCTCAACATTCTTGAGCTCCTCAACTCTGATGATCTTCTCCAACATGATACCTCAACCACCCAATCTCAAAGTCACATACTAGAGCTTACCATCACCTGAAACAGCTTCATTTCCAAAATCATTAACCTCACTTCTTTCTATCTTCCCCACCCCACCCAACACTATGTCTCAAATAACATCAACTTTATATTTCTAACTACAAAATTTCCTTCCTAATTCATCATTTAGAATCCACTCTTAACCCTTTACTCCAGTCCCTCTGCTCACAGCTCCCTATTCCAGCTTGTTTACTCAACTGACCTCTTTATACCTAGACTAATAATAACTCCCTTTACTTTTTCCCAATCCAATAATCTTGCCTTTTTACGAGTGCTCTCATGCAGTTTAGGTTCTTTGGTTCACCATTTCAAATGTTTTTTTTTTTTGTTTGTTTGTTTTTTGGTTTTTTTCCCAACGTTTATTTATTTTTGGGGAGACAGAGAGAGACAGAGCATGAATGGGGGAGGGGCAGAGAGAGAGGGAGACACAGAATCGGAAACAGGCTCCAGGCTCTGAGCCATCAGCCCAGAGCCTGACGCGGGGCTCGAACTCCCGGACCGCGAGATCATGACCTGGCTGAAGTCGGACGCTTAACCGACTGTGCCATCCAGGCGCCCCTGGTTCACCATTTCAAAAATAGTCTTGCTAAATACTTTTTCCTCTCTATTATAAACCCACTTTGAAGAATATCAGCCCTAAATGAAACTAAGCATTCCCTTCCCTTCTGCTTTCACCCAAGCAACTCAACAAAGCTTAAGAAAACTACACAGAAGAACAAGTTGATGCTACAGTTTTTCCATGATCTTCAAATTGCAAAAGGCCCTAATGTGTGCTTGAAATAAGTCGCTTCTCTAGACAACAAATATTTTCTACTTTCCACAACAATTATGTTAAATTTTTGTGCTTCCCACAAAACTCTCTGTAGGTCCTCACCTCACTCTCATTGCCTGATACAAAGAGAAGTGTCTGACATAAGGTAGGAATCCTTCATAGCTCACTACCAGTTCATATGACTACTTTCTTCTTGCCCTGAGCCCCTTTACCTCTCTCTTACTATAACGAAGCTGTGTGTTTCTCTTGTAGATGGCTCACCTATGCTTCAGTCTCCATTCTTATCGAACTTCATAGGAAATAACCTATTCCTCCCCATATATTATTTATCTCACCATTAATACTACAATTTTCTCAATTACATTTCATTCCTCTTATCTGTCTTATCTGAAAATACAGTAAATAAATTAAAACATTCTCATTTATAGCCACAGCTTCAATCTGATGACTGCTAATCCTTCTCAGGGCTTCGATCCACATTATCTCCATCTACCCTCTTGACAATTTACAAACATGTTGAACTGAACACAACCAAAACTGGAATCACTAGCTATTCTATACTCTAAAATCTTTTCCTGTTTCTTCCTCTCTCAATGAATGGTTCTATGTTTACCCTTTTCTGCATATCAAGTGCCTAGGAGTCATATTTGACGGCTCCCTCTCCTTTTCCACTTCCATTAACAAATTCTGAATGGTACATCTAAACATACCTTGAATACTTCTATTTCCATTACCACCACCCTGGCCCAAATAACCTCACATCTTTCTGGACTATAAAACACTCCCCTTCCTCCTTCATGGTTTTGAACTCCCCACTCTCTGTTTCTCTCTTTACATAAAATGGTGATCCAGCAGGATAAACTCTTGATTGGAAACTAAAAATCTGTTTCCAGTCCTGGCTTTGCCACAGTATGACATTCTGTACATTGTTTAAAATTTCTGAAACTCAGTTTTGTACCATTTAACATATGAAGGTGAATTTATAAAGTGTCTTTCACATCTAGACTTCTAAGACTCTTAAATAAATGTCTTTGTTATGTGCCAATAACAATCATAATGAGCAATTCTGAATTCATATGGAAAAATCTAATCACATTTCAGGGTCAAATATAAAATCCTAAACAGTGAGAAAACACACATGCACACACAAATGAAATCAAATAAATAAAACATCAAACCCTTCTCTGGTTTCTTGTTGTTAGCTCACTTAGTTCTCCTAATGCTTGATATTCTAAAGAGACATACTTTATCCAAATTTTATGTTCCTGTAAAAAAATTAATATGAATATACTATCAATTTTCCCATTGGATTTTCAATTATTTCCTACAATGTTTGGCATGCATGTGAGTGGCATGCATGAAAATAAAACTTGTCCTGATTTGTTTTCCCTTTGGTGGATCTGGATGTTATCCCAGAACATGAAGCACAAAAGGTTAAGAGAGGTAGTAAATGAAATATAGATGAAAGATAGAAATTGTTCATACAGCTTAGAAAGAGTTTATCTCTAAAAATAGCTGCCTATATTAAACAGAGATATTCCTAAATCAGTAGCTGCTAATAGAGCTAGATCATTAGAAAGAAATACTTTTGGTGCATCGTAAAACTTGGAATAATAATGCAGCACTTGCTTAAACTAATAAAGGTACATTAGGGTATGTGAAATGGGAGACTTACTAAAGAGAGCAACTGCTATTTTATGACCAAAAAGAGAAGGAAGCAGAGAGCAGGAATCTTCCTGTAGCAGAAGTCGACATTTTAAAGTGTCAACTGACCTCAAGGCAAGAACAATCTTCATTCTCCAGGGGTGGTTAATAACAAAGTCTTCACCAGTTAGGTTCTGATGAATAAGTATAAGCCCCTGAGAATGGGAGCTGAGGAAATGATAAGAAAATGTCCCAAAATCAGGCCTTCAGGAGACAAGATAGTTTCTGGGGCATCATCCTGTTGGGAGTTATGCAAATGAAAACTATGGTAGTTATGGACTTGTCTGGGCTAACATTTCTTTTAAATGTATATCATGTAGGTCATTTCCCAGGTCCTAAACAACTTCTCTAAATGGTGAGCCAGTTCCTATCAGTGGCAGAGCAGGGGAAGCTTTTTCACTCAAAGAGCTTTTGCTTGGAATGTTGAGTTTGGTTTTCCACTGCCGAAATCATGGTGGAGAAGTCCAATGCAGAGCTCTCTCTCTCAGGGCACCTGGATGGCTCAGTTGGTTGAGTGTCTGCCTCTTGGTTTTGGCTCAGGTCATGATCTCACAGTTCAGTTCATTGGATCAAGCCCTGCATTTGGCTCTGCATTGATAGCACGGAGCCTGCTTGGGATAGTCTCTCTCTCCCTCTCTCTCTGACTCTCTCCTCTTCACATGCACACATTCTCTCTCTCTCTCAAAATATATAAACATTAAAAAAATAATAAATAAATAAAATAAAATATAGATCAATTAGAACAGTGCCTAGCTTATAGTAAGCAATTAATAAATATCAGTAATAATTAATCTTTATATTCAGGGTTTTCTAAGTATGGTTAACATAGTAAAGTATCTAATAATACAGCTGATCTTCATTTATTTTTAGATTCCATATTTTAAAAGTCATCTTTATGCTAAAATATATTAGTAACTTCCAAATCAATATTTGGGGTGTTATTCAAGGACATATACAGAGTAGGCAAAAAGACACAGAATAGAATGAATGTACATATTTCCAGCTGAGGTCCAAAAAGGTGATGCTCTACCCTCTTGTTTCAGCTCTCATACTGTAACCAGTGTCTTTTTGTGGTCTACTAAATTCCCCATTTTTCACATTTTTGTGCTTTTTGTTAGTGACTTTGCTGTTTAAAATGTTCCCCTAAGTGTAGTGCTGAAATGCTTCTAGTGTTCCTAAATGCAATAAGGCTTTGCTATGCCTCATGAAGAAAATATGCATGTTAGATAAGCTTCATTTAGATATGAGTTACAGTGCTATTGGCTCTGAGCCCAATGTTAATGAATCAGGAGCATTATGAAATGAGGTATCTTTCAGCAGAGACAGACATAAAGCAAGGTTATGTATTGATTGGTTGACAACAATATTACAAGCAAAGGCTCACAGGACTCTAAATCTGTATTTCCGCCAGAAAGAATCGTTCAGTATTTGCTAATTTAGTGTTAATGGTAACTTTATATAACATGATTATCACAAATAACAATCAATTATAATAATAATAAAATCATAACAATATAATAATAACAAAACAATAATGTACTATTTCTTGAGCCTCGGTATTTCACATTTATTCTCATGGGATAGAGTGGCTGTCCCATCTCAAATACTCTCAAACCACTGCTGCATTTGCCTGAAGTGGTGGCAGGTAGTTTTTAGTATGCTGATAGCTTTCTGCCTGAAGAAAATGAACTTCTCTGATTCTGTCTATGAGGTTTCTCGGTTACACGTGAGTGCACCTTACAAATATGAGCAAGTACAAGTCCTGCGCTCAGCTAGCCAATGAGGAATAGGAGATTATAGGTACATACTCCAGCATCCCAGCAATCCTGTGGGACAATTTTGAGGCATATTACATCTCATAATTTCTCCATGGAATTTAGGAAAACTTTCCTGTAGAAACAGTCAACCATGGTGGCCAGCTTCCAAGATGGCCCCCAATGGTCTTTTCTTCCAGGTTAACCTGTCCTCTATATTCCCTTTCCATATGGATGAAGGCTAATCTGTATAATCAGTAGGATATTAAGGAAGTTAGATTTCCTGACTTCTGAGGATATGTCATACTGAGGCTTTAGCTTTGGCCTCCTTTTGTTTACTTACTCTGGGGGGAAGACAGCTGCCATGTATTAAAAATATTCAAGCAGCCCTCTACAGAGGTACATGTTATGAGGAACTGAGACCTCCTTCTAATAGCCAGCAGTAACATACTAGCCATGTGGGTAAACCATCATGGAAGCAAACCCACCAGCCCCAGTCAATCCTTCAAAATGACTGCACCCCTAACAATCATCTTGATTCAAGCTCATGAGAGCCTCTGAAGCAGAATTACCCAACTAAGCTATTCAAATTTCTGACCAACAGAAACTTATATGATGTGATAAACATTTATTGCTATTTTAATTCACTTACTGTTGGGGTAATTTGTTATATGTCAATAGGTAACTAATGTATCCAAACACTAATACAGATTTCATTGGCTTTACTCCTATCTGTCTCACTTTTTTTACTCTCACATGTATACTTCATAGAATCATCTCAAAAGTAAACTATATATATGTCTGTATCCTTATTTCAGGATCTGCTTTTAGGGGAATTCAAACTTTAACTCTTGGTACTGAAAAGTCTCCTGAAAGCAAACTCTTAGGATGAGATCCTGGGATTGATCACTCAATGGTCAATGGATCCCATTTCTGCTGCTAAGTGGTATGATGGTATCTGGAAAGCGGTGATGCCATTATTACTAAAACTCTCATTTTGGGTTGATTAAGGGTTAGATACCAGTAGAAAGGGATATATATTGGCTATGTAATACCTCTAATTCTTGAACATACCAAGAAAATGTTATATATATACTACACACACACACACACACACACACACACACACACACACACACGCATACCATAGTGGAGTCAACTGGCTTTCATTAACTGTCCTAGAAGACTTAAAAAGAAATAATGGCAAGAATAACTCAGTTATTCACTCTAAGTATTTTCTGAAAATCAGGAGCCATTCCCATCAGATTTTAAAGAAAATCCCATTCCCTGCAGCAGGAGTGTCAAGTCAAGTACTTGATCATAAAGGTAGTAGAGCTATAAAGACTTACAACAGTGGAAGCTTTCCTATCTGAAGTGAAAGCCTTATTAAGGACAGGTAATAGCCTCATATGAGGTGTATGTCTCACAAAGTGATGCTTGACTTCCTCAGTATCTACTTCTATTTCTCCTCATTGCCTCTAGACTAACAACTAGAATCAGATCTCAGAATAACACAGAGAAGCACAGTCTTACTTTGGTAGAAAATTTATTTAGCCAAGAATTACAGAACTAGTTACTATGTACCAACAATGACTAGTGAGACAGTACCGGGTTGCCTAGGAAGTATGGAATATGAGACTGCATGGAGGAATTTATTGACATAGCAGCTCTCTCCCATGACCAGAATTTAATATCCTGGCAAGGATGCTTGGACATGGTCCAAACATTAAAATGGTATGGCTCCCACAGTTTGAACAGGACAGTAACCTACAATAAATGAGGTTTTTGTGCCTGTAATGCCTTGGTATAAAAGAAGGTAATAAGGAATCAAGAAGTGAGCATTAGAATAGATTTATTATGTGAAACCAGTGAACCCAACAGCTGATTACTCCCTAGGACAGTCCAGAATTAACTACGTTTATGAAAACAAGAAGGCTACACCAGTAAGGGAGAGGGACAATGGCTTATTTGAAAAGTATAGTGGTGTCTGTCCTCTATAGATCAAGATTAATGTAATAAACGATGCTGCAATGGATCTGGGTTCCCTAGTATCAGCGAGGATGGTAGAACTCCAGAGAACAGAGGCAAGATGGTGGCACTTAACCTTCTGAAGTAAGGTGGATAGATCACTGTAACAGGCAATAAACCTGGAATGGAAACAAGAGGGCCTTGACACTCAGGGAATTGTTGCAATAGCTGATAAGCCATGGTATTTTTGGAGATGAAACAGACAGACAGGCAACAAAGAACTACTTATTTTGAAAGCTGGTGAATTCAGTCACAGCAATCTCTCACCTGGCTTCCAGATTTGTGCCATTTTGAAACCCAGAACCAATCTATCAAAGATCTTTTCTTGAAGAAGGGTCTTACGTCCCTTACGTCCATAAGCATATATATAAAATATTCTCCAAAACCTTCCCCCAAAGGTTATACAGCCATTCTTAGTACGGAGGTACACTGGGTAAAGGACATACTTTTCACCATTTTAGAATTGTCAGAAAAGGGGTTGATAAGATAACCAGGAGACCTGAAATGCTAAGATGACTCCCTGTTGGTGCAGTGAATGTATGCAGATTCCAGGTGACAAATAAAATACTGAGTCAGGTCTATATCACATAGAACTATCCTGTGTCTCATTTTTTTTTGTCTTCTACCTGGATTTATAAGTTGGTGGGAAGGGCTAAATGAAAGCATCTAAAAATGATCCACTGGCCAAATAAATATATCAGAAGCAATATACATCCCCAGGTGGATTTGAATTGCTACCTTAAAATGTTTGGATAGGGATTAGTGTACTCAGCATATCCCCATTTGATTCATTGGAATGGCCACTTCAAGAAACAGATGAATCATGGCAGATTAAGGCTAACAGCATTTAAACATGACTAAATGATATTCCCAATCACATCTACTCTACTGAATATATCTTTAAAAGAACAGATCAACATAGGCTTGGAAGTACGTATGGGGTCATGGATCTGACAAATGTGTTCTCTTCCATCTCCAACAGCAAAGAGAATCAAAGCAGCTTTCATTCACTTGGAAAAGATAGCATTTCAAATTTACTTACTTTCATAATGGCTATGTTAAAATTCCAGCTCTCACTTACAGTAATATCCAAGGGACTAAGACTTCCCTGATAGTCTCAAGAATATCATAACCCTGGGTCCTCTATATTAGTAGAGAGGATAATGTAAAGAATGACCCAAATCTCCATTGATGAGTGTAAGACATCTAGCTCCTGGGAGTGCTGCCAAGAAAGAGCCCTCAGCTCTTAGTTCTCTTGGGAATTGCCCCTGCTAGAGAGAGCCACCTTCGCCTGGTCCATTGCTCTCTTCCTGGAGTGGCCTAACTCCTATGACTGATCAGCGTGGGGGTATGAAGGCCTGACTGACTCACGCCACCTGGGGAAAAGTCTAAAGAAAAAAATTTATTGTAGCTTCAGAGTTTCTATTAAAACTGCATCATAGCCTATCACTTTCTGACCAATCAGCCTTCTTCATTTACCTTCTATGGTGTCTCTTCTAAGAGTCCTCCCTAACAAACCTCCTGCACACTATTTTAAGTCTCAGAATTTCCTTCCTTAGAAATTCAATTTGAAACATCAAAGTATTTGTTGAGCCTAGAAAAGAAAAAGACGGCAAATACTTTAGATGCCCTGTCAAAACACATGCATGTGAGAGTGTAGAATATAAACCTTATAGGGATTCAAAGAACTACCACATTCTAAGATATGCTGGAACACTGTTCTGAAGTAATACAAAAATTACTATATTTTGTATCTTCATCATTAAGGAAGATGCATAGTGTTTGGTGAGCCAATTTGGATTTTGGAGGCAGAGAGTGATTTTTAAAGCAAAAAAAAAAAAAAAAAAAGGATTCTGCATTAGATATTGGCTTTAGTAAAACTTGCCCTTCAGCTCAGGCCACTATAGACCCATTGATTCTAAAGGATCTATGGTAGATAAGGATGGCATGTGGAATCTCTAGTAAATATAATAGAAAAATTACAGTAAAGATCCCTAGTGTTCCAGGGCAAAGCCATGTCTTCTGCACTACTCACCATTTGAAAATCTGCTACTGGGCCTTGGTAGAGACAAAATACTACACCATGGGAAATAAAATAGCTATAAAAATGTAGCTGCCTACAATGTGCTAGGTATTCAAAGACTCAACAGTTAGAAGGGTGCAGAAGCAATCTATCATATGATTAACAGCAAATCTGGTATTCAAGCTGATCATGTCTAAAAGGCAAAAGGAAGTTACATGTCAGATATTGTACATGCCAATGTCACATACCTATGCTATACCAACACTTCCCCCTCAACTCACAATATGGACTTCTGGTAGTCTCCTAAGACCCTGGACATATAAGGATGAAAATCAGGCTTGGTTCATGGATGGAATAGCTCAAAACACTGATGTGAGCAAAAAGGGACTGCAGGAGCTCTGATGAAAGGAAAACCCTTCCCATAGGGAGAATATTGAGAGGTATAGAATCCTTCTATAGAATAGAGATCAACAAATAATGGCTCATGGGCCAAATATAGTCAACTGCCTGATCTTACAAATGAAGTTTTATTGAAACATAGCCATATCCATTTTTTCCATATTATCTATATCTACTTTCACACTATAATGACAGAATTGAAACAGAGTTGTGACAAAGACTACAGGGCCTACAAAGTCAGACACTTAAATGTTTATTATCTAGCCTAACCCCTGATATACCAGAAGTGATCTAAGATATGTGCATACATACAGTATTGGGTAGTGGGAAATGGCTCAGATGGCAAGGAGGATTCTGAAAGAGCAAGATCTGACAATTGGAGACAAGAATATTTTGAATAAGAAGTATATAGATAGACTTATGAGAATAAGTACAGATTGTTCAGGTCATGCTATCTCACTTTACAGCCATTAAGAAGCATGTACCTTGGATAGAGCACTGAATAAGAGATGGATAAATCTATCCAGAGGTGGTTAACCAAACACTTTCTGTGAATACTCTAATGCTTGCACAAAGGGCTCCAAAACAAAGTAGACATGGTAGCAGAGAGAGGCCATTTTTAGATACAATAGTATGAATTCCCTCCCAGTGAGGCTGATCTAGCAAATGCTGCTGCTGGCATGTCAGTAGCAAAAACATACTGATCTCTAATAAGTAGGATCCCTTACCAAGACTAAACCATTCACTTGGCAAACTTGTTCACTTTTGAGTCCCATCAATTCTGGAGGTTCAGCCATTCCTCCCCACAGGGATTATTATTTATTTGGGGTATGACCTTCTCTTCCTTGTCCACGTTTCCTAGGCTATCACCACCTCCAAAGACTCAGAGAATATTTGAATGGCTGACATAAAGTACCACCTACAATTGCCTCAGACCAAGGCAACCATTTTATGATTAAGAAGGTAGGGGCACCCGGGTGGCTCAGTCGGTTAAGTGCCCGTCTCTTGGTTTCAGCTCATGTCATAAACTTATAGTTTGTGGGTTTGAGCCCTCCATCACGTTCCACACTAACAGTGAAGGCCCTGCTTGGGATTCTCTCTCTCTTCCCCTCTCTCTGCCCCTGCCCTGCTCGTATTCTCTCTGCTTCTCAAAATAAATAAATAAACTTAAAAAAAATACACATGACTATGGAATTTACAGATCCTACCACATACACCATCACTCAAATACTACTATCCTGACTGAACTTTTAAAAGGCCTTTTAAAGATTCATCTGAGGAACCATCTTGAAGATAATAACCCAAACAGTTGCAACACTGTCCTCTAGGAGTGGCATGTACTTTGACCCAACTACATTAGATAGAAGTAGCATTGGCTTCTTTCATTGTCACTCCCAGTGACCAACATGGAGAAATTGTACCTTCTTTACTCACTATTATTGGTTGAATTGTATCCACCAAAAAGGTATGTTGACGTCTTAATCTCCAGTCCCTGTAAATGTGACTTCATCTGGAAATAGAGTCTTTGCAGATGTAATCCAGTTAAGAGAGGTCATTGGGATGGAGTCTAATCCAATATGACTAGTGTCCTTAGGAGGAGAAGATAGTCACATAAAAGAAGAATACCATGTGACAGGGAGGCAGAAATTGGAGTTATATAGCTCTAAGTAAAAAAAAAAAAAAAAAATGTTGACCACCAGTGATACCAGAAACTGAGAGAAAGGAATGTAACAGATTCTCCTCTAGATCCTACAAGACAGCATAGACCTGCCAACCCCTTGGCTACAAATTTCAGTCTGTGAGAGGCTAAATTTAGTCTCAATAACTGTAAGAGAATAAATTTATTTTGTCTAAAGTCATCCAATTTGTGGTACTTTGTCATGGCAGCCCTAGAACATTAAGACACCACAGTGGTAGTCTTTGCTGGATTAGAAATAGTTAACTCAGGCCAGGGATATTTCCATTGGGAGATACAGTAAGGGTCTACTGAGCCAAAACTCACTACTGCCTCTTGGTTGTTTTGGACTACTCACGTAATAAAGCAGAAAAGAAAGGAGTTAATATATTTGCAAGAGATAACCAAACTTCATTATCATGAATAATTCAAATATCTGATACATAGTGAGGGCATGGAAGAATAAGATTGGAATTAAGAGCATTCTCTGCAGTGCTTCTTGATTACCCAGGTCCAGTGACAGCTGCAAATGGGAAGGTAGCAACCATAGCCTGAGAAAAACACTGTCAGCAGGAATTCAGGTATTCAAAGGTGAATGTATAAGCCACCCCACCAGAAAAAGCAAGTCAAACTAGTATAAACACTGGCCAAAGGTGAGGGGAATCTAGAATAGGGAGTAATAGAGAGAGTTGATGAACATAAACAATGGCCTTGGGACCAGGTGCAGAGGTGAGAAGTGTAGCTTTTATGACAGCTATCCATATTTAAAATCTTTTTTAGATTTTGTGTCTGGCCACCACACTGAAGCTTCAGTGAAAGCGTGGACTTAATATGGGGCATAAGAATATCTGAGAGAGACGTATCTGTATCAGATACTATTGATGTACTACCTTACTTCTGGGTTTATTTACCTTTGCAATAAATTATATCTAGAATGTTGAAAGTGTCCTATCTCAAGTGCATGCATCTGTATGCATCTTTTGCCTGAGTGTTTAATGGCATCATGAGGAGTGTGCTCAGATGTAGGAAAGTACAAAGTCAAAGTAAGGGGGAGTTTAAGTGTCTGGGGAGGAGGAAAATGTACAAAAGGGCCCTAATCTCCATTCCCTATGGGGACCTTTCTGAGGTAGGTTTCACGCAGGTTCTTCAAGAGGCCCTGAGCAACTGTACTCCATTGGCCAATTGTTTTTAGCTCTCCAGGTCACTTTTAACATCTCCTTACTTTTATTTCCAATGATCACACTCAAGTCCTTGCCTGTGGTCTGTATTTGAAGAAAATTTAATCAATATACTTCTCTTTAAAAGCTATCACAAGTAAACCTTTAAAAAAAATATTTTAGAAAAAGGGGGGTGCGCCTGGGTACCTCAGTTGATTAAGTGACCGACTTCAGCTCAGGTCATGATCTCACAATTCGTGAGTTTGAGCCCTGTGTTGGGCTCTGTGCTGACAGCTCAGAGCCTGAAACTGCTTCATATTCTGTCTCTGAGCATATTCTGTCCCCTGCTCATACTGTCTCTCTCTCCCTCTTTCTCTCTGAAAAATAAACATTAAAAAAATTACTAAAAGCTATCAGCAGCTGAGTGCAATTACATTTTATGGACAGGTAAATAAGACTCAAAAAAGTTAAAGAACCTGACCAAGATCACACAGTAGTTAATGGAAGACCATTCTAATGGCTACAAATCTTTAGTTCTTCACATAATATCTTCATAAGATTGCCTCCTTCACATGCCATTTAGGTTATTTTATCCAATTCAAATAAATATATACACAATAAAGGAAAAACCCCATACCCATGCTATAAACAGAGAACGACCATAAAAGTTTATATAAGAAAATTGATCTCTGATACATCTAAAAGCTAATGACCTCTATATTCTAATGATATGAGGTAATTCTAAAAGACTTTTCTTCTTGCTTCGGGCATTAGCTGCTCCCATTCCTCCAACTGCCATTTTGCTTCAGCTGAGCTGCTCAAAACTGAGTACAACTTTCATTAACATTCTCATCCCCACCATGGAGCATGCCATTAAAATCATGGCTACCACAGTTCTGAAAACTGTAACATATTATAAAGGCATAGTCTGTGAAATCTCTCCATTGAATTGTTTCCTTCTAAAACATTTGTTAGTTTTCAATGCCTAACTTGATAAGAATGCACTTATCTCTAGATATAACATTTGTCAGCCAATATACCTAGGAAAAATTTATGTATACATTCCCAGTTTTAAATGCAACATTTACAATGCGTAGTGAAAAGACAATGCACGGTAACAGCTATGAGTTACACCGCAGATACGATTGATGGAAAATCAGAATCACAGTGGGCCTTTTGAAAAGCATTCTGAGCATCAACAAAGGGGATGTGGGTCTCAAAGTTGCTGGTGCTGAGAGGCATCACAGTGTCATTCACACCCATTGTGAGCCATTTTCTGCCATCCTGAGCTTGTCCTGAGTAGATTTCCACAGAATCTTTTATGCTTAGCACTTGTTTTGACAAAAACTGTTCAGTGACTCCCCACCCACACACAATGAATATTTTGCTAAAGAAAAATTAGCAGAAAAATTAAAGAAAGAATTAAAGTGAAGGAGAAAAATAGAAGAGGTGTTATTCCATAAAAAGGCAACTTTTAACATAATTAATACACTGCTGATCAGAAAGTGATGTTTTAATTTTTTTTAACGTTTATTTTTGAGAGACAGAGATAGAGGATGAGTGGGGGAGGGGCAGAGAGACAGGGAGACACAGAATCCGAAGTGGGCTCCAATGAGTTGTCAGCACAGAGCCCAACGCGGGGCTCGGGCTCATGAACCATGAGATCATGACCTGAGCTGAAGTCAGACACTTGACCGACTGAGCCACCCAGGCTCCCCTGGAAAGTGATGTTTTAAGCATCTTCTATTCAAACAACACAGTTTGCGCCTTAAAAAGGTCGTTTAGTTACATTTTAAGAAGTTTGTAATAGATTTTGGATTGATCCCATTATAATTGATCCCATTTAAAATATGGGGAAATTGGGGCTCCTGGGTGGCTCATTTGGTTAAGCGTCCGAATCTTGATTTTGGCTCAGGTCATGATCTTATAGTTTGAGACTGAGCCCCATATTGGGCTCTGTGCTGACAGCATGGAGGCTGCTTGGGATTCTCTCTCTTCTTCTCTCTCTGTCCCTTCCCCACTCACATGCAAACTCTCTGTCTCAAAATAAATAAATAAACTTTAAAATAAAATAAAATGAAATGAAACAAAATATTATCATAAAATAAAGGGAAACTGACTCCCAGGAGCTGTTTGCATGCTGAATGTCTAATTTCCTGGAATGAATTACTGATGACAGTAATTAAGTATCTATCTATCTATCTACCTATCCTTCTCATCTTAACAAAAATAACCTGAGGTGGATCATAACACAGAAAACATAAGATACCATAAAATTAAAATTATAACATAAAAATGAAAATCCTAGAAATATCAAGAAGATAAGCATGCCAAACATGAAGGCCAAGGTAGGATCATCACCTATATTTCACTTTCCTAATATGAAAAATAATGAAGTATAATTTTGGAACAGAAAAAGAACATTCCAAATACAAATTTTAAATGTTATATTTCATATGATCTTTTATATAGGAGCTGATTTACAAAAAAATACGGACATGATATGGATATGACTTTTAATGGTAAAGACCCACATAAATAGCCAAAAATATGCTGCTAAAGCACAGTTTCCTGATGACAATTTAGTGAATGGTTAATATGATATGGACTCATTTGAAAAATGATAAAACAAATGTAAGTGATACTGTAAAGTCTATTCCTTTATTCCTTTAGACTCCTTCTTTCCTGTCTCTCCCTCTCCCTCTCTTTGTAAGTACCATTTCTCAGGACTAAAGTTTGAATACAATACAAGTGGGATACAGGGATGTACCTACTCTGATGAAAAGAAAAATCCTAATATTCCATGTTGGTGGCTAGGACAAAAAGCTGCTGAGACATTATTGGCACTTAAACTGAGACTAAATCATAATCCCAACCATGTTTTCCTATACAATCTTCAAAGGAAGATCTTCTCCTGCATACTTCTTATATGACCTTGCACAGTCTCAACATCTGATTGACAATCAATAAATATCTTTTAATTGATTCCATCCCAGATGAGGAATGGCATTCTTAGCCATTCAAGTCATTACCTTGAGCCAACATTCAGCTGATACTACTGTATCAAGAAGAGACTGAAGTCTTGTTGATGAATAGGTTCCTCTGCTAGCTAAGTTAACCAAAGAGAGAACAAAAATCATAATGAAGGAATTGGTGCAAAACCTGGATTATCTACTAATTACCATTGCACAGATATACGTACATCATGTCCACTTAGAGTTGAAATATTTATAAGTCCTACCTTTGCTTTGACTGTGGAGACAATCTATACATAATTGATCTCCCTCCTATTGGCATCAATTTTTTGCTATGTTCTAAATAAATGTCTATGAGTTATTGAGGGATTTACATATATACTTATTACATACATATACAATATATACATATATATGTATTACATATGCTTATATATTATATATGTATAGTATATATTTTATTGTGTGTATGTATATATATATACACATATGTGTATATATACGTATATATACACATACATACATACATACATACATCTCTGGCCTACTTAGCGGGTATGATTGAACAAGTAGCTGTTGTTTTTGTTCTTTTGTTATCCCTGTATAATCCATTCACTGAAGAAACAGCAAACATCTTGCTGAGGCCAAGATCTATGAAGTCTTAAGCAAAATAGCCAGAAGGTCAATTTGTTGAAACTGTACTACAGTAATATCCCAAGCAAGTATATCACAGCTGCATTATTTTTTTTCTCACGAAAGTGATGGTTATGTGCTTTGAACTATTTTCCCAAATAAGATAAATAAACATAGAACCATCCATAAGAAAATAGGTCATCATAGTTTCATAGATTGAATGTGCCTCATTTGTACTGCCTAAGTGGAGTCAGAAATGTGTCAGGCCATTGAATTTGCTTTGATCTGAGGTTGGCATCCACAGAACCAGAGAAAAAAGTCAGGAATCTACTCTGAAACTGCACAGGAAGCTGAGAATGGGAGGCTGAGATAATCCAATGTTCCTATAGGGAATCCAGCCTCCAAACACCAAGAAACCACATGCCAAAAACCACATACACACATACCTATGTGTAAACACACAGATGTATAGATATACATACACCTATTGATCACTCTATATATCTATATCCACATAATTGCCAAGTATTTAGAACTAGGATGGATGGGGTATAAGGTGGGGGTGGGGGGGGATAAGTAATCAGCAAGTAAGTGAAGTGTATTCCAGGACTATAAATTAGTGTTACAACTTATTTCACTGGGTTGTTTGAAGCATATGTACTAAGTTTAGACAGCTCATTTGGCCAGAATAAAAGCAAAATAAAAAATATTCCCTTAATATATCTGACATCAAAACCCTAGAGAAAAAAAATCTTTCTCCTTTCTCCAGTGATGAGATTGGGGGCAGCTTACCTCTATCCATTTATCTGAACAGTATAAGAAGCATAAGAGAAAGTGGGCAAGGAAAATAAAGTCACTTTATTCACCCCCAAATGGATCTTTGAGATGTCTAATTGTGCAGTCTCCATCACAGTGGCTGGCCCTACTTTAGCACTTGTCCCTAATCCTTCCTATATGGCTTCCCTTCTTCCTGCAAACATGGAGCTGTGTACACACATCCATCTGGATTCAGACCAGAAGAATGATGAATCACTGCCTAACCTGCCTATTGCTTTCTTCTCTATTTTCTCTAACCTGAGCTCTTATCCCATCACCAGAATAGAAAGAGGAGACAGAGGCCACTCGCGAATTTTGTCTTTCATAAATCTTGTAAACCAGGCCAGGCTTCAATTGTCCCCTCTGATTTTTCAAGAACTCTATGAATCAAACATCACTTGCTCAGGGTTGGATCCCTGAGGGCTACCCATGGCTAAGTCCTTTGCTTGCTAGGACAGCAAGCAAAAAGAAGGCCACATGGGGTCAAGGCCCTTTGTAGCCAACTCATCGCCTTTTCCTACGAAGCACAGCTTTCAAAGACAGAGTTCAGGAGGGAGGCCATCAAGAGTAACTGAATTTGTTCAAAGAAACACAACCACACATTTGCTTTTTCCCAGGGGGTTGCAAAATATTTGCATTTGTTGAGAAGAATACCTTACAAATACAGAATTCTGTAATTCTTCAGTGTGCTATGGAGAAAAATGTCACTCTGTTATTGTACCCTACCCTCTGACATAGACAGATCAGGTATAATTTTGGTATTTTGATAGATGAGAAAATTGAATCATTGACAGTATAAATAATTGAATCACCATGTTACAACTTTCAATAGGGAGGCTAGGTCTAGAATCCCAAATCCAGAGGTCTTTTCACTACACTACGCCGTATGACCAAGGTCTTTTTTTAGCTGAAACCCATTCTTCATTTACTTTCATTTTATGAAATGAAACTAACAATCCAGAAGGAAGTATACAGTGTCAGAATTACTTCTCTCCCTTTGTTTTTCTCTGCAACCTTATAGTTACTATTTTTCCATCTTTTCATGAGACTCAAAATAGGATCAGGTTATAAAGGACAATATTCTCCAACCATAAGAAATAATCTTCCTAAGGGTACCAGGAGTGCAAATACCATAAAATATGTGTATATAAATAGGATGGCTTCCTTTTCTTGACAGGTATCCTCCACCCTTCTGCCCCACTCTGGGAGTAATTAAATTGCTAATGTGCAAGGAATGACCTCTGTGCCACGTAGGCAAGTTTTAGGCAATTATTCCTACAAAATGTTTATGAAAGAGATGTTGGAGACCAGTTCTCATATTCTAGGAATCTGATGTCTCAACTCAAACAGTAAAATGCAAGTTGCATAGAGTCCTGGATATCATCAGACTGGGATTCCTGATAGACAATGGTCTTAGGCACCATGCTGCATATCCGCCATTTACTTGCCTCTCCAAATATACTTTCCATACTTCTCCCCACTCTGTGCCTGGGAGGCTGCCTATATGGATTGATCAACAGGTTCTTCAGACCTCTGCTTCTGTTTAGGTTTATCCAGTGAAAGGCATCAGCAAGAAACCAGAGGATCGGAGGACAGTGAGATTATAGCATTATTTTGCATCTTCCTTCCCATCGTGATCATTCTACCAAAGCTTTTACTTCCTATCAATCAGCCATTTACGTGGCCACTCTTTTTCTGGGTTCCAGCAATTGCTCTTTCTTCTCTGCCTTTCAGGCCTGGGGTAGTAACAATGAGATTCCATGTTACAACTCTCAGATAATTGGAACTCCTGATTCGTGTCTTTGTAAATAGTCCCTAAACTAAATTCTTCTCAATTTAATTCCGGTGTGTGTGTTATGTTTCCTATTGACATTTTGACTAAAACAGACCAGTTACTTTATCTCTCTGAACTTCTTTTTTCTCACTTACAAAATGGGTAAATAATGTTTACCTTGTATGATTCTTGTAAGAATCAAAATTTATTGTCGAGAATAGATTAACAAGGGCTATTTATGTGTCGGGAAATTAGCTAGGCTCTAGAAATCCAGCAGTGAATAATATAGATAAAGCATATCATTTATATATTGCTATGTAACAAACCATCCTCAAAATTCCACAGCTTGAAATAACCATTTTACTTACTCATGAATTTGTGGGCCAACAATTTGGGCTTGATACACCTGGATGATTTTCAACTGACTCCACCTGTAATTACTCATTGTGATGGCAGTCAGCTGGTAGCTGGACTGAGGCTGCATAGTCTAAGATGGTCTCATCTACATGCTGGATATTGCTGCTGACCTCTTCCCCATATGGTTATTCAACCCCAAGAAGCTAACTTGGCTTCTTCACATGGTGGCCTTAGTTTCAAGAGAGTGAGAGTAGAAACTATAAGGTCCTGAGCCCTACACTCAGAACTTTTAAAATGTTATGTCTACTACATTCCATCTGTCAAGGGAAGTGAGAAGTCCAGCTGAGATCCAAGGAGACGAAGACACACACTCTACCTTTTCCTGGAAAGAGCAAGGAAATCATATTTCAAATAGGAGCACATCCTGGGTTGGAGGAACTTGAAGCCAGTTTTTGCAATCTACTATAAAAAAATTCTGTAGTTCATAGAACGTACATCCTGCTGTGCAAAAATCCTGTATAATATACGGTACAGAATTCATTCATTCATTTAACACCGATGTACTGAGTACGGGCATTGAATGCTTGGGATACAATAAGCCATAGTAGTTAGTCACAATACAAAATACATAGAAATATGCATTCATTACGGACCTGCTGCTTTATCTCTAGTTGTAGTCAGACATCATCAGTCAGAAAGTAAACTCCTTGTAACCAAGATATAAAAACCCACACGTCAACTATGGGAAGATTATATATATATATATATATATATATATATATATATATATATATATATAAATATGATAATGGTAGTAATCATATCTCCTTCCTTTCCTGCTATTAACACTATTGCCAACCCATAAATTAAAAACAATGTCTTGACCCCACACTTTTGGGTATCTGCCAAAATTGGTGTTGGGACCATGCTTTTGTGCCCTCCTTCTCCTATTCCAATTGCACAGGTCTACAGGGGCAATCTGCCAGTATCAGCAAAAGGGCATCATATTCCCCCACGTTCATTCTCCTTATGAGGATTTTATAGAGTGCCAAGTTTGTCTAAGAAGTCCTTGTGCCATTGCTCCCCTAGATATCTTATTAGTAAGTAGAAACTTTTTAGAATGACCCCTAATCATTATTTTGTTTATGAAAGAGCAAGCAAAATAGGAAGTAATGGGGTTCCTTTCCAAATACTGGAATGAGTGCTAATTGGATTCTATTAAGACCTCTACCACCCATGCCCTCTATTCTTCCCCAAATCTGAATTCATGACAATATCTGCCAATTTTGCCCTCTGGCTGCCCTGCAAAATACATTGGCTCAGAAGAGGTGTGGGGAATGTATATGAACTACACATAATCCTCACCCCCACTAAATGGTCCCATTTGTCTCATACATCTCATGCTTAAACCATTCTAGACTTCCTACCTTTACCAAAATGCTATTGCATTTTCAAGCCTTTCCATCCTGCTATTTTTTCTGTCTAGAAATGTTTTGGGTGTGCCTGGCCAACTCCTTCTTTCCCTTAAAATCTCAGCACAAATATCTTCTCTAAATCTGTGCTCTATTCACCTAGTTCAAGAGGACTCATTCAACACTTGGAATATGACAGTATATGTTGTACCCATTAGTCACTGTTACAACGTGTCAATTTTATTTTCATAAATGTTTCTTTTCCTCATTGGGAAGCCATCTCTTAAGGAAAGAGATTTTTATTTCATGTTTTTTTCTGCATCAGTGCCTGGCCAAACATAGTGTACCTTCTATATTGAATGGGATTAGAATTCATTTTAAGTTTGCTTTTAGCTTGATACCTAATTTACCAAGGTCTCTATTCCAATATGTCCATAATGACTCTTGGGCTAGAGATACTCAGTTCTCCACTTGCACTCGATCAGCTCATTCCATTAAACACAAAACCAATCTGGAATAGCTGCTCTAAGAAATTAAACTCTACCTCTTTTCATTAAAAAGAAAGAAAGAAAGAAAGAAAGAAAGAAAGAAAGAAAGAAAGAAAGAAAGAAAGAAA
>NW_024412418.1:10983510-11006604 GCF_014898765.1 Herpailurus yagouaroundi | reverse complement strand
AAAGAAAGAAAGAAAGAAAGAAAGAAAGAAAGAAAGAAAGAAAGAAATCCTAAAAAAAAATTTAGAAACTCTCTAGTCTTCAGGGACACTATTCACATATATTTATACTTTTTACGAAGAAAAAATAAATAAATGGTTTTTTTTTTTTACAATTAGTCTCATAAAACTGAGTCTGTCACTGCTAAACGCATAGCTGTACTGCCTCAGTACTTGAATAAAAGGAAAGAGAACTCAGAGTTCTTAATTCACCTTCTTCATAAGGGTGAAGGTTACATTTTTTTAAGGAAACTCCTGGGAGTATTCCAGATAGAACATTTACTATTTAGCGTTCCAACTGCTTCCCCTGAAGTCATTCTGATTTGAAGGCAGATGCAGTCTATGAAAAAGTCCGTTGCTGGACATTTGAAATCCTTAACATATTTCTCTGTCAAATCTCCCCTTTGTAAAATATAGTTAATTATAAACAAAGGGGAAAATAGGTCTTAAATGGACCAATAAAGACCCAGATTTTTATTATCCATCCAGGAATTCATTCAATCAACAGGTTTCTTGGAATAATCTACTAAAGAAAAACATTAAAGAGAAAATTTACTTTAATATATAGAATAAAATTAATTTTATCTTGCAATTAACATATGGGTCTATTGAACTCTTTTGTTTATAAAATAACCTGAAATTATGAAGAATGAAAAGGATACAGTGGACCCAAATAGTAAATAGGGATGGATATTTTTTCCTAGAATAACAAAGTTTAAAGTTGCTTTTGCTCATTGTCTTTGGGTTTTTTGTTTGTTTGTTTGTTTGCAATTATTTTTTTCCTGTAGGGATGGATAGACAAACAACTGTGTTTTTAATTTACTATGAAAAGTTCTACCACTAGATAGAAATTTAAGCTAATTTGCTCTTACTTTCGATTTTTAGGATTACATTTAAAATTTTTATTTTGATGTATAATTATGTATATTTACATGATTCCAAATTCGAATCAATAAACAACTCTATACCTTTCCCCTTCATTCTATTCTTTCTTTCCCTATAAACATTTCAAATATATTGTTCACCTTGTTTTAAATTTAAACATACATATTAAGCATAATATACTCTATTATAAGTATACATATAATGCCCCTCATTCTTAAATAACCAGACCCATAGATTGTATACCAGTTATCTGTTACTGTATAACAAACCACTCCAAATACAGTGGCTTTAAATAGTAATCATAGGTTTGTTCATGTCAGTTGTCAGTTTGACCTCTCTTTCCATGTGATGTCTCATCCTCAAAGAGGTTAACCCAGGCTTTTATACACAGCAGTCTCATGATAGCAAGCAAGATTAGAAGCTATAATGCCTTTTGAGATTTAGGCTGAAAAGGCTTACAATATCTACCGCAGTTTTTTGGTTTAAGCAACTTCCAAGACAACTCTAGATTCACAAGGTACAGAAAAAATTTTACCTCTTGACAGGAGGAGTGGCAAAGATACACTGTATGGAACATGCCTACAAAGAGGCATGAGAGTTACCTGTTCTCAAGACCTGACTTGTCCTTCTGTCTGAAAAGGGTACAATAAAGCAACTCATCAGCAAATGCAAGTAATAAATATCCTGGGCACTAGTCAATCATACTAGCAACTAGTCTGCCTTTTGGAGGAGGAAACACAGAAGACATATGGAAAAGGGGGCAGAGGTTCCCTATGAAAGTGGATTTATTTGCTGCCTAAGCCTCAAACTCAACTGTTTTCTTCCACAGTGCTCCAATTTTATGCAAATGACCCCCTGTCCCCATGAGAATCAGGGAAATGACCTCAGCACTCGTTATTCTGAGTTAATCAGTGAATGGCCTTCTTATGGTAACTCTTATCTAGTCCTGGTTTGAGACATAAATTGGCCCAATCACACTAAAGGAAAGTGCATACTACATAAAATTCTTCTTGGCAGGAGGTCTCTCTCTCTTTTGCCCCTGCTGGACAGGAAAAAGAATTCCTTTGGTCACGATTTCATCTGCAAAGTATTTTAACATCATAAAAGAAACCAGCTTTAGAGGAAGCCAATACTGAGGACAGAAGATTGGAAAGACAATAAGAACCCAGGCCCTTTGATGACATTCTAAAGCCTCTATTCCATTCAACACCTGGAGCTTACCCCCAGTTGGACTTGCATTTATGCAAGATTTAAATGTTCTTGTTACTTAACACAGGTCAAGGTTCTTTTTTTACCATTTCACTTTGGATTTTTGTAATCACTTCTACGAGGATTTGAATTTAGAAAACTGTTTTCACACTTACAACATACAACATTGATGCCCCTACACCAGTGAGAAAGGTACTAAGGTTCTGGATGCTATTTTAGAGATAAAGAAATTGAGGCTTAGGGAATGTTTTTGTTTGTTTGTTTGTTTAATTTTTTTAATGTTTTATTTTATTTTTGAGACAGAGAGAGACAGAGCACGAGCGGGGTAGGGTTAGAAAGAGAGGGAGACACAGAATCAGAAGCAGGCTCCAGGCTCTGAGCTGTCAGCACAGAGCCTGACGCGGGCCTTGAACTCACAGACCCTGAGATCATGACCTGAGCCGAAGTGGGAAGCTCGACCGCCTGAGCCACCCAGGTGCCCCTACTTAGGGAATGTTAATAAAGCAAAATGAGATAACAAATGGAAGTGTGTTGGACCAGATCCAGAGGTTAGAGGAGAGGTATGATAAATATTAGTCTCAGGAAGATATCACCATTTCCCAAGGATTTTACTACAACATTCCCAGCCCAAAACTTTACTACCAAAATTTGTAGAGTCATGGCTCAAATTCAAGTTCTAAATCTTTCTGACCAGGCCATAGTGGCTTTCTACTTGGTATTCATCCCAGAGATTCTTTGGTGAGATCAAGCTTTTGAAGGAAACAGTGTTTTGAGACACAGAAAAGAAGTATTTTTTGAGCACTGGAAGGGCAGATCTAGAAAAAGATGCTTCCATGGACAGCATAAGGGTAATATGTGTGCAGGTATAAAGAAGACAATCAGAGTAACCTAAAAAGAAAAAGAAAGGATGACAAGTTTAGAGCAATGAAAAATCCTGAAAAGAACACTTTTGGCATCAAGCAACCAGGTTTGGAGTCCAAAATATCTCTTGTTAATTCTCCTTCCAAGATAATGTCCTTGTGTTTAACATAGGGTAACAGCATTTACCCAGAGATATTAAATATATATATATATATTATATAATATATTGATATATAATTAATATACATAATGTAATTTATATATATATTATATATACATATAAATAATGTGCCACCTTAGCACAGGCTACACTTCTTGTCTGGTGCTCCATAAATGTTACTGTAAAGACCTGTCCTGGTGAGACTGGATCCGAGATTTATAAATTCTTGCTAGAAGTGTATGTGTGTGTGCGTGTGTGTGTTTGGGTGTGTTTAGGGATGGACTTCCATTTTATACCTAGACATATTTCTCCTGCTTTTTTACAAGATCCTGATTTCAACTTTTGCACAAGACTTCCTTTATCTTTTATAAAAAATATTTTGTTTATTCAATAATAAAGCAAAGCAAAAAGGAAAGGAAAAGACAGAATTTTGAGATAATGGCCAGCTAAACTACACTGCACAGTGTATTTCTTTTTTTCATGAAAGAAAGAAAATGCACCTTTCCTAAATAAGGGTAAACCTGCACTCTCTCCATGAGTACATGTAATTTCTTGAGAGATCTGCATGACCCAGCTATTGTTACCTGCTGACAGAGCAAGTGCTGAAAGGTACATCCTTACCTCATGCTGTATAAAGGAATCTGGCAGGGAAGACTGAAGTCCTGTCTATATCGTCTACTGAAGTCTTCCATGAGTTATTCTTCTGGACTGAATAACTCAAACTTTGGGAAATGTCCCGCACTGGGAATATGATGTTCTAATGCCCTGGCCAAAGACATTTGCGGGGGGCAGAAGGAGTTGTTTTGATGAAGACAGTGAACATTTTGGCAACCATCGTGGACAAGGGAAACATTTTGGTAGATTCAAAAGCAGAATCTTCTACACCAGATGGGTTCAAGAGCATTTCCATTTATGCACACTTTTGTCCATTCAATAAACATTTACTGAGTAGCTACATGTACCAACAACTATTCAGGTATTTGGAATATAGCAGTGAACAAGTCCCCTCTTAAGGAGCTTTACCTCTGGTTGGAGATATAAGTAGTAAACAAGTAAAGCCAACAAATAAGCAAATTAAATGCAGGTAATGGTCACTACTACGTAAATAATATTTTCTGTGACCAAGGGAGGCCCCTCTGAGAACGACATCAGAGCTCATGTCTGAATAACAGGAAGAGGCAGAATAATGGCCCTAACAAAGTTGTCCACACCATGATGCTGAGAATCTGTGTATAATGTGACCTTACATGGCAAAAGAGAATTTGCAGATGTGATTAGAGTTAAGGACTTTGATGTGGATAGATGATACTGGATGATACATGTGGACCCAATGTAGTCACGAAGTTTAAACACAGAAGAGGAAGGCAGAAGAGTGGGTGAGATGGATGTGAAGTGAGGACTCGACCTGCTGTTGACAGTTTTGAAGATGGAGGAAAGAGGCCATAAGCCAAGGAATGTTAACAGCTTCTAGGAGCTGGGAAGGGCCTCAGCTGACCACCAGGAGGAAAGCAGGGACCTGAGCCCTATAGTCACAAGGAACTGGACTGCCACCAACCCTAATGAACAGGAAGTGGATTCTCCCCTAGAGCCTCCAGAAAAGAATGAAACCCTGCAGACAGCTTGATTCTAGTTTGGTCAGATTTGTACTTGACTTCTGACCTACAGAACTATAATAAACATGTGCTGTTTTATGCCATGAACCCAGGGTACTTTGTTCTAGCGACAACAGAAAACTAATCTACGTGCAAAGACAAGAGGCACACACATTCGACTGTGGAGACAGAAACGCACAAGCCCTATGGTGGCTGAGCTGACAATCAGAATCGTGACAATCAGGACAGAGTTTTGCAATATTTAGACACTCTCCCAAATTCTCAGACATGGTAAATATATTTTATGCCTCACAATCAGTTGAGATACAGGTGTAGACCATTATGAATTGGAGAAAAAAGAATTACCATGCAGACTTGCAAAATCTAGATATATGGGTTTTATTAGTAACCTTTTATACTCGGAATTCACAGTGAGCCTCTGAGACAAGAGTTTGTCATGTGGTAAGCACTGGAGTTCCAGAATGGAGATCTTAGGCATAAGGAACTAGCCTGAAGAGTCCATTTGTAAAAGCATTTGATAAAAGAAAACAGATGAAGGCATCGCTCCATCAGTGTAGCACATAGCTATATGATCCCTGGTTGGGGGAAGGGGGACATCTGACAATAAATGAAGAATACATGGGGTGGGGGCTTGACCCTGGGCAGAAGAGGGTTGTTTATGGTCCCGAAAGAGCTTTTCTTATTGCAAGAGAGGGAAGAGCCTTTTTCAGGGAAGATGCCATTAGCTTTTTCAGAGGGGACACTGACCCAGGCAATTTAACCACCTTTCAGAAGCAATCTCTCTGCTTTTCTATTTTACTGTTTCATTTCAACTTTTCTCTTTTTCTCTAAATTGTGTAGCCAATTGCAAACATGTTTCAAGGAAAGGGGAGAATGGATGGCAGCCTGTTCTCTAGCTTCCACCCATGAGCTGCCCCTTTGCTGCTTCTACAAACTACAAGCTTCACATCGACCAGCTGGGAAATGGCCAAAGTGAAAAGCTATTTGCAAGCAGGAAGCATCCTAGCTGTCATTATTAACTGGAGGCAAAGGCAGATGGAACTTATGCAAGGGTATGGGGAGCGAAATAGACAAGCGAACACAATAAGGAGCAGGTGTGGACACTGCTTGCTGAGAAGGGAGCTGAGATGAATAGAAAGAAATGCAGGCAGCAGTGCTTTGGACACATCTGGCACAGAATCAGGATAAAGGCTGAGAGGACTACCTGGGATGGTGCAGCATCATGGTTAAGACTCCTGGCATTGTGAAGCCCGGGAGTGAACACGTGCACTGCCACTTTTCAGCTGTGTGACCTCAGCAATTAATTAACCTGTTGCATCTTGGCTTTAATCTTCCACACCTTATTGGAATATTGTGATGATTACATGATGTTGCATATAAAGTGCCAGGCACCTAGGTGCACTTGGTAAATATTAGTAGGTGCTATTACTATTCCCGATTGATATTTTTTAAGGATGGGTAAGTCCTAAATGACTTTTCATTACTTTGCTACAACCAGGAAGTGAGTAGAACCACATACCTCTCCCCAGAGGAGACACATCAGAGAATTAACAGATGTTACAGCTGAAAGGTACTCCGGAGATCATTGTACACAATCCTTTTAATTGACAGATGGGGAAACTGAGCCTAAAATGTTTTTGTTCAAAGTTACAAAGGTAGTAAGGGACCAGGCAGGCACTTGAAGGCTATGCTCTCATTCCATGACTGTCTAGTCAAACAGTGTTTGTTGGTTTGTTCACCTGATTTGAAATCATTGTCTTATAAGACCAAGACAATGGAAATTTCATACAGGTCCCCTCATCCACCAGCTCACACTGCACTATCCCCATCTGGATTACATTTGTGTGGAGTAGATTCTATCTCCTACTTCTCCGTATTTTCCATGTCTCCAGGTCAAAACTTCTGTGGATCTCCTGAATCACCAACCCCAGTGGAATCACTCAATACCAACAGTTACAATATTTTTTGGGAAAAAATGTTATTTAGAGGTTAGAAAATATTGTAACCAACCCACAGATGGTTTTGTTTTTCCCACACACAATGCTGTAAACCTTTGAATTCAATGATCTACTCTAATCTTTTATATGCTACACCATTCCTATTCTTAGGCTCAGCTTTATTCACACAAGTATGTGTCAGGCTGGCCACTGTCGATTGTATTTAGTGACTCCTAGTATGTATCTGCCTTTGCTAATAGAAAAACTTTGTACTTGCAATAAAGTTTTCTATTTAGGCATTTCTATTACATTAATAGGAAGCTCATATAATTTCTAAGAGTTTAAACATCTGGATTTAAGCAAAGAGCGTTTCCTTCCCCTAGTTTAATATGTCCTCCTGGTCAGAGTTATAAACAGTAATCTGGGTGTTGCTGTAAAAGCATGTTAACCACATCTACAATCAGTTGACTTAAAGTAAAGGAGGTTATCTTAATTGCATGGGAAGGCCTCATCCAATCAGTGGAAAGGGATTAACAGCAAAACTGAGGTTTTCATGAAGAAGAAAAGAAGGAGGAGGAGGAGGAGGAGGAGGAGGAGGAGGAGAAGGAGGAGGAGGAGGGGAAGGAGAAATTCTGCCTCAAGACTAAAGCATCATCTCCTGCCTGAGTCTCCAGATTTCAGGGCTTAAGTCTTTCCAGCTCTCACAATTACATAAGCCAAGTCCTTGAAATAAATCTCTTTTGAAGGGTCTGTTTCTCTGGAAAACCCTGACTTATAGAGGAGTAAAGCAAAACATTAGCCAATGGTTCATGAGAGACATTACCAAATGTTTTAAGTCAGGTAATGCTAGCTGCTAAAACAGGTATTTGGTGAATCTCTGCAGCTTAACTGACTGAAAGATTATTTCTCACTTACATAATGAGAACCAGGAGGTAGGGGTGAAGGAGACAGACCCAGGATAGCAGGGCTTGAAGCCTATGTGACCTCCATAGTCACTTGGACATCAACATCCAGCCAGGAGACCAGAGAAGAAAGAAAGTGGAGGATCCTGTGAAAGATCTGATGAACTAGGATCACTTCTACACACATTCCATTGGCCAGGACTTGGTCATATGGCCATTCCTACATGTAAGGAAACATGAGCTACTTGTTTCCCAGAAGAAACTGAAAATGTGCTTGACAAACAGCCACTCTTTGTCACATAAAATCATTGTTCGAGAAGCTTCTTGGAAAACATCATGTATTCTTGGTAGAACCAGCCTCTTTGATAGAAGTTTTGTGACTAACTTGTTAAGTATTGTGGTGTCAATACAGGAACAAAAATAGAAAATGGAAAAAAAATTTTAAAAAGAAAACAGAATGAGATGGCAAGAAAGCAAAGTGTGAGGCAGGAGACAATTTAAAACAGCAATTAGAGTCTAATTAAACCCGAAGTTTGGTATCATTATCAGAAGTGAGGACATAGCTAATTACACTGAAAGCAAGTTTCAGTTCAGGCTATAGTCATTCAATAAAGGAATCTTTTCTTCCCAGTAGAAAACACTAATTTTGAAAAACACTTAAAAGATTCTCAGTAATGGATGGCATGTATGTCTGTGCATTTTAATCTCTTTATCCATATTGTCCATGTGGTATTTAGTCTTTGTACTTAAATCCACAGTAATTGTTTGTGGTAGCATGAGAAATTTTTGCCTCATTGATTTTCCATAGCACTGAAATGTCACATTAGCTCGAGGTGAAAAGCTAATAGGATGTGAATAATGATAATAATAATCAGAATGATAATAGAAAGAATCATACACCTGAATGTACATTAAAATCCTCTATTGCATTTCAGGACTCTGGTGACATTTCAAACCCAGGAGAAGAGAGAGAAAATAGTTTATTAACACTGTGCTCTCTGGAATCTCACTGCAACCTTGGCTGCACATTTTGGCACGGATGACAATTTGCAGAATGAATGAATGAGGACCAAGCACAACCTACTATGTGTTCTCCCTCAGTTTTACTCCATTTCCAAGTATAGTTTATTAATGTTCAATCTTCCACATTCCCGTCTAGGACACACACCTACACTTATAAACAGGCATTTGGAATTTGTCATATGCATAGGGTCACTAAGTAAATGCACTCAAGTTAGATATAGCTTGGAATCCCAGGGAGGCCAATTATCACCCAGACATCTCAAACATTTGCTCAAGGACACTGGCTTATGCTACTGATATTAAAAAATGAAAATGAACGGAAGATTCTCAGATCCTCTGAGCCCACAGTAAGTAACACAGTACGTAACAATATCTCACCTCACTTTTTAGGTATTCTAACCCCCTGCTGGTAATTGCAGATTCATAGTTATAAGTAAATGAATCTATTATTCTATTATTCCAGAAAGTCACTTCAGAGCCCGGACACCCTCCCTCTCCGTGGCCCAGACTCTGTTTAATTCCACTGTGATAGCCTGCCATGGAATTCTAAACTTTTTTTGTAGCACTTTGCCACTGATGACTCTTTAACAGATTTTTTAAATAGTTGCTTCATGTCTGCCTCCTCCTCTACACTGTATAGCAGGAATCTTCCTTATGCCATTCAGTTCTGTGTCCCCAGGAAACAGAAGAGGGCTAAAAGACAGAGTGGTTCTCAATCAGTGAATGTTCATTCCATGACTGACCTCAGAGTGCCTCATTCCTCCCTATGAAGGTCCTATAACACTTTTACTTTGCAGATTGAATTTTACCTTACTATTACAACTGCCTACCTCCAATGTATCTTTCCCCAGCATCCATCCAAGTGATCTCATAACTCTTGACTATATTTTAATGTGTTCAGACCACACTGGTCTTCTTAAACTCTTTACCCTCATGGTTCGTTATTACCTATAAGTCCTCATTTATGCCATCAAGCTTCTTAGGAACTTACATTATAATGGTTATATTCTCAACTTTTCCATCTACCTCTGTTGATTCCAACTGTTCCTAAATATTTCTGGGTGTTGCAATGAGGAAAAATGAGATGTTACTAAAGTATTTTTTAAGAGAAAAGAAGTGTAACTTCTCAGAGGGAAACTATAAAATCAACCCAAGGTGCATCACAGTAGTAATACCCAATTACATTAAATGGAAAGAAAAATTCCCAGACCAAATCAAGACTTGACACTAACCAAACCAAAGGTGTTGAGTATATATAAAATGTCCCACATTTAAAAATAAATTCTTATCCATGTTTTACAAATATGGACTCAAATTCTGATCAAAAGGAAGGGTTCTAAAGTAATATCCTATTCCTCAGGGACAGTATATCACAATAATAACATTAAATTATCCAGTCTTATGACTAATTTTTATTATGAATCTATACTCATCAAGCTAGCCTCTGATTATTACTTTACAACAAGGTGACCATGTCTTATTTATCTAAAAAATTAACGAATCATCTTCATTTTGGTATACATTCTTGAGTCTACTGTGAACTTATTTAGCATGACCTAGTCTTCCTAGATTAACCCAACTCAGCTCTACTGAGTTCAAGTTCAAGTTTCTGGATGTGCAAAGCTGAGGAACCTTGGCATATTAGTGCCTTATCCAGGGTTTCCAGAGAAACAGAACCAGTAGAAGATATAGATAGATAATCTCCTATCTAATTCCTTAGATCTATGCATCTCTATCTATCTATCTATCTATCTATCTATCTAACATATCTTGAAAGAGATTTACTATAAGGTATTGGCTCACATGATTACAGAGTCTGAGAAGTCCCATGATCTGCTATCATCTGCAAAGCTGGAGACCCAGGAAAGCTGATGGTGTAGTTCAAAGGCCTGAGAGTTGATGAGCCAATTGTATATATTCCAGTCATAATCTGAAATCCTGGGAACCAGGGTCCCTGAAGAAAGAAGACTGATGTTTCAGCTCAAGGAGACAGGCAAACGCAACTTTAACCTTCCTCTGCCTTTGTGTTCTGTTGAGGCCCTCAATGGGTTGGATGATGCTCACCCACACTGGTGAGGACAATCTGCTCTACCCAGCCCACCAGTTCAAATGCTAATCTCTTCTAGAAACACCCACACAGACATACCCAGAAATAATGTTTAACCAGATATCTGGGCATCCCATGGGCCAGTCATGTTGCCACATAAATTAATCATTCACACTTACAGAAGCTTCTCCTATTCCATAAGACTTCTACTTCTAAGGTACTACCTGCCTATCAGATTGCTTGAAGACCAATCAAGCAAATTCCCCTGGAAATATTCCAACACCTCAATCACTACATTATCCTATCAGAAGTATTTAAGATTCATCATTCCTCCTGAAGTTCTTTGTTACTAACCCTAGTCCATCCCATAGTACCTTATTTTGTGGCTCATCACCATTTGGGGCTAGAACATTGTTTGTATACACCAGCAAAAATGTATGAGTTGTTGCCATGTAATGATGATCATTTTTAGGATTATGTAATAGCAACACAGCATACATATTCATTAAGCATAAACTCTAATTATTTTCTATTACCATGCACTATAATCACCATGATTTATAATCTCCCTGGAAATTACCAAAATGGAATGTGCTCTCTCTTCAAGTATTTCACAGGTCACAGATGATTCGCAAATCCTGAAATCATCTCTCTTATATGATGAGCCCTTTGTGAGTTAAAGGAGACCCAGACCACAGGCATAGCTCTTTGGGGACCAGTGGACCCTACTGACACATTTGGTAATGGCAATAAGCAGAAAAGCAAAGCAAACAGGCAAACTAATTCCTAATGTCAGAAAGCAATTAGATATGCTAATTACCAAATAATGTATGTACAAGCTCAAATGTATGTGAGTGTGATGATTATCTATCACATACTCAAAATCACTTCCTGTCTACAGAATTCTCTTCTTCCCAGGGTATTTCCAGCAGTTTCATGGAGCTCACACCTACCACTTACCAGATAGAGGATCATCCTTTTTTTTTTTCAATATATGAAATTTATTGTCAAATTGGTTTCCATACAACACCCAGTGCTCATCCCAAAAGGTGCCCTCCTCAATACCCATCACCCACCCTCCCCCATCAACCCTCAGTTTGTTCTCAGTTTTTAAGAGTCTCTTATGCTTTGGCTCTCTCCCACTCTAATCTTTTTTCTTTTTCTTTTTCTTTTTTAGAGGATCATCTCAAATTGACCTCAAAATCCTAGCCAGGGCCAGAAATCACTGGCCATTTGAGTGCTATGTACTTCAGTGCAACAATCAGTTGGGTGTCATGTATTACAAATTCCCTGGTCAAAGACTAGATACTCTTAACTGAATAGTTTTGATCAAGCAGTAAATAGTAATACTTGAGGTGAAAAGGAGTTGAATTCTGATTTATCTTTAAGGATCCTTCTCTTCTCACTTGTCTTTTCCTTGAACCAGCTGTGAAACTTCAGCCAGCAGTGTATCCTGTCCAATTTCCTTGAGCTTCGGTATCCTTATCTATAAAATGGGAATGAATCCATCTACTTTCTGCATTTTAAAACAAATTATTGAGAGTTCTACTGAATAGTGAATGTAATGAGTGTTCTAAAACATATATAGCGAAGCATGTAAAGACACATAACAATGAAGTCATACTCAAATTTAAATTCTTACCAATTTATACTTCCTCTATAAACATAGAAGTTGGAACCCTGAAAACTGATGAAAAAAGATCTTGCTCAATTGAGATCTGAATTAATTTTTGTTTTCATTTTTTTCCTTCTCTAGATATGAAAAGAGATGAAAATACAGTATGATGAAATGAAAGAAAAAGCAGAGATGAGAAAAAGAGAACATTATAATCTAAAGAAAATGAATTTAGACTATGAGTTAGAACTGCTTCTGGTTCCAATTCCCCTGTGTGACACGTTGGCCTCATTTTTCTCCACTTTCAAATACATATTTCTTACTTCTCTGATGAAGTTACTATGTGAGAAACTTAGGTTATCTACTTAAACTCTAGAGATTGACAGGGTATGAGAGATCAAGGGAAGTTTCATTTTTCAAGGAGAAATGAAGAGATGATACAGAGAATAGAAGACAAATTAGTTATCAGATGAACCATCCATTTGTAAAAGTCTTTAGAATTTATATAGAGCATCTTATATAACCTTCATAAACACCTGTGAAGTGGGTAGAACTCTCTTTCCTTAAGGAAAAGGAAATTGTAGCTTAGAAAGTTTGCACAAAACCAAGGACACACAGAGCTAGTAAATGGTAGCCTTGCATGGACTAATCTACTTTACAGTGCTCTCATATGGATCACAATCAGAGTCTTTTAGTTGTGTAATTAAAAAAATTTTTTGGGGGGCGCCTGGGTGGCGCAGTCGGTTAAGCATCCGACTTCAGCCAGGTCACGATCTCGCGGTCTGTGAGTTCGAGCCCCGTGTCAGGCTCTGGGCTGATGGCTCAGAGCCTGGAGCCTGTTTCCGATTCTGTGTCTCCCTCTCTCTCTGACCCTCCCCCGTTCATCTCTGTCTCTCTCTGTCCCCAAAATAAATAAAGGTTGAAAAAAAAATTAAAAAAAAAATTTTTTTTTTACATTTTTATTTATTTTTGAGAGACAGAGACAGACAGAGCACAAGTGGGGAAGGGGCAGAGAGAGAATGAGACACAGAATCCGAAGCAGGCCCCAGGCTCTCAGCTGTCAGCACAGAGCCCGATGCGGGGCTCAAACTCACAAACCATAAGATCATGACCTGAGCCGAAGTGGGATGCTTAACCGAATGAGCCACCCAGGCACCCCTAGTTGTGTAATTTCTAAAGATAAAATAAACCCAGGGTTATAACACACATAATTCACTAAGCACAGAAGGATTAAAGCAACAAAAGACCTAGTCATTTTTCAAATCAAAAGAACTTGGTAATGCTTAAGTGAGTGAGTGAGTATGTATGTGGGTAAACAGGTAAGCAAGAACAAAAACAAATTTTCATTTTAGAGGCAACTGGATTATTACCTAAATACGATGGTTTGCAAATGCCTCTCGCAGAAACAGGAAAGTGGACCCCCAAAATTAGCAGTTTAAGTCAGTAATTGAGCATTGCCTGGAGTCAGACTTCTTCTTGACTTTAAATCTTACATGTACTACTTATTAGCTGTGACAAACAAGTTATTTAATCCCTCTGTGCCTCCGTTTCTTTTCCCTAAAGTTAAAAAAAGGTTGTACCTACTCACTGTAGGTATTAAAATAATATGACACACAAGAAATTCTTAAAATAGTGCCTAGCACACACTAAGTATTCAAAAAAACCCCAAAAATTTAGTGCAAAGAAGTTTAAGGACCCCTCAAATATACCCAACATAGGTAGGCAAACTGGTTTCAGGAAGGATCATAGCCATAGGGATCAGATAATAAAGGATTTGTTTCTTGTTGGATTAAAATGGAAAGATATCAGTTGTTTTGTTTTGTTTTTCCAACGGCCGTAGGGTTTCTTTGTTACTCGTGGCACATATATGCTTTGAAATGTTCTTCAACCTATAATCCAGTCTTAATCAAATTTATTTTTTCTCCTCATCCTCTGGCTCTAAGACCTCCACATTAGTTCCACATTTGTCAGAGGGGTTAGAAACCAAGTAGCTAAAACAGAAAGGAAAATGTCTTGTAGAAATCTATATAAGACATCTCTTAACAGAGACATCAGGGTTTAGTTGATAATTACACACTATAATTTATTTCTATTATTATTATTTGATAGTGATACCGGTGTTTTACAGCTTACGATGGTAATCACATCAATTGTCTTCATCCTTCTCAACAAACATGGGAGGGTACACAGGACAGTTTTGGTCAATTTTACGATCTAAAGGAAATGAATTTTCAGTGGCAGGATTTTAGGTTTAATAACAAGGAACTTTATTTATCTATTAATAATAGGTATTAACTCCTTTTTTTGCCTCTGTTGTCTACAAACTACATGGGAAGAGAGTGGGAAAGAAAAGCACTGACCGGACATTGGTCTCTTCAGATAATTATCAATTCCAACTCTTCCCTTCTTGTTTAAAATGGTTTTATTTTGGGTAGTCAACCTTGGATATCCTTGTTACCTTTTATACTCCAATTGTCTACTACCAGAACTTTCCAAAGACTTACCGGCAGAAGTGTGTGTGCATGCATGTGTGCATGTGTGCCTCTGTGTGTGTGTGTGTGTGTGTGTGTGTGTGTGTGTGTGTGTGCATGTTACAGAGATGGCAAATGGAGAGATGGGCCCTGAACTCTTTCCCTTGTCCTGTGGAAACAATGTCTGCTCTTGAGATTAACAACCCAGACAAGTTGACAAATTTATTGTTTGCTTTTCCATCCTCCCCACCCAAATTCCTCATCTAGCATTAGCTGCCTTCTGACTCTCTAAGCTGCTGGCAAAAAAAAAATGCTGGAATCTTTGGGAACACATATTTGGACTATTTAGGGGTTCATGGAAGCTTCTCTTAGAGTAGATCCCTAACTTTGGTGACCAATAAAGAAATGATTCCTCTTTCTCTCCATGCCACAGAGGGTCTGCTCCATTTTTTGCCTAAATTCTCCTGTTCTGGTATGGGTGCTCATTTAGGGGACTCACGAGGTGCCTTCAGCTCTGCTGCCTTTCACAGTGTCCTTTCCATTCAGGGAAAATTCCTGTGTCTTTGACAAGTAGTGGAAATGCAGACTGTCCCAGTTCCTTTTGCCTTGTTTTTTTTAAATTTTTTAATGTTTATTTATTTTTGAGAGCGAGAGACAGACAGACAGACAGAGTGAGAGTAGGGGAGGGGCAGAAAGAGGGAGACACAGAATCCAAAGCAGGCTCCAGGCTCTGAGCTGTCAACACAGAGCCCAATGCGGGGCTCAAACCCAGGAACTGTGAGATCATGACCTGAGCTGAAGTCCGGTGCTTAACCAACTGAGCCACCCAGGCGGCCCCCTTTTGCCTTATTGATACTTCTCTTTCCCTCTCTCTGGCTCTCCCCACCCACCCCTGATGCACTTATCGCCAATCACCAGCAATGCCAGGGAAGTCTACCAATTTAGTTGCCCAGAAACTTTTAGACAAGGTATGAATGTCCTCCAGAGCTAGGGCACAGGTCAGATCTAAGACCTTTACCCCCTTACTTACGACATACCACCCATAGAGGGACAAATGCTCTAAAACGTTTTTCTTTCCCTAAGAAAATAACTTCTTTCTTAGACTTTCTGCTAATTGTTTTCCTTTTGTTGGAAATAGTTGCCAATCATATTTGGCTTGCTGCAACATGCAGACAGAGAGACACCATAAATCAGTTTCTCTTTGACAGGAAATTTTCTCCTCTTTAAACCCCCTACTCGGGGCGCCTGGGTGGCGCAGTCGGTTAAGCGTCCGACTTCAGCCAGGTCACGATCTCGCGGTCCGTGAGTTCGAGCCCCGCGTCGGGCTCTGGGCTGACAGCTCAGAGCCTGGAGCCTGTTTCTGATTCTGTGTCTCCCTCTCTCTCTGCCCCTCCCCCGTTCATGCTCTGTCTCTCTCTGTCCCAAAAATAAATAAAAACGTTGAAAAAAAAATTTAAACCCCCTACTCTATGGTTAATAGACAGGACCAAGTAATCCTTCACAAAGCAGGAAAATTCTCCACCATCCCTCTGTCTCTAATATATATATTCACAATGTATGTCTATCTATCCAAATGCTTCTCTTTACCCATCCATTCTCCTATCTATTTTTTCTTGTCTCAAATGTTTCACTTCTCCATCTGTTGTACGGCAATATGGAGCTCACAGCCTCAGTCTTTGAAAGCTAAGGATATTACCTTCTCACAGAGCTGTATCCAGGACAAATCATTTCTGAAGCTTTGAAACTTCTACTTTTAATTCAAAACTAGTGGTTGGAAGACAATAGGAGCTGCCAGATTTCCAATCTTCCCAAAAACCTCCTGTAAAACTCATAACAGCAATGAAAATAATATGCGTTTACCAGAACCAGAAGATACAAAGTAGCACCACCCTTAAATGAAGTGTAAGTAGATTTAAAACTTGCAGACGAGCTTCTCCCCTTTAATGTAAGCCTGTAGATGTAGAGAACAGAATACAAGAGGCTTTAGGGATTTAATGAAGAAAATAAGAGGGTGAAGGACACACAAAAAGCACAAAATCACCTGAGAAAGTGAAAGTTCAATATGAAATGCCAATATCGTGAACACGAGTTAGAACTTGGGGGTTCGCAGCACTGGCTACAGTGAAGGAGCTTCGCAGGTAGTGGTGACCATGTAGAAGTACTGCTTTGGGGTGATGTTCAGATATATAGAAGATGAGTACTCTTGTTTAGCAATGAGGTAGTGAGAGGAAATAAGGAACAAAGTGGAGGGGGTGGAATTAAGGGTTGTACAAACAAAAGAAAACGAAAGCTGATCAACCCCTCCTTCCAACTATCACACCAGCCCCATTCAGAGAAGAAGTAGCAGAGGAGAGGACAAAAGAGAAGACACAGAATTCCCAAACTAGGAACAACGTTTAAAAAATAAATAGAAACAGCAAAATAATCTGACCATATCCACATAAAGCTACAGAAATAGAAACAGGAAAGATGAATCAAAGCATTCCAGCTGCTGAAATGTCTCCCTTCCTCCCCAAAAAGACCACTTGATGCTGAGAAAACTATATTATACTCAAAAAATGCAATAAAGATCGTCATACAAACATTTGGAAATTGGAGGGCAGAACTTTAATTTGGAAATACACTAGCACCAAGTGCTGGTAGAGGATGTGGGGCAGCAGGAACTTTCATCCATCGCTGGTTGGAATGCAAAATGCTAGAGCCACTTGGGGAGAAAGTCTGGCAGTTTCTTCCAAAGCTGAACATACAAAGCTAGACTTACTATACAATTCAACCATCACAGTCAGGTATTTACCCAAAGGAGTGAAAAGCTTATGTCCTCACAAAAACCTTAGTAAGAATATTTACAGCAGTTTTATTCAAAATTGCCAATTTCTGTAAGAATTCAAGATGCCCCTCAATCGGTATCCATAAAATGAAATATTTTTCAGCAGTAAAAACAAATGAGCTATCAAGTCACAAAAGTACACGGAGGAGAGCCTTAAACACATACTGCTAAGTGAAAGGAGCCAATCTGCCTTTGTAGCAACATGGATGGAAGTGGAAAGTATTATGCTAAGTGAAATAAGCCATACAGAGAAAGACAAATACCATATGTGTTCACTCTTATGTGGATCCTGAGAAACTTAACAGAAACCCATGGCGGAGGGGAAGAAAAAAAAAAAAGAGGTTAGATTGGGAGAGAGCCAAAGCATAAGAGACTCTTAAAAACTGAGAACAAACTGAGGGCTGATGGGGGGTGGGTGGGAGGGGAGGGTGGGTGATGGGTATTGAGGAGAGCACCTGTTGGGATGAGCACTGGGTGTTGTATGGAAACCAATTTGACAATAAATTTCATATATTTAAAAATAAAATAAAATTTAAAAAATAATAAATAAATAAATAAATAAATAAATAAATAAATTCAGCTATTCCCTCAAAAAAAAAAGAGAAAAAAAAAAAGGAGCCAATCTGAAAAGGCCATATAATGTATGATTCTAACAACATGAAATTCTGGAAGATGCAAAACTGTGTAAAAATATATTTATAAAATACATAAAACTATGTAAAATATGCAAAACAGTAAAAATATAAGTGGTTACTTATTTTTCAGGGAGCAGAGAGGAAGAATTATAGGTGGATATTTAGGAATATTTATAGTAATGAAACCATTCTACATGTTATAATGGTAGATACATGACATCATGCATTTATCAAAACTCACAGAACTGTATAACACAGAAAGAACTCTAATATAATCTATGGACTGTAGTTAATAATAATGTATCAATATCGGTTCATCAGTTGAAATCATTGTTCCACAATAATGCAACATGTTAAAAATAGGAGAAACTGGTGGGAAGGATAGGGCATCTATAGGAACCCTCCACACTTTCTGCCTAATTTTTCTATAGACCTAAAATTACTCTAAAATTGAAGTTTATTAAAAACATAGGCAATTATCTAACAGATGTCTCACCAAAGGAGATATACAGGTAGCAAATAGGTACATCAAAAGATGCTCAACCTCATTTGTCATTAGAGAATTACAAATTAAAATAATATTTACATACCATTAAACACCCATTAAAGTGGCTAAAATTCAGACAACTGACAATACCAACTCTGGAAAAGATAAGGAGCAATAGAAACTCATCCATTGCTGGTGGGAATACAAAATGGCACAGCTAGTTCATTTGGCTACTTATTACAAAGCTAAATAGAGTCTTACCATACCATCCAGCAATCTTACTCCTAGGTTATTTACCCAACTTTTAAAACTTATGTTTATACAAAAACCTGCATGTAAATATTTGTAATAACTATTCATAGTTGCCTAAGCTGGAAGCAACCAAGATATCTTTCAATAAGGGAATGAATTAATAAACTGGTACACCCATATAATGTAATAATATTTATTGATAAAAAAAAGAGCTATCAAGCTATAAAAGACATTGATGAACTTAAATAGACATTTCTAAGGAAGTCCGTCTTAAAAGGCTACCTATTTTCTAATTCCAATTATATGATATTCTGAGAAATGGCAAACTATGAAAACAGTAAAAAAGATCACTTGTTGCTGTCTCCCCAGCTGCCTGCTAGAATCTTAAAAGTTTAAACAGAGACCTCAGCTGGGTTCAGGCACATATTCAGTCCATCTGGTCTCAACACCTTACTCTCTCAAGGTTACATCCTTCTAAGAGCTCCAGCTGTGGGATTGGTAGGTGGAACACACATTACAAGGACAAGGGAGAGGGTAGTTCGTGGTTCAACTGGGGGTCATGTCCTCTTGATGACCTCCTCTAACAGTTGTCCAAAGGCCAAGAGAAGGGAGGAAGATTTAATAGGTCAAACACACTGTATATTTATATGATGGAGAAACTATTCTGTGTGATACTGTAATAGATATGTAACATTATGCATTTGTCAAAACCCATAGAACTTTGCAGCACAAAGATGGAAACTTAAAATATATAAATTAAATTAAAAAAAATTAGGACAACTGGGGATCACTGGATAAAATGCAGCATGGTGCAAAATAATTTAACCATATTACACATATATGAAACAACCTCAGTGTTGGGAGTGGATGGGCAAGTTGATGACCTAAGTAACTCTGGAAGTGAGGGGAGCCTGTAACTGAACATAAGCACTATGTTCTAATTGGCAATGTTGTTTCCCATGGGGGTATGGATTAGCAATATTCATAGTGCTGTGCATGTATACTTGCATTGAACAATTAAGTAAATGGATGGCAGATGGCAAAACCCAGATTTCTTGAATATAAGAGTTGGAATAAGAGTTTGCTTATATGCCAGGGGAGCCTGCTGGAATGATAGACATGTAATTGATGAGAGCAGGAAACATCAATAAGAACTCACATGTAGCTTAATATAGTGAAGATAGAAGGTTACAGATAATATGTGTGTATATACAAATATATATTCCCTTTGTCAGCTGAGATGGCCTAGAATCAATGACACTCCAGTAACAACAAGGATACCTAGCACCCTGATGTTGGCTTCTAATATTGTTCTCCAATAAAAGGGACAAGAGCTACTTGGAGAAATGATTGACCCAAGGACTGGGGTAAAAATACATAAGATGAGTCTGGAGCATGTTGTGGTGTCCATAATTAAGTGCTTTAAAAAATCCCCCCCCCCCCAATTTAATGGTGGTATGTCAAAGGCACACAGAAGCCAACTGAAAGAGCTCCCAATGGCGAAAGCTAAAAAAATTTGAGCAACAACATAAAAAATCAAGAAGCAATGGACTATACCTATAGTATAAAATAAATATATATGGGCCCATACTGATATAGATAAATACTGGAATAATTAAATAAACGGAAGAGATAAATGTGTGCATTAGAATTCCAAATAATTTGTGGACTTACTGTATCCTCCAGGACTGGAATCAAATCTCAAACTTCAGTGTGGGAAGCACAGTGACTTCCTTTCAGAGACTACAGTAAGAATGGGGGGGGGGGGGAAGAATAGCTTCATGGTAGAGAAATCTGACAAACATTATCTCAGTGCTCAAGGTCAAAATCAACTGAGATAAAACATGTTGATTATACATAGCCTTAAAATGATTTCAAAAAATGGCGTTTTTGCATCTACAGTCTTCCTCCCCCAAACTGACAAACCCAGCCACCCATGAAAAAAAACACCAGACCAATTCCAGTAGAGTGTCATTCTACAAAACACCTGACCCATACCCCTCAAAAGTACCATTATCAAAAACAATAAAAATATGAGAAAGTCTCATAGCCCAGAGATGCCTAGGAGACATGACAACTAAATGTAATATATTTTTCTTGTTTGGGGTCCCGGAACAGAAAAACGATATAAGGCATAAATTAAGGAAATCTGAATGAAGTATGAATATTAGTTAATAATAATGTGTCTGTTATTACTGGTTCATTAATTATACAATAATATAATAATTATATAATATATAATGATTATATAATAAATATACCATACTAATGTAAGATATTAACAATGGGGAAAACTGGATTGAACTATAAGGGATTTCTGTACAATGTTTTCCATTTCTCTGCAAACTAAATGTTTTCTCTTTCTCTGTAAACTAAAACTTGTGAAAAAAAGTAGAGTTGATTTAAATAATGACAAATATTTAATTAAAGGGGCGCCTGCATGGCTCAGTCAGTTGAGCATCTGATTTCAGCTCAGGTCATGATCTCGTGATCCATGGGTTCAAACCCCCACATCGGGCTCTGTGCTGACAGCTCAGAGCCTGAAGCCTGCTTCAGGTTCTGTGTCTCCCTCTTCTGACCCTCCCCTGCTCATGCTCTTTGTCTCTCTCTCTCAAAAATAAACATTAAAAAATTTTTAAAAATATATTTAATTAAGAAATTTTAAGCAAAACAGACAACCAACCAAGAATAAAAATTAGATGAAGATATAAAAATAGAAAGTGGATGAAATAAAAGACAAAGGAAGTCAAAATATATATGATTGATGACATAAAGACAAAAATAAAAACATGAAACAAAATCAATATTTAAAACTATAGCCCAAGGAAACTTTCCAAAAATAAAACAAGACCTGTATCTTTTCATTAAAAAGTGTTTACTCAGATGCTGGGTAAAAATGACTCAGAATGATCAATTCTTAAACATAACCCACTAAAACTGTTAGATTTTAAAGGTAGAAAAAAAAAAAGTCCTTATTATGAAGGAGGAAGAGGAGGAGGAGGAGAAATAGGCAATAGAATTAGACTGATACTGATTTAAAATAAAATGTATAAAGCAAGACAATCTGCAATTAAAAAAAAAGTGAAAATCGAAGATATTATATCATGCTAATCTGTTCTTGACTATCACAGCTACAGGAAATAATTTTGAAGATAAAGTCAAAGCTAAAGAAAGAATCTCCTTCAAATCTGAAGTCACTGATCAGGAGTATGGCTTTAATTTTATGAAAAATCTGGTCATTCAATAAATATTTCCATTCTAAAACTAGCATTGAACTTACTGGAATTCTCTACAAAACTAACTGTACAATTAATTTAAAATTCAACCTTGTCGATGGGAGACAGAAACTCGTTCTTTGCCCTGAGGGGAAAATTATCAATACACCAAATAAAGGCTAATTGGCACTGATCTAAGTCTGCTTGGGAGAGAAAGTTCTGTAGGCTGGTAAAGAGGATGGGCCTTGGGGTAAAAACAACAACAACAAAAATTCTTCTGTGTTAGTGTTTTGTTCTGATTCTTATTAATTGTGTGATCTCAGAAAAGTTACTTAATGGTTCTGTATCTCATTTTCCTCATCTGTATAAACAGGATGATTAAGTCTGCCTTACATGTGGCCATTAGGAGCTCCTTCAGGTAGGTTCATGTGTTCTTTCAATAAGCCCCAACCTTTTCTGAACACTTCCTATTCAGACTTATCTCATATTTCTGTCTTAGCCTTTTTATCTACTACTTCTCCAAAGATTCTGAATTCCTTCTATTGGGAAATAGTGGTGAGAAACCAAGAACTAGGAGCTAGATGTATACACTTTGGTTCTGGCATTACCTTATTTCTAGGCCCTCTCAATGTAAATACTTAGGAAATACATGTGTATTTACTAAATCACATATGCACAGGCATTGATATCAAAGCAGGAATGGTTTGAACAACAACATAAATAATGACAATATTGAATTATAGCTCAGACATTAAAAATATCGATTCCTGGAGTGCTTGGGTGGCTCTGTTGGTTAGGCATCTGGGTTCGGCTCAGGTCATGACCTGGTTCTTCTTGAGTTCAAGCCCCACATTGGGCTCTGTGCTGACAGCTCAGAGCCTGGAGTCTGCTTCAGATTCTGTGTCCCCCTCTCTCTCTG
>NW_024412418.1:10957947-10983110 GCF_014898765.1 Herpailurus yagouaroundi | reverse complement strand
GAGCCATCAGCCCAGAGCCCGACGCGGGGCTCGAACTCACGGACCGCGAGATCGTGACCTGGCTGAAGTCGGACGCTTAACCGACTGCGCCACCCAGGCGCCCCAATATCCTGACTTAATAAATAATTAAATAAATGGGGAAGAAAGGCAGCACTTCCTTACAGTTGAATTCCAGTTAATAAATGTAAAAGGAAAGAGGGAGATAGAAAATAACCATTACCCTACAGCAACAATTGCTGCAGACAAGGTCCATGATGGATGCCAACATTTGTAGGTGCAAGTTAGAAGAGAAACCGGATTAGCATAGCCTCAAAGTATCCCCCTCATGATATTTCTTGCCATAAAGAGAAAAGATACTACCTTACAATGGAGAAACCTGCCAAAACAACTTTCATGAAGTGACTCAGCACAGTATCTCAGCGATAACATATAATATCACGAATCCTATGACAGCCTGCACTGAGAAGGATATGGAAGCATTTCAGTAGAATACTTTGCCAAAAAAATGCATATCTGCAGCTTGTCCAATCAGGAGAAAACAACAGACAAACCCGGACTGAAAGACATTTGACAAAGTAACTGATCAATATTCCTCAAAAGTGTTTAGACTGTAAAAACCAAGGAAAGACTGACAAATATTATAGACTACAAGATGCTATGAAGAAATAAAAATTTAATGCAATTTGGGATCCTAGATAAGACTCTGGAATAGAAAAAGGCCACCAGTGGAAACACTGGCAAAATATAAATAAATTTTATAATTTAGTTAATAGTATTATATAGGATTGAATTCTAGATCTTGAAAATTGTATTAAAATCACATATCATTAATATTAGGGGAAGTGAGATGAAGGATAGATACAAAAATCCTGTATTTTTGTAAATTGCTTGTAAAACTAACATTAGTTTAAAATTAAGAATTAAGAAAATTAAAAAAGAGGGGCGCCTGGGTGGCTCAGTCAGTTAAGCAACTGACTTCGGCTCAGGTCATGATCTCACAGTTCATGAGCTTTGGCCCTACATCGGGCTCTGTTCTGACAGCTCAGAGCCTGGAGCCTGCTTTGGATTCTGTGTCCCCCTCTCTCTTTGCCCCTCAACTGCTCATACTCTATCTCTCTGTCTCTCTCTCAAAAATAAATAAAAACATTAAATTTTTAAAATTAAATATGAGTGTTTATGGCAGTACCTGGCATAACTGTGCACAACAAAAATTTGTGAACATCATTATTATCATCATTATCAATATTATTCATATAATAAAATGATACTAGATACTACATATAATTTTTTTGTTGTTTACCTGAGCTGACAACAAAAGTCCAGAGGTGAGGATAAAGGTGATTAAGTTTAAAACATTCTAGGTTCAGACCTGCTACCTCTCTGGCAAACCACTTCACCTCCTGCCTTGCAGAGGAGCAACATTTCAAAAGACCTAGTTATCCCCTCCCCTTACCTCAAGATGGTTTTTAAAAGACTGGAAGGTCAACTGACGAATGGATAAAGAAATTGTGGTTTATATACACAATGGAATACTATGTGGCAATGAGAAAGAATGAAATATGGCCCTTTGTAGCAACGTGGATGGAACTGGAGAGTGTTATGTTAAGTGAAATAAGTCATACAGAGAAAGACAGATACCATATGTTTTCACTCTTATGTGGATCCTGAGAAACTTAACAGAAGTCCAAGGGGGAGGGGAAGAAAAAAAAAAAGAGGTTAGAGAGGGAGAGAGCCAAAGCATAAGAGATTCTTAAAAACTGAGAACAAACTGAGGGTTGGTGGGAGGTGGGAGGGAGGGTAGGGTAGGTGATGGGTATTGAGGAGGGCACCTTTTGGGATGAGCACTGGGTGTTGTATGGAAACCAATTTGACAATAAATTTCATATTTAAAAAAAATAAAAAATTTAAAAAATTTAAAAAAATAAAAGACTGGAAGGGGAGACAAGTTTATTGTTTTGAATACTGCAATATTTATGAAGAAATCCTACCTCTTTTCTTTACATTCCAGTTGGGGCAGAAAGAGATCATATGACTAGTTCTGACTCTTAATGCCAAGGGAATCATTTGTCAAATTTGGGAGTGTCTAGAAAGAAGGGTATTATGGGTTTAATCATGTCCCCAAAAAGATATTTTGAATTCCTGACCCTGAGTACCTCAGAATGTGAACTTATTTGGAGATAAAAGTTATAGATGTGATTAGTTAACTGTGATAAGATTATACTGAAGTAGACTGGGCCAAAATCCAATAAGTCCTTATAAAGAAGACCTTAATGAGATGAGGAGAATGCCACATGACAATGGAGGCAGAGACTGGAGTGATGCAAGACAAAAAGTGCCAGAGAACAATGGCCACCATGAGAAGTTAGGATAAAGCAGAGAAGCGTTCTATTCAGTCTCAAAGGGATGGCTACCAGTTGGACTAACCTGCCCAATGCTTCCAGGTCAGGGCAAAGAGCTTTGGGGAGAAATGGCATGGTGGGATGGACAGGTGTGGATGATGGATCCTAGTAGTGTCCGCACATATCACAGGTGATGCCACATTCGGTAGATGAAATTAGTACCCAGTCTTTTAGAAGAAGTGGGACAAGGAAATTGCACAGCCTAGGAGGACAGCACGACACCATCAGCATGACTCAAGGGCGAGCCTCACAAAGGACCCTCAGTGTCCAGTGGGGCTGCTTGGACTTGAGCCTCCATCAGTATGAGGGCTCTTAAAACCACCAGCAGTCCACCTCAAGCTCAGAATCAGTAAGGCAAGAAAGTAGTCCCAAGCTGTCCAGGAAAAAAAAAACTTACATATTTTCACCACCCTTTGTTCTCACCCCAATGCCCAAGAGGTCCCCGTAGTGAAGGGAGGGATATGTAAATGAGAACAGACCCCTATACCTCAACCCCACCAGCTTACTAGTGTTGTATAGGTACCACAGCATGTTGGGGAGCTGGTACAGAGCAGGAAAGGAATAGGAGAGTTTTCTCTCAGACATGGATTTGAAGTATTATAATTAAAAGTTCTGAATCTTAAGAACTAAAAAGAAATTATTTTAATAACCTAAAGAGACAAAAATGTTACAGAATTAGATACTACAAAAGGCACCTGCTCCCCTGTGGGCAAGAAAGGGCTCAATTAAGCCTTACTGGGAATTCTTATTAGCAAGGATAAAACTGGGGCACGTGAGTGGCTCAGTCAGTTAAGTGTCCAACTCTCGATTTTGGCTCAGGTCATGATCTCACGATTCGTGAGTTCGAGCCTCACATTCGGCTCTGCACTGACAGTGTGGATCCTGCTTGAGATTCTATCTCTCCCTCTCTCTCTCTCTCTCTGCCTCTACCCTGCTCATGCTCTCTCTCCCTCTCTCAAAATAAATAAATAAACTTAAAAAAAATGGAAATGATAAAACTATTTTATGTGTACACCCCAATGATCCAACACTCTTAACTAAGCTATAATTATAATACATTAATAATAATAAAACAATAATATACTATAATAATAAAATGTAATATAATAATCACATCTTTTCACCTCATCAGCAAAATGTTCCTTATCTGTAAAAGAAGATTTCCTTTCCTATTTATCTGAGGGCAAAGCTGCTTTTGATCATAACTTAGAACAGTGGCAAGGCTTATAGGTTTCTAAATGATGAACATTTTAGTAAGTGAATGGTGGAGGCAGGGAGGTCTCCAGAGAGTCTTGTGCCCTGAAATATAATGAGTTTCTTTGGGGAGTAATTCATTAGGAAATGAGAAAGCAAACGCTCTGTCAAGAGGAAGCTTTCAAAACTATTACTCTGTTTTAATCAGCAGGCTTGATTTTCCATTAAGAAACAAGAAAAAATGTTTTCCCTGGCCAGGCAACTCTTTCAACAGGAGACTTTGTTGGTTTTTAATAAGGCAAAGTATTTAGGGGCCCAGAGATTGGTCCACCTCAAGAGATTTATAGAATTTCAGAGTCAGGAAAATATGAAACATTTTTAATTATTATAGAAGAGAAAATTGCTAACCTTCAGCAAGCAGCATCATCTTACATTTTAGAGCTAGGTGTGTGCCGTTGGAAAAACATCTTTACCTCTCTGAGCTTCAATTTTCTCATCTACAAATGGAAATAACAACACTTCTCAACCTCTCACTTAGAGGTATTTTTGAGTTTAAAACAACCCACGTAATGTACTTAGCAAAAAAGTGCTAGTAAATAGTAGAGCCAGGATTTCAACCCCAGTTGGTCTGACTACAAAACTCATGTTCTTAATCATTACCCTCTATTGCCCCTACTTCATAGAGAATTGTCATGAAGATCACATATGAATGCAAGAATAAACTTATGAAGGGAAATATAAATATAAATTGTAGAGTCTGCCAAGATAGATCCAGGACTTTATAGTCAGAACTAAAGGCTTTTGGTAGTGATTTAAAGAAGAAAAGAAAGTGCTCCATTAGAGAACAAAAGATATTTCTTTTGTTCACTGCTCTATCCTGGGTTCCATAATGCATAATGCTGTTTTATTATATGTATTGGTTGAAAGGATGATACATAACCCAACAGCTATCAAAGGAAAGAATACCTGTAGACAATACCTATTTTAAGCACTGTAAATATGGTGATATCATTATCCTTAAAAGTTTAGCACACATAAAAAATACCTACACTTTAATGAAACTTCTTTATAGATGTTGATTATTTTGAACTTAGCATAGTATGTGAGTAATAGGAAAAAATCATTTTAGAAGATGTTATGACTTGATGTACAAAAGTAATATATACTTTTAGAAAGAAGTTATTCAGTTTTTCCTTATCTAATCACATATATTAATTGAAAATAAATTACAATTAGATCTGACAAAGATATCTCCTTTTCCAGACTCTAGGCAGGTTTCTCTAAGCCCTCTAAGCCTGGACCGTGATATTCATGTAGCAAGAGTCTTGCTAAGACTTAGTTCATCGAGAATTCCCCACTCCATCTCCACCCCCATATCTGATCAAATTCCTCATCCTTCATCATCCCTCAGCTGAAATTTGGTCACCTGGATTGCCTTAAGCAAGAATCCTGTCAGATATGCAACAATTCCCCCCACCCTTACCCTTGTTGTTTTCCCTTAGTGATTTTCCATCCACTGGACTCTAGGGCACCACTCGTACCTTATTCCTTGCTCCAGTTCTATTAATCAGACGTACCATCCTCCTTCTCATGTCAGGGCTTTATGTGTGTGGCTCCCCTCAATTCATCATTTCCTGTTTAGTGTCCTTCAGATTTCAGCTCAGAGGTCACCTCCTTGAAGAATCGTCTTTCTAAGACATCAGATTAAATCAGGTCATCTTGCTATAAGTTCTCAATGTACACAAGACACTAAAAGCATGCATCATGGTAATGGAGATTTACATTCCTCCTCTTTGGTGAGGGGTCGACCCACTAAAACTTGAAGCTCCATGATGTAAATGATATACACGTATGGCACATTTGGCAAATTCCTTTAATCATTTGAAAGTACAAAAAACAAATACTCTTAAGATCTGACCCAAAGCCTTGGTCTATACTGCCCACATTTCTCCTCTTCCTGTATCTCCACCCTTCTCCATATCCTGTCTGCCATTTTTTAAGTGTCTACAACATATCAGGGAACTAGCAATATGCTACACATACTATCCCTTAACTCTTAGAATAATAAATGAAGCTAGGAAATTACTACCTTCTGATTTTAGCAAACTAAATCCTAGAAGTCCAAATACTTAAACCACACAGTCCAGGAAGCAGGTACTGTAAGTCCAACTGGGAATACAGGTCTGCAGAGCATCCAATCCATGATATTATCTCTCCAGCCTTCACACACTGGGTGTTGTCTCATCTATTGTCAAGACAACCTCGAAACACTACTCTTGTATGCCCCGCTTTTTTGGGTGCATGCATCATCACTTGCCTGTTATGTTTGTGGGAGGGTCACAAGATTAAAAAATCTGGCACAACAGGGGATATATCTTACATTTCTTTCATACTTTGCTCCTAAGCCAGGAGGGCCTTGTGCCAGAAATACATTCTTGATGCATATGTTACTAAAGAATCACAAAATGTGACAGCCGGAAGAAAACCTGGTAATCTGGTCCCGCCTCTCATTTCAGAAATAAGAAACCTAGTCTCAGATATGCTATCCATCTAGCCCAGGGACACTGCTATATAGTTGGCAGAGAACTTAGAAGTTAAAACACCAAAGTTTAAATTTTCAGTTGTACTATGTTGCAATCCACTCCCTGATTGGTGAGTGAATGATAAGATAAATTAACTTATTGTTTTTAAATAAATGATGTCACTTCTCAGACCTTCTAACCTTTAGGAAATGCCTAGTGCTGAGTAGGTGTCCTGTTTCTGATTAATGTCAAAGAAGTTTTTTTTTTAAAGAAGGTTTAACCAGGAAGGAAAAAAGGTAGAACGAGGGCCACATGCTCTCATTACTTTTCACCCAATGTCATGGCATTTTATTGCCCATTTGCAGGTCAAAGAGCCTCTGAAATATGGCCCAACATGATTGTGCTTACCAAGCATTAAGTGAGAACAAGTTTTGTCTGTCTTGGTGCAAGCCCTTTACCCTCTCTGTAGTCATCCAAATGCACTTCTATGGCTGAAACACTTCAAACAAGTAGACAGACTCTCTTGTTTTTACTTCAAGGATAAGTTTTATAGTTTTAAGTCCTTTCTATAGCCACAGTTCCATGAAAATTTATGAGACCAAAAATTGCCTACAACTAAGTAGTGGGTCTCTAGATGGCAGCTGCCACATGTGACACTCAGAGCTTATTTTTCATGTTGTGTGCTGGGCTAAAAGTCTGCACTAAAATCTTGGGCTTGATCCAAGTGCCCTCTCTCAGGGTCCCAAACATGGCACAGAGTGCAGGCACCATTAGCTCTCAAAACCTTGCATCTGTCATCCCCTTGGCCACATCCTTCATACCCAGCAGGGTCACCAGCCTACAAATGATAGGATTCTTATGACAATCCCTTAATTAGACTGGAGTGATGATTTCATTGATGTACTGGAAGCTTATGAGTCAAGTAAAGGTAATATGGATTATCTCATTAAAATAAATAAAGTTTGGGGCACCTGGGTGGCTCAGTCTATTGAGCATCCAACTTCGGTTCAGGCAGTGATCTCGCATTCAGGGGGTTTGAGCCCCGCATCAGGCCCTGTGTTGACAGCTCAGAGAGCCTAGAGCCTGCTTGGGATTCTGTGTCTCCCTTTCTTTGCCCATCCCCCACTTGTGCTCCATCTCTCTCTCTCTCTCTCTCTCTCTCTCTCTCTCTCTCTTTCTCTCTCTCTCTCTCTCTTTCAAAAAAAATAAATAAATAAACATAAAAAATGTTTAAAAATAAATAAATAAAATAAATTTCTCAGTAGTACATGATAAAAACACTAGACCTTTTGATATCCTCTCAGAGAAAAGAATCATTTGATATGTTATATGTCCTGCAATGGGTTTATCAAAGTAAAGTGAAAAATGCATACATATTTATATATCTACAGATATATAAACTATATATTTACTTAGATTAAGATATATGCATATATTCGTTGTGAATATGAGAAATGAGAAAATAATGTTTTTACGCAACAGTACTCATTTGAATGATAAAAAGAGAAAATTAGCATTCTCAAGGAATATGTGGGGGAATGTTCTATCTTACAAATAATCAAGTTAATGTAAGTTAAAATAATGAGGCTATATTTCATGGCTATTGCACAGATGAACTTTTAAAATAAATCACAACTGCCAAAGATAGTAAAGATGTGGTAAAATGTATAAGATCAAGAAATTTGGGACACAATTGCAATGTGAGTCTACCATTTTGAAAAGCAATATATCAAATGCATACCAATGGAAATAAAGGTAACTAGGAGAGGGAGCCAAGATGGCAGAACAACATGGAAGTTTTTGTGTCTCGCATTCACGAAACATAGCCAGACCAACACAAAATCAACCTACACCTAGAAAACTGACTGGAGGATCTGCACAACCTGAACCACAGATCAGCAGGAATTCACCCCGAAAGAAAGAGCACAAAGAAATGACAGCCAGGGATTTAACCAACACAGATACAAGCAAGATGTCTGAACCAGAATTTAGAATCACGATAATAAGAATACTAGCTGGAGTCGAAAATAGATTAGAATCCCTTTATTCAGAGATAAAAGAAGTAAAAAAATAGCCAGAGAGATTAAAAATGCTATATATACATATATATATATATAAATACATACACATATATATGTGTATATATACACACATATATACGTATATATATATATATATATACATGTGTGTGTGTGTGTGTGTGTGTGTGTGTGTATATATATATATATATATATATATATATATATATATCAAAGCAACAGATTAGAAAGGACCAGAGAACACCACCAGAAACTCCAACGCTACAAGCAACATAATGGCAATAAATTCATATCTTTCAGTACTCACTCTGAACGTCAATGTACTCAATGCACCAATCAAAAGACATAGAGTAACAGAATGGATAAGAAAACAAGATCCATCTATATGCTGTTTACAAGATACCCACTTTAGACCTAAAGACACCTTCAGATTGAAAATAAGGGGATGGAGAACCATCTATCATGCTAATGGTCAACAAAAGAAAGCCAGAGTAGCCGTACTTATATCAGACAATCTAGACTTTAAAATGAAGACTGTATCAAGAGATGCAGAAGGGCATTATATCATAATCAAGGGAACTATCCACCAAGAAGACATGATAATTGTAAACATTTACGCACCAAATGTTGAAAGCATCCAAATATATAAATAAATTAATCACAAACATAAAGAAACTCACTGATAGTAATACTATAATAGTAAGAGACTTCAACACCCCACTCACAGCAATGGACAGATCATCTAATCAAAAAATCAACAAGGAAACAATGGCTTTGAATGACACACAGGAACAGATGGACTTAACAGATATATTCAGAACATTTCATCCTAAAGCGGCAGAATACACATTCTTCTCCGGTACACATGGAACGTTCTCCAGAGTAGACCATGTACTGGGACACAAATCAGCCCTAAGTAAGTACAAAAAAGTTTGAGATTATACCGTGCATATTTTCAGACCACAACACTATGAAACTCGAAATCAACCACAAGGAAAAATTTGGAAAGGTAACAAATACTTAGAGACCAAAGAACATCCTACTAAAGAATGAATGGGCTAACCAAGCAGTTAAAGAGGAAATTAAAAAGTATATGGGAGTCAAAGAAAATGATAACACCACAACCTAAAACCTCTGGGACACAGCAAACGCGGTCATAAGAGGAAAGTATATAGCAATCCAGGCCTTCCTAAAGAAGGGAGAAAGATCTCAGATACACCTAACCTTACGCCTTAAGGATCCAGAAAAAGAACAGCAAATAAAACCCAAAACCAGCAGAACACAGGAAATAATAAAGATTAGAGCAGAAATTAATGCTACTGAAACCAAAAAAAAAAAACAACAGATCAATGAAACCAAAAGCTGGTTCTTTGGAAGAATTAACAAAATTTATAAACCACTAGTCAGATCAAAAAGAAAAAGGAAAGGACCCAAATAAATAAAATCCAGAATGAAAAAGGAGAGATCACAAAGAACACAGTAGAAATAAAAACAATAATAAGAGAATATTCTGAGCAATAATATGCCAGTAAAATGGGCAATCTGGAAGAAATGGATGGACAAATTCCTAGAAACATATAAACTACCAAAACTGAAACAGGAAGAAAAAAAATTTGAACAGACCCATAACCAGTAAGGAAATCGAATTAGTAATCAAAAATCTCCCAGAAAACAAGAGTCCAGGGCCAGGTGGCTTTCCAGGGGAATTCTACCAAACATTTAAGGATGAGTTAACATCTATTCTCTTGAAGCTGTACCAAAAAAATAGAAATGGAAGGAAAACTTCCAAACTCTTTCCATGAAGCCGGCATTACCTTGATTCCAAAACCAGACAGAGACCCCACTAAAAAGGAGAACTATAGACCAATTTCCCTGATGAACATGGATATAAATCCTCAACAAGATATTAGCCAACCAGATCCAACAATACATTAAAAAATTATTCACCATAACCAAGTGGTGTCAGGTATAAATCCCTGGGATTCAGGGCTGGTTCAATATCTGCAAAACAATTAATGTGATTCATCACATCAATAAAAGAAAGGACAATAACCATATGATCCTCTCAATAGATGCAGAGAAAGCATCTGACAAAATACAGCAGTGTTTCTTGATAAAAACCCCCAAGAAAATAGGAATAGAAGGAGCATACCTCGAGATCATAAAAGCCATATATGAACGACCCAACGCTAATATCATCCTCAATGGGGAAAAACTGAGAGCTTCACCCTAAGGTCAGGAATGAGACAGGGATGTCCACTTTCACCACTGCTATTCAACATAGTATTGGAAGTCTTAGCCTCTGCAACACAAAGAAATAAAAGGCATCCAAAATGGCCAGGAGGAGGTCAAACTTTCGCTCTTCACAGATGACATGATACTCTATATAGAAAACCCAAAAGATTCTACCAAAAAACTGCTAGAGTTGATCCATGAATTCAGCAAAGCGGCAGGATATAAAACCAATGCACAGAAATCGGTTGCATTCCTATAACCAACAATGAAGGAACAGAAAGAGAAATCAAGGAATTGATCCCATTTACAGTTGCACAAAAAACCATAAAATACTTAGGAATAAATCTAACCAAAGAGGTGAAAAATCTATACATTGAAAACTATAGAAATCTTGTGAAGAAATTGTAGAAGACACAAAAAAATGGAAAAAGATTCCATGCTCCTGGATAGGAAGAACAAATATTGTTAAAATGTCAATACTACCCAAGGCAATCTGCATATTCAATGCAATCCCTATCAAAATAACACCAGCATTCTTCACAGAGCTAGAACAAATAATCCTAAAATTTGTATGGAACCAGAAAAGACCCCAAATCACTGAAGTGATCTTGAAAAAGAAAACCAAAGCAGGAGGCATCACAATACCAGACTTCAAGCTATACTACAAAGCTGTAATCATCAAGACAGTATGGTACTGGCACAAGAACAGACACTCAGATCAATGGAACAGACTAGAGAACCCAGAAATGGACCCATAAACATATGGCCAACTAATCTTTGACAAAGCAGGAAAGAATACCCAATGCAATAAAGACAGTCTCTTCAGCAAGTGGTGCTGGGAAAACTGGACAGCAAAATGCAGACAATGAACCTGGACCACTTTCTTACACCATACACAAAAATAAACTCAAAATGGATGAAAGACCTCAGTGTAAGACAGGAAACTATCAAAATCCTCAAGGAGAAAGCAGGCAAAATCTCTTTGATCTTGGCCACAGCACCTTCTTATTCAACACGTCTCTGGAGGCAAGGGAAACAAAAGCAAAAATGAACTACTGGGACCTCATCAAAATAAAAAACTTCTGCACAGGAAGGAAACAATCAGCAAAACTAAGAGGCAACCGACAGAAGGGGAGAAGATTTTTGCAAATGACATATCAGATAAAGTGTTAGTACCCAAAATCTACAAAGAACTTATCAAATTCAACATCCAAAAAAATAATAATCCAGTGAAGAAATGGGCAAAAGACATGAATAGACACTTCTCCAAGGAAGACATCCAGATGGCCAACTGACACATGAATAAATGCTCAACAGCACTCATCATCAGGGAAATACAAATCAAAACCACAAGGAGATATCACCTTACACTTGTCAGAATGGCTTACATTAACAACTCAGGCAACAACAGATGTTGGCAAGGATGCGGAGAAAGAGGATCTCTTTTACATTGTTGGTGGCAATGCAAGCTGGTGCAGCCACTCTGAAAACAGTATGGAGGTTCCTCAAAAAACTACGACTCACCAATTGCACTACTAGGCATTTATCCACGGGATACAGGGGTGCTGTTTTGAAGGGACACATGCACCCCCATGTTTATAACAACACTATCAACAATAGCCTAAGTATGGAAAGAGCCCAAATGTCCATTGATGGATGAATGGATAAAGGATATGTGGTGGATATATATACAATGGAGTACTACTCGGCAACCAAAAAGAATGAAATCTTGCCATTTGCAACTACGTGGATGGAACTGGAGGGTATTATGCTAAGTGAAATTAGTCAGTCAGAGAAAGACAAATATCATATGACTTCACTCATATGAGGACTTTAAGAGACAAAACAGATGAACATAAGGGAAGGGAAACAAAAATAATATAAAAACAGGGAGGGGGAAAAACAGAAGAGACTCATAAATATGGAGAACAAACTGAGGGTTATGGGAGGGGGGGTGGGATAAATGGTAAGGGGCACTAGGGAATCTACTCCTGAAATCATTGTTGCACTATATGCTAACTAATTTGGTTGTAAATTTTAAAAAATAAAAAAATAAAATTAAAAAAATGGAAATAAAGGTATCTCAGTAATCCCATTTTCAGAAATTATTCTGGAAAAACCATTCATTTAGCTTTTTTTTCCCTTTCAATTAAGATGCTGACTACAATATTAACCATAATACCTAAAGATGAGAAATAACTAAAATGTCCAACATTATGGTGGGTCTACTCATTGAAATGTTACACAAATATTTTTAAATATTTTTGAATTGTCAACATCATGCCAAATGTGTATGACATAAAATTGAAAAAGGAAACTACAAAATTCTACATTCATAGTGATTACAATCATGCAAAAATATATTTGACTAAATTTTTATGTAAACATCGTGTCCTTTAATTATTTTAAGCAACTGGCATGAGGAATGTCTTTTAATTTTTATTATTATGTGATTTTCCTCGTTAAAATGGGAACAAATAAACTGAGTTAGATTCTATGGGCTGGAAATAAAATTTTTTTTTCATTGTAGAGGGTGTGTACATAGACACTGAAGACAATAGGTTTAGAAGTCAGTGGAACAGCTGAGTTTGTGGATTCCCTTCCTTTGGAAGCTGTGAGACTTTGGAAAAATAATTTACACTCCCTGAGTGCCAGTTTATTCTTATGCAAGATGAAGATCATTGTTTCTCATAGCTATGAAGATTCGCTGAAATAAAGTCTTTATCATCGAACAAGATTTCCAACCTACCCTAAGTGTTCAAGAAACAACAGTTTTGTTTTGGTTTAGGTTTTCATATTTTGGCAGCAATCATTTTTAGGTCACAAAAAAAATTATCCAGTAAGTATTTTAATGTCAGAATGTCTAAACAAACAAAGAAACAACAACAAAAAAAAAAACCTATCAGGAATATATCTCATAAAACTATATCATTTTGGACCTTACCATCACAACATTTTTTTAATCAAATTTTCTCCCATTTTCTTTCAGGTACTTAGAATTTTGAAGTACACAAGGTTATTGGAAAAGAAATGCTTTTACAAATTAAACTATATCCATATCTACATTCGAAGGGAAGCACTCAGAAATTACATCAAGTGTATCACTTTTTTACAGGAATAAAATATCTGAATAGCTGACATATTATAAACAACTCTTCTTCTCTTCCCCATCTCATACCTCATACCTACGTTTGTGTCTACACTCAACCTCCTGAAAGAGTTAATCTTCCCCCTCCCCATTCCCACCCAGTACCACCAAATGAATGAGCAGTTTACTCTTTTTTTGATTCCCAGTGGGGTCTGGCCTATTTCACGTGGGCACAATGAATGTAGGTTCCAAAGGATCCTACTGATCCACATATTATAGAGAGCTTCTAATATAAAAGTCCACAGAGATAGCTTTTAGATTTTCAATGTCCAGTTTTAACTTGAAAGCTGTGCACATTTGCTCTAGGAAGACATAACAATGGCTTCCCAACATTGTTCCTCTTTTCAATGTAACCACACTTAAAAGGAATTCAGTTTCTTTAGCAACAAAAGTATCCCAAGGACTCAAGGTCCTCAGTGTTCACATCTCGGAAAGACTCCATGTGAGCCAAGCCACTGTAGTTTCTTTTGAACATTTCATTGTTGCCTCTCAGCCTGTTGGGTGGAGGACAATCTTTCTGACTTGAAACCGGGGGTGAAACAGGAAAAATCTATGAGATTTATCACCTTCCCTTCATGATGTACCTTGGCAGCAAAGTGACCCAGGCAGTGAAGAAGCATTATTGTGTGCATAACACTTTAATGAGATCTTGGTGACTTTGGTCTCCAGTGAGCATTTCATTGGGAAATTTCTTTATTAAGTGGCTTTTATGGGTACATCTTTCCCTGAATCCCCATGAAAGCTTGCAACAATTTTGAGAAGTGGATGTGAACTCCAATCAGAATTTCCTCCAGTCGAGAACTATGGTTAGTAAGTAGAAAACTTTTTTCCATAAAAGGAATTTCAAATATTCACATTCTGAGTTACCTACCTTCAATGAACAATTTATTTAAGAAGTATGCACAGCCCTATATGAACCAATTACTACCTCCATTTCAAAAGATGCCTAAAAGAGATTCATGGAGTGGTTATCCTCTCCACATTTCATTCATTCATTCATTCATTCATTCATTCATTCATTCAGCATATATTTACTGAGTGTCTACTCTGTGCCAGGTATTAATGAATCAAAAATATTTTTATTTTCTTTTATTTAAGAAAATTTTCTTAATGTTTGTTTATTTTGAGAGAGAGAAACAGAGTGTGAACAGGGAGAGAGGTAGAGAGAGGGAGACACAGAATCCAAAGCAGTCTCCAGGCTCCAAGCTGTCAGCACAGAGCCCAACGCAGGGCTAAAACTCATGAACTGTGGAATCATGACTTGAGCTAAAGTTGGAGGCTTAACCAACTGAGCCCCCCCCCCCCCCAGGGGCTCCAAAGACGTTTTTAAACAAAACTGGCAAAAGATAATCCCTGCCTTTATGAAGCCTTCACTCCAGAAGAAGGAAACAGAAAATAACGAAAAAACATAAAAACCCATAAATAATATAATATGTTAGGATTGCAGGTGTTCAGTAGAATAGCTGAGCCAAGAGGACAACCAGTGCAAAGGCCTAAAAAGGAAAGCGTGCTTGATGCAAGAACAAAAAAAAACACCAGCTAGCATGTCTGAAGCACACATGGATGAGGAGGAAAGTGACAGGACAGGTGGTGAGACAGGTCAGTAGTGCCATGAGGTCACTGTTAGGGTTCTGGTTTTCACTCTAAGCAGGTAGGGAGCCACCAAAGAGTCTGGGCAGAGGAGCCACATTATCTGACTTCTGTGTTAAAAGGATCGCTCTGGGTGCAGGATGGGATAGTATCAAGTCCTGTATCTTCTAGAAGCCGTGCCTGGTACTGCCATCTCAAAGGAGCTGTCTCACCATGGCACTTCTAACCCATTCATGTATTTTACCACCTTTACTGAATATCAGCATTCTTGTAAGAGACAGAAATACAAAATGAGTAGTATCTTGTCATATTTTGCCTCCCCAGCATTCAGAATTATCTCCTATTTGGGAAAACCTCCTTTATATGAGCGTTTCAGTGTGACAGAGTATCTCATCTTTCCTCCTGTAAAGTTCAGTCAAACATGCCATGTGTAAGCAATGGTAGAGAGGGTGGCATTTATATTCTATGCTCATGTGTAAAAAGAATAAGCCTCATTGGCTTCTAACTGGAACTCTGACCAAATTCAACCATCTGCTTAGAGAAGACAAATTACCCCACCCTCCTTCAACTTAAGTTATTTAAGTCAAGCTTAAATGACCTTAAGCTTACTGTTTATTCTTTTTTTCACCAAGCTCAAGCATCATTATTTCATTTGCTATCTGATCGTTTCGTATAAGTACTCTGGTTTTCAGTATTTCTTTCTCCTCCTCCTCCTTCTCATCTCTCTGTACAACGGATCAAGGATGAACTGCAAGAAAGAGATTTATGTTCCCAGAGAGTTTTCATATTGTCTTGATTTGAGAAAATTATTTCTTGGGTATAGGTCTCTGTCTGACTGTATCATCCTTGGACATAGCTGGTCTGCCTGGTCAACGGGCATTCTGCAATGGTATTTACTGAAGTGTGGCAAGATCTGTCTGGTCTTTTGGACATGATGCTAACCCGTGATGATGGGGATGATGATGGCTGCTCTGATCTCCTTAGTGTTCTGAGCACTTCTCTATCCCCAGAGGCAACAAGGAAATCTTGACTACTCTCTCCAAAACTGGCTGCAAGATGTGGAACAATATGAGGCTAACCTCAAGTCCCTCCACTTAAGCACTTCCCTTGGACACTCTATTTTCTCATGGTGCCATTTGCAGTGTGTCTGAGTCTTCCAATCTACTGTCTACGCTCAGAGATGGAGTGCTTACCCCATGTGTTCAGAATTCCCAGAATCATTCTCTCATTCTGTTTGTCTTTCTTTGCTCTCTTCTATTTTTTTTTCTCTTTCTCTTTCCCCTCTCTCCCTCCCTCCTTCACCTTCTCTGTCTTTATGGCCTCCTTTTCGTAACATCTTTATGCCCTGGTTTTTTTTTTTTTTTTTTTTTTTAGCCTTGGTGATTATCCTGTAAACCCAACTGTGGGCATTCACAGAAAAATCCCTTTCTTTCTCTCTCACTAAACCCAGTTTTTATTTTTGTTTTATCCACATCGAAAGCACTTGCTCAGTCTCCTTGTGAACTTAGAAACTAGAATCCAAAGTTCAGGGCTGGGTTCTGGTCTGTGTCGTCCCCTCCCAAAATAATCAACATCTTCACTGCAGTTGCTGGAAAACCAGCCACCGGCAACCAGGGAAACTAAGATTTTTAAAAAAATGTTATTATCCACATACTAATAAGACTAACAAGTCCCTCCTATCAATACTGACCTTAATAAAAATAAGAAAGAGAATCTATTTGTTGAATGTATTATTAGTTAGTAAATTTTCAGTAACTTTGTTATAATCTGCATACCAAAGCATGCAATGCTGTGAATATGAAAAATATAGAAAGATTTAAAAAACAAAAACAAAAAACCTGAGGGTAAGAAGCCCTAAATTTGCCCACAGTCACACAGCTAAGGAGTGTTGGAGGTGGCATGATGCTTGAGCAGTGCCTGTATCCTTTTGGAGAGCCATAGTGCACAGGCTTATTAAAAATCAAAGGCTCTGAGCAGTCAAGTCAGAGGCAGAGTTTCCTGTTTAAATGTATTTAATAGTATTCCCCATGTCTTTTACTTTAGAATGGGGATATTAAGTTTAAAGACTGTAGCGGCGGGCGGGGGGGGCAAGTTTCTCCTGCTGCTCATGGTTGCATGGGGGCTAGAAAACAAAGTAATGGTGGGACAGTGCTGGACCAATGGCAACAGTATAGTAGGAGATCCATTCACTCAGCAAACCTTTGCAGAGCACATACAGCATAAGTCATTCTACTAAGTGCCAGAAACCTAAAGAGAGAGGCAAGATGCCCTCTGTGTCTACAAGAAACTTAGTCAAGTGCTTTCTACTTCTGTTGGAGAAATTGGTTCTCAAACTTAAACAGGGGCTTCTTAAAACACAGATTGCTGAGTCCCACCTCCAGAATTCTGATTCTGTAGATCGGGGGGAGGGGGGGGGAGGGGAAGGGAGGTGTTTGTGGGGGGGCGGGTACCAAAGAATTTGCATCACCAGCAAGCCCTCAGGTGATGCTGTGCTACAGGTCCCAGGAGCACACTTCAAAAATGACTCTGTTAGAGTAGTCAAGTACTAGCTGTTTCAGGATCCTGGGGAAATACTTTGTTAATTCCCACGATTTCCAGAAAAGAAGAAGTTCAAAATTGTAATCTTGACCTGTTGGCACCGTTATGTCCATGGTAAGATAAGAAAAGCCACAGTTCTTTGTCTTTATGGCCACAAACGTGCTGGCAAATTACATTTATCACTGTCTCTTCACCCTCACAACAAATCAATAATAGATTTGTTGATCAGTAATTGGTGCTCAATTCGAGAGCCTCAGACAGGTCAAGAGTTGACACAGCGCGCATAAATACAAGATGCAAAGCTGGGATTCAAACCTGCCCCTGTTATTCCAGAGACGCGGTACTTTTCATTCCGCCTTACTGCTGAGACCAGTTCATTTGATGGTGGTGGTGGGAGGTGGCGGCATGGGAGACAAGTGGCCTGTTAAGCATCAGGAAGCCCCGATAAATAATTGATTGAACTCCTTCCCTCCCCCGCCCCCTTTTCTTCCTGCTCCTGAGGAAAGCATCTCATCTGTTAAAAGACTGAAGCTCAGACAGTGCTGACAGGAGAGAAAAGGTGGCTCTCTATTCCCTGGAGCCTGGGAACATCTTCAACAGCCGCACAGCTTCTGGAACTCGGCTTTCAGCCCCGCCCCCACCTCTCCCTTGGCCCCAGAAATGGAGGTGAAAGGCCACGAAGAGCGCATCACCCTGGCTGTGGGAAGGACTGTGTGTCGGCAGCACCACCAGCAGGAGAGCAGGAACACAGACCTCCTTCTGTGCTGCCTGCCTAATCCCCCTCTGGAGCTGGTTGTCATGGTGACAAGGGCAAAGCGTGCAGGTGCCTTATTGTGACTGAGACACGTGTGACTCAAATGACGGGAAGAATTAAAGAGGCTCTGCAGCCGGCCCGGCAGCTCCAGCAGGAGGGCTCTGAGTCCCGTGGTGCTTTAAGCCGCCGGCTGAGAATTGAGAAGGCTGAGGAAAGTCCAGGACTGAGAGAGGGCCCTGACCCAAGTCAGGTCTGAGAGAGGGCCCCGCCCCCACCCCACGTGGCTTTGGCTGGCTGGAAGCTGCAGGTGCAGGCCCCAGATTTGGAGGGTCCATTAGAAGAGGTGCCTTCCCAACCTCAGGAGAAGCACCTATGTTGTTCTAATCACTCCCTTCCTCTCCGACCAACCCTTCCCTTTGCAGCCGAAGCTTAGGAATGAGCTAGAAGACAGAACCAAATTAACTCAGTCTTGCTCTATGAAATCAAAGTGACGCGGCAAAAAAATAGGAAAAGGGCTTGAAAACAGCAAGCATGTTTTCGAGTGTGTGTGTGTGTGTGTGTGTGTGTGCGCGCGCGCGCTGGGTTTCTCCTTTGAAAAACAGGTTCGAGTTTTCCAACTTTGAGGAGTTCTCATTTCAGTTGGGTTTCAGGGTGGTTTGCAGGGTGGTTAAATGGCGTCCCGCTTTTGCATCCCACAGCTCATGGCTTCTCTGCAGCCCTCCTGTGCACTGAGCTGCCAATCCGTTTGCCCCTCAGAGTTCCGACTCTACCCTTCTCTCTCCAGCTCTATCAATGGCAGCAACATTAATATTAATGAGAGGAATTAATACACATTTCCTGGAAAAGGTCAAGGAAAACAGAACCACAAAAGACTGAGCACAATTAGTGTGCTCGGTGTTTGGTAAACATTTTTTCATTAAATCCAGACGATGTAGCACTCAGAGGTAAGCACAACCATATCTCCACTTAACAGATATCACACTTCAAAAAGCTTAAAGCAGTATGGCCTAAATAAGAAACAGAACATAGATTCATATTTAGGTCTTTATTGTCACCCAACTTTAGGGTTGTTTTTTTCCTACTACAATGCCACATTGCAATGTCCCTCAAAAAGAAGAAAAAACAACTCTCTTCTTTCCTCTGGTAATTTTAACATTTAACTGGTAAGAGTTAGAGGTTGTATGGCTTTTTTGATGCCATGTGTCAGGGCTCTTATTCCAGTCTTTATTATTAATAACCAATATTTGCTGACTAATTTTTACTGTGTCCATTTCACACCCCTATCGCATAGGAAATATATTAAAGATTTATTGATGGTGTGCAAATTTGGACTTAAGGAGATTATCTGCCCAAGGTCCCACAGCAGCTATAGATAGGTCTAGCCAGGACATGAACCCAGGAGCAGAACACTTACTCTCTGTGCTGTGCTATGCTATGAGGCAAAGGTCTTACAAGCTTTCCTAGGTATGAAGACAAAAAAGGAAAGAGATGTTGTATATCTTTCCCTAGTTGGTTCCCATGAAAATAAAGCTAAATCAGGTGGGGTTAGGACTTAAACAAGGACATTTCAAGAAGTTTAAGAGCCCTTCTTGTGCCACCTTCTATGGATTGTTTTGTTTTCTTTAATTCTGGAATGTTCCCAGTGCCTATTGTTTGGGGTTAGATACTTAGCTACGGGCAACCTAAGTCTGCAACTGAAATGACTTTCACAAAAGCTTTCCTTCCAGGATGTGTTTGATAGAGATCAATGCACTTAATATTCATTTCAGGCTAATTAGCTAAAGCAAGGGTCCCATGAGCAACCACGAGCCAGGAGAAGGGACAATTCTGGACATCTTTGTCTAATTCCTCTTTAAATGCTAATAGCTTTGAGATTATTCTATTAACAGGCAGAATTAGAAAAGGAATAAAAGGGCCTGTTTCATTTAATAAAGGGATCACCAAATGGATCAGAATGTTTGTAACAGCCTGAGTAATTATCTATTCATTTAGGTCAAACTACTGTGGGCATCAGGAAAACATAACTAAGAGCAATCCGATTTATGCACAGCCTGCGGTAGGGCCCCATTACAACACAACCCCTGATCCCTGTACTTCTGAATGCCTGATAAAAGATCAGCTTTACAACAGAGAATGAAGACCTTTTTCCTTGGAGTCCCAGAACTCCAAGTCAAACATTTACGATATGACAAATAAAAGCTATGTTCTAATGCAATACATGTTACATAAACAATGTGTTTGGGCAAAGAAGGAAAGGAGGCTGGGCCTAGACACCAAGTGTCATCTAGAAAACCAGAAAGACTTGTGTTTGAACCCTGGTTTCTCTTTAGTAACCCAAAAACACCCTCCCCCAGGCTGCAAGTTTTGTAGTACTATGACCCTCTCACTATTTGCCTGAACATTAATCAGGTAAATTAAACTCACTGCTTTAGGTCTTTGTTTTTGTTTTTTAACTTACAGAATAAGCATAATCATAGTGTCAAGCTTGCAAAAGTTGCTTTAAGGATTAAATGAGATACTATATGTGCAAAGAGACTAGATCAGAGACAATGTTCAAAAGATGGTTAATAACTGTTACCTGGCTTTGTTATAGAGACTGGCTCTGTCAGAGACACCTGAAAGATCCAAGGGTAAAGTGATTAGCTTACGAATTTAGGCACTGGTTGTTCAAGAAAGATCCATCCAACAAGTACGTTCTTCCCAAGGATATGGATTATATTCTAGTTAGGTGAGTGATGAAATCGGTCTATTTTTAGAGTTTTAATTTTGGCTTTCGCAGAGATTTTCCAGTCACTTTGTGGGGGGGAGGAGTTGGTGAGAGCAGCTACATGCATATTTGTGGTCTAGTTGAACAGCTAGAGGTTAGCAAAGGTCTTCTGTTGTACAGGCTGTTGTCATGTGCTCTGCCTTGGCCAGCTGTGTCTGCTGATCACAAGAAGAGCATCTCAAAAATGCAGATTCTGGGTCCTAATCCAGAGCTGCTGAATCAGAATCTCCAAGAGATAATACCAAGGAATATGGCTTTTCTAAAATTTCCTCAGGACACCGGGACATATTCTCTGGGCTAGAGTTTGGAAACCTATGCGCTAAGCAAGTGCATGAAACTGAGCCCACTGCAATATCACATTTGTGATGAGGACCTTTCTGAATACATTCTACAAGCCACCTTGCACTCATGTCTCAAGAGGGATATATCTGAGGCCCATTAACATTCACTTCATAAAACACCAAGTGCCTATGTGCCCTATTCCTGCTTTCCTCCACTAATAAGCTATAAGAAAATGGGAAATAAAAGATGGTTCTTAATGGAGACTTTTTTTCTATCCCATCAGGCCTCCGCCTTGACCCATTTCTTGCCTACAGGTGGGAAAACAGAATATAGCAGGAGCTTTTAAGCAGATATATAAAACACCGAGTTATCATGACCAGCAAGTTAGGTATGACTGACTTCCACTGCAAATGGCCTCTGCAGCCTATTAATAAAGCAACAATTAGATTGAAATTTATTCCAGAAGTTTCAAAGCACTTCATATGGTAAAAAATAAATATACCCAGGGTACAATTACTAGCTCATATATCCTGGTTATGTGTGTGTGTGTGTGTGTGTGTGTGTGTGTGTGTGTGTGTGTGTATACACACACCCTAGTAATCCTACTATATATCCTAGTACAATTACTAGGTTATAAGTCAGGTATATATGTTTAGCTCAAACAAATATTGCCCAAACTTTCCCAAAGTAATTCAACCAATTTATACTCCCCCCAGCATACATGAGTGTTCCAATTCTTCCATATCTTCATCAAAATATGGCCTTTCAGTTTTTTTAAATTTAGCCATTCCAGTGAGTGTTTAATGGGATCTTGTTGTGGTTTTAATGTGCATTTCGTAAGGCATAATCATTTCACATGAAGTATCTATTACAGTGATGAGTTACAGTTGTAACTCATCAATTTCACTCCTAAGCCTAGGCCCAAGAGTGCATATGTGCACCAATAGGCATATGTATGCAGTTTTATGTATAGCTAGAAATAACCTAAATCTCCATCAACAAGAAAACAGATAAATAAATTGAGAGTATATATACAATGGAATACATAGAGAAGAAAAATAAAAACTACTAAAATATGCAACATCATGGGTAAATCTCACAGATACTACACTGAGGGATTTAAAAAAAAAAAAAAAACAGGCACAAATGAGTATCCACAGTATAATTCCATTTATATTAAGTTCCCAACCATAACGAGTAGAGACAAGTTGGAATAGTAGTTAACTCTGGTGGTGGGGAATGTAATCAGGGCAGGCTTCATGGATGCGTGTCTTATAAGGTTCCACACTTAGGAAGGTCCTGTACTTGGTTTAATGCTCCATTATCACTATTTTTAAATTCATAATATTTTTTGAACAAGGGGCCCCACCTTTTCATTTTGGACTTTGAGCTATGTGTTATGCACCTGGTCCTTGGTTCATTTGCCTAGAAAAGGGCATAAGGGAGCCTCCTGGGTACTGGAACAGGGTTGTAGTTACACAGGTATACACACATGTCTATTGAGCTATAGACATAAGATTTGTGCATTTTACTGCATGTAAGTTATAACTTAGATTAAACTTTAATAAAAATGTGAAAGAATAAATAGAACATACAGCAGCATGAAGAACAAATTCACCAGAATTGCCAGAGGCTCTGGTGCATAACTCTGGGGAGGATTCCAACCATAAGTGACTCTAGCTGTAAGAAGGAGCAGGGGAGTGATGACTGTTAACATACACTAAGCATCTACTGTGTGTCAGGCATTGTGGAAATCACTTTACATGTGCTAAATCATTAAATCTGCACAGTAGGGAAGCCTAGGTGGCTCAGTCGGTTGAGCATCCAACTTCGGCTCAGGTCATGATCTCACCGCTCCAGAGTTTGAGCCTCATGATGGGCTCTGTGCTGACAGCTCAGAGCCTGGGGTCTGCTTAGGATTCTGTGACTCCACCTCTCTCTGCCCCTCCTTGCTCACACTCTGTCACTCTCTCAAAAATAAATAAACATTCATTTAAAAAAATCTGTACAGCAATCTTGTCAGATAGCATTAGCCTCAATTTATAGGAGGAAAAGCGTTCCAGAAAAGTTAAGTAACTTGTCTAATAATAGACGGTATGTGAATGACCAAATGGAGTCTCAAACCCAGATCCATCTGTTTTATAGACACATCCTTTCAAAACTATTATGCCACCTCTACTTGCAAAATTCTCCTGATCATGTACTGAGGGAGACAAAAAAGCGGACCATATTCCAAAAATATTTAAATATGACATAACTATTCAGAGGCTGCATGCAGTATGAAGAAACCCCTTTCCTGCCCCTGGCAGCACGCTGTGCCCTCCCAGGGCATGAGACCTGATTTTACCTGGTGAACATAGACACAAGTATTAGTCCTGGAAATACAATTACCCATCTCAAGTATTTGACTCAAGGACTTGGTTCATCCTCTGATTCTATAGCTTGCTGATGGGCCATAAGAAATAAGCATTGTTATGTGACCTTCAAAACATGACATATGAGTAGCAAAATAAATGATTCATTTAATGGGTTTAGATATAGAGGGCCTTCCCCTGCTTCAGCACTGAGGTCTTATTTATGGCCTGGTCTTAACTGAGTTTCTTTGTGTGTAAGCTTTGGAAAACCATTATGGTCAAAACCTTTCACAGGATTTATTAGAATGCTTTGAAAATTTCTGTGTAGAGAACAGAAGCAGTCAAACTATTATGTCTGTTGCATAAATGCAAAAAAAAAAATCCCCTTAAACTTCTGAATGTTTGACACTGTGGAAATAATAAGAATGGAAAATAATCTCTACTTAATCTGGTATAAAAATATGCTTATCTAGGGTTTTATGAGCCCTGTACATACTTTTTATCCAATGGATTACTCAATAAACATGTACTGAGCATCTTTATATACAATGTCACTATGCTCAGGATTTTTAAACATATGAGATACACATTTGATCTTCCCAAAGGCAAGTGTAAAGAATATTATATAACATGTGTCCTACCTGCCCCTAGTACAAAAGATGATGTAATAAATTAAAGAATTGTAGCATCAAGAGAAGGGATAATGGGAGAAGCAAGCCCCATACCTCCTTATTGTCCTCAGGAAAAATTAGTGATTGCCAGAAACATAATGGAATTGCCAAATATAAAATTAACTATATAGTCAGGTGCTTCCTATTATTGTTGTGTTGTTGTTGCTGCTATTGTTTTCTTCCAGGTAGTTTTAGAGACTCCCCATGTTGGTATTTTATCCATGTCTCCCTCTCATCTGTATCTCTAGCTCATTGTGTTTCACTCTCCTCTTTCCTCACCTGGATCAGAAATTAAAGAGATTAAAGAGAAACCCAGAAGGGTGTGAAATACCAGTGTTCCAGCTTAAGACCAAAGACAATGGCACATATGCCTCTTCCAAATATTTTAGTCTCCCTTTGGGTAATAGGGGCATGAAAATTCACAAAATATCAGGTAGAAATGTTTTGGGAATCTGAGGCAAAATCATAGCACTGACCAAACTAGTTGGATGTTGGTTTAAATTCTGATCCCACAGAAGATAAGCTTCTTTCCTGCAAAGCCTTCAAAAATTCCCACCAGCTTTTCACCAATAAGAAGAAAAGACACACTAGGTTCAGGCAAAGGAAGGAAAGAAGAGAGGAAAGAAGGAAGGAAGGAAGGAAGGAAGGAAGGAAGGAAGGAAGGAAGGAA
>NW_024412418.1:10937358-10957937 GCF_014898765.1 Herpailurus yagouaroundi | reverse complement strand
GAAGGAAGGAAGGAAGGAAGGAAGGAAGGAAGGAAGGAAGGAAGGAAGGAAGGAGTGGAGGGAGGGGAAGGGGGACAGGGAGGAAGAGAGAGAGGGAGAAAGGTAGCATTGCATGATGTTTCTTCTCATAGTTAAAAAGGAAATATTGAACCATCTTGGTTTAAAAACTAGGCTTTCAAGGGGCACCTGGGTGGCTCAGTTGGTTGAGCATCTGACTTCAGCTGAGGTCGTAATCTCACACTCCGTGAGTTCAAGCCCTGTGTCGGGCTCTGTGCTGACAGCTCAGAGCCTGGAGCCCACTTCAGATTCTGTGTCTCCCCCTCTCTCTGCCCCTCCCCTGCTCATGCTCTGTCTCTCTCTGTCTCAAAAATAAATAGAAACATCAAATTTTTTTTTAATTAGGCTTTCAAGTTAGAAATGGACATAGTATGGTAACAGAATGGATACAGAAATGGAGATAGTAATAACTAACATTTATTAAGCACTTATGATGTACCAGGAACCATTCCAAGCTCTTTATTTTTTAACTCATTTACTCCTCATGACAATCCTGAAAGGTGATACTATAATCGTGGCCACTTTAAACATGAGGGAAATGAGGCAAAGATTGCCTAAGTAAAATGTCTAGTCACATCATATGCTTATAAGTAATGAAAGTGAAATTCAAACCCAGGCAGACTGTCTCCAGACCCCTCACTCTGAACCACCATGCTGTTTTATACAAGGCAATGAAACTATGGAAAGTTTTGGAAACAAAACAACAAAACTATAGAAAAACGTATCTAAGATGAAAAATAAGCATCCCAAATGTAGCTGTCTTTCCCACGTTACCTGGCTACTTCAATTATTGAGGGGTGCCATGGCTACTGAGTTTGGAATGAGGTGAGAATCGTGTCAACGGAAATGGTCTAATTATAGATAGGAAAAGTGAGGCTGAAGAAATAAGGTGATTCCTCCAAATCTGTATAGGTAGGATTAGAACCTGGATACTTTAAACTCTTGGACCTATATGCTTCCTATATTGCCACACTAACTTACACAGCTGATTTTAAGGCCTCCTCCTCTGCTCCATTCTTCTGCCATCTCCCAGCCACATGGCCTGTCATCACACATCAACACGCTCACCATAAGGCAAAGACAGAATCTTAGAACCTCAGAGGAGTAATGTCCTTAGATATGACCCAGAAAATCCTTTGTTATCCAGACTTGTTTTATATAGATGAGAGGACCGAGGCCTAGGAAAACAAAACATTTGTCACAAACTCATATTTATACGGTAGCTAATTGGGAGCTAACTTCTTCCACTTCCTACCACAGTTTCTTTCCAACCTAATACATCATCCTGGATATTCACTTTTACATGTATTAAACCATTCATCACCAATGACATATGTTGGATCATATGTGGATAACCCCCCACCTTAAATTTTCACATTGAATGCCCAAAAAGACTCATGAGAAACACATTATGCTTATTTTTTTCTAACTTAGGATCATTAGAATCCCAGATCTAATCACTCCAAACTCAGTGCTATCTCTAATCTGCCATGGCTGTCTCTCCACTCTTTAGCACTACAAGTATTCTCAATCAGATTTACTGGCTCCAGATTTAAGACCATTCAATATTTGTTAGCTACCAACCACACAGCAGTAACATGTACCTCAGGATTTATACCACATTTTCTAAACATGCATTGAGTACCTGCTGGGTAGCTGGGATACTATATATATGTACACATGCATGTGTATATATACTGATACATACATATATACATGTATGTATATGGACATGAACATATAGAAAGAGATGTATACCTATATAATAATTTAAAAATACAAACATATATCTTTTTTTAAAATTTTTTTTAACGTTTATTTTTGGGACAGAGAGAGACAGAGATGAACGGGGGAGGGGCAGAGAGAGAGGGAGACACAGAATCGGAAGCAGGCTCCAGGCTCTGAGCCATCAGCCCAGAGCCTGACGCGGGGCTCGAACTCATGGACCGTGAGATTGTGACCTGAGCCGAAGTCGGACGCTCAACTGACTGAGCCACCCAGGCGCCCCACAAATATATATCTTTATATGCCCATATCATGTCATATGGTCCCTTAATTTAAAACAGCTACACAAAATTAATATGTAAAAAGCCTTAATCTGAAATAGCTGACATAAAATATTTATGACAATGAGAATCGACGGTTTTGTCCAACTCGATCATCTTTTATATACCCCAAAGTTTTGCTTACTTGGACTACAATTACTACAATCAATTTCTTATCTTGCTTTTATTTATTATTCAAGACCAAAAGACAATGAAATTCAATTGGTTTCCCTATGAGCTTTAAAAAGCAAGAAAAGGCCAGAAAGTATAGCAGCAAGTTGCTGCAGACCTCAAAACTGGAAGGAGAGAAGGCTGAAACCTTCACCAAAAGACGCCACTGCAGAAGAGATTGAAGCAGGGTATAAGGCAGGCAGGAGAGCCCAGAAGGAACCTCCCTGAATTTCAAGGAAACTAATTAAGAAACTAATATTCCAGAAAAAGATAATCATCTACCAATAAAGAGAGCAAACAAACCCAAACCAACCAAAGACGTGTCAAGCATGGGCCTATTTCAGCATCATTTGGCTCTATCCTTGAAATAATAAAAGTTGATAGTTTTACACATAAGATAGTTGGACATACTCCTGGCTGTAAATACATGCTTGATAAGCATCCTTCTCTGTGTTCCTTGAATGGTGCTTGCAAAAAAAAAAAAAAAAAAAAAAAAAAAAAAAAGGTCATTTTCTTTCACCTCTATGACCAAAATGTCTATGGTATTCTGTGCTACTCTTACTGTACACAAGCATTACAGAGCCCTTAATATAAACCCAGTATCATCCCAGATGGTTTGCAAGCATTATCACATTCAAATCTGACAGAAGTTCTGTGGGGGGCGTCCTATTAGGATCTCGATTTTAGAAATAAGAGGAATAGAGTTTAAACAACTTTCTTCACCACTTTCACAACTGACTAGTGTCAAATGAGGTCATAAACCAAGGTCTATTTCATACTAAGAGCAGTCCCTTTAACCACCAGACACAATGCCTAAAGAAATCTGTATCCAAAAAAGAAGCTTACAAATGCAGATTTCAATTAAACATGCAAAATAAAGAAAGCTGCCATAAAAGACAACTTTTAGCATTTTTGAAGATACTCTATGTTCTGCCTCTGCTCAGAGTTTCAAGGAAGACAGAATGCCTTCATCCCTTCTCAGCCACTAGACTATTTATTGACTTTGCCCTTAAACTTGGTAGTTGTACCTACTACTCAAAGCACCAAGTTTGACCCTTGGAGGATTATAAAAGAAAAACTGACCAAAAATAATCTCCACTCTGGCAGCATTAAAGGGACCCAATTTAAGTGGATTGAGATGTCAAAATTCATCATTACAATTTACCTCAGAAAAGGCCTTAAATGTCAATTTACCTTTGCAGTGAGAGTACCTTGGAGCAAAAACTGAGAACATATCCCAGTATAATAACCTCCCTTAGCCAAGAGCACCTCTGAACCACTGCTAACGTCTTCTCATTTCACAGACACTAAAAAGCAGAATTAATTCTGCAGTCAGTGAGCACGCTGTCCCCCTTTCTGAAGATACTCATCCTGTATCGGTTTGCTAGGGCACCATAACAAAGTGCTACAGACTGGGGTGGCTCCAGCAATGCAAGTTTATTTTCTCATGATCCTGGAGGCAAGAAGTCTGATAGCAAGGTGTTGGCAAGGTTAGTTTCTTCTAAGACCTTTTTTCTTTGGCTTGTTGATGATCGTCTCCCCGCTGTATCCTTATATGGTCTTTCTTCTGAGTGTGTTTGTAACCTAATCTCCTTTTTAAAATAAGGTCATATATAATTAGGGTCCATCTGTATGATTTCATTTCACTTTAATCATCTCCTCAAAGGTTCTATCTCCAAATGCCATCCTATTCTCAAGTGCTAGGGTTAAGACTTCAACACATGAGTCTTGTGAAGTATGCGACTCAGCCCGCAACACAGCCCAACTGAAATGATCCCCATTTGGTATTGCTCTATCCCTGTGCCTCCAAAAATTTCAGTTCTTATTCAACAGTCTATTCTTGCCATTCATCAGTCCTTCTTCCTAAATTCTAAATCCAATCTCTCCCCAGAATATAGCAATGAAGCCCAGTGCTGTCTTTTATTCCCAGGCTACAGGGGTTGATCCAATGACTAGCATATGCCCCAAGCAATAAAATAAAATGCAATATAATTTTCCCTGGTAGAACAAAGCCTCTTTCTCTTGGCTCTTGAAGATAAATCTAGAATGATGTAACCCAGGGGGCTAGTAGAAATCATTTTGCAACCAAGAGGGACGGCTATGAGCATAAGGCAAATAAAGTTAGACAACAGAGCGGACCTGAAAGACTGAGAAAAGATGGTGTTGGTGACATTTTTGAGGTTCTGGATCAAACTCTGTCTGAAGTTAAAATTATACCCAATCCTTCCCATCACAATAATTTCCATTTTGCTTTAGCCTTTTGGGGTCTGGCTACCTGTAATTCTATCTGAAACAACAGTTTCATATAGATGAAAGGGAGTAGTAGAGCTCAGGAGCAGGCTGTGAGAATAAATTAGGAAAGTTTCCTTTTGCTTTCATGTGTTCACCCTGTGTAGATATGGTGTTTGTGTTAAGTTTCTAAAAGTCAAGATCACTTACTTCATTAGTTCAGCAAATGTCTATAAAATGCTTAATAGAATCAGGTATTGTATCATGGCATACATTCTCAACAGGGGTGTTATCGCCTCAAAAGGGACAAAAATTGCTTCTTCTAGGGGTGAATAAAATCCTAGTATTTTTTTAAAGTGTAAAACACAGATATACATACAGTGTATAAACAGAGTATATTGGTGTTATTATAATTTCACAGGGGATGGGGACAATTAGGAGGGAAATCTGTCCCAAAAGGCTCTAACAAAGGCAATAATCAAAAAAAAAAAAAAAAAAAAAAAAAAGAAAGAAAAAGGTTGAGAAACACTTTGCTAAAGGAAATTTGGAGTGCAGATATAAATGTGAATGCAGCAGGCACTATGATAAAGATATAGACAAGGTACAATAAGGACTGAAAGGGAAAGCATTTTCAATCCTACTGGGATGGGACTGAATGAAGAGTCAAAATAGTAATGTAGAAAATGATACTTTATCTTATTCTGAAAGCTAAGAAATCAAGAAGAAAAAGCACATCCTAGTCTGAGAGGCCAATGTAAGCAAAAGCACGAAAGTACAAAAGGGTGTAGCTCAGTACCACTGAAGTTCAGGCAATAAAAGAAAAAGCAGGCAATGAAGGAGGCTTGGCATATCAGGTAGGAATATTTTATCAATAGTGGATTAAATGCATAAAGTATTTTTCTTCTCTCCTAAAAAAAAATCTAGAGGCAGGAAGCTTTCAGCTTCAGTTCAGTAGCTCAAAGCTGTCACAGTTGGCATTTCTGAAACGCTATTTGCCTTTTCCTCTGCGTTTGTCATTTCATCCACTCTAGGCAACTGGGGCAATTCCAGACACTCATGTTTAAGATAGGAAAATGGAGAAATTGCATTTATTGTATACATCAATCAACTTTTATCAGGAAAGGAAAAGCTTTCCCAGAATTACATCTCCATCCCTGCCCATTTGCTCATTGGACTGATTTGGGTCACTCGGCCATCGCCAGTCACAAAGGAGACTAACAAAACAGAATGGTCATAACTTGTTCAGACGAAGTATTCCAACACCTCGAGACAGGCATGTTGCTGCTGCAAATTTAATCTCAGTACTGTTGGAAAGAAATACGTGGGGAATAGTTTTAGGCTAAGAAAGAAGTGATCAAAGATCAAATTGTTATTAAGTTCTCTGTAGCTAAGACTAGACATAGAATAAAATTTCAATGTTCTTCAGAAATTATTATTAGAGAGGTGATAAAATTATTGATTTTTATATTCATCTTCATATTTCAAAATTATCAATAGTGAATACACATTAGTCATATAATCAAGAAAAAACCCAAACATTATAATATTTTGAAAGAAACTATTCCCAATAAAAATATTGCCTGGGTAAGAGAACTAGATCATTTTGGGAGCTAAGCTGGTAGAAAAATTAAGTATAGTATATAACACATAGAAAATATGGAAGAAAATTAGTGAGGTCCAAGAGGAGAAAAATATTAAGTGGTTTTCTGAAGCCAACACATACCAGTATTTGAGAGCTGATTGCTAATTTTTTGTTTTGGAAGTTTGCAAAGTTGTGTGTAAAGCACAGCGAGTATTAAAAATTAAATTATATAAATTTACAGTTAAAGGCAACAAATACTCAAAATAATAACTTCCCAATTATCTTACTGTATTGGACTATCATCTATTCTCTTGAGGTTGTCTACTGCATTTGTATGTTGAAAACACTACATAAATGTATGCTAATAAGTATCTCTTCCCAATTCCATGCTCAGGGAGATCAAATCACAGCTTGATATAGTTACAGCAGGAGGATCTACGTCATGAAGATTGGCAAATGCTACAAATCAGAGTTTGATTTATTATTTATTGTTCTGTTAATTATCTATATTTAAATATGGAAAATATTATTAATAAAAATTAAACTTGAATTTTGTCTTATCTATAAACTATATATTGTAAGTAGCACAAAAATCTAAGGAGGTATTTTTCCATCAGCATGATCACAATAACCACCATCTACCCTCTTAAAACCTCCTCCCATCTCTTCTCTTTAAAAGAAAATATCAAGATTTCTGGATTCCTAAGAAACTGAACTTGCAACTATCATACGACCCAGCAAATGTACTCCTGAATATTTATCCCAGAAAGGATAAAACAACAACCACCACCACCACCACAACAACAACAACAACTTATGTTCACATAAAAACCTATACATGAAAGTTTATAACAGCTTTATTTGTAACAGCCCCATAGCAGAAACAACCCTGGCACCCTTCAATGGGTGACTGGTTGAACAAACTGTAATACATCCGTACTATGGAATATTATTTAGTAATAAAGATGAAGCAATTATTGATACATGCAACAATCTGGATGAATCTCCAGAGAATTATGCTGAGTATAAAAAGCCAATACCAAGAGATACTGGTACCAATGGGATACTGTATAATCCCATTTACATAAATGTCTTGAAATGTCAACATTTTGGAAATGGAAACAGATTAGTGGTTGCCAGGGGTTAAGAAGTGGGCAGGGATGGCAGAAAGTGGGTATGACTATAAAAAAACAATATTAAGTTTCTTTACACTGATGGAAGTGTTCTATATCAATACCCAGATCCTGCTTATGACACTGTACTATAGATTATAAGATATTATTATTGGCAGAAACTGGATAAAAGATACATAGCATCTCCATATCATTACTTATGACAGCATGTGAATCTACAATTATTCCAACACCCAAAGTTTAACTAGAAAATAGAAAAAAGGTCCCAATAGTCTATCTATTGCACAATAACAAATAAATGGCAAGTTGAAAAAAATTAAGCTTTCTTAATTCTCCCTCCTTTCTCTCTGTCTACTCTTCTCACTTCTCTCTTCTTTTCTCATTGCACATTTTCCTCTTTGATTACATCATCTGTTCTCACATATTCAATTACCATTTACATAATAAAGTTCCCCAAACATGTTCTCTCTTTTCTCTTGAAAATGTAAACTCAACTACTGACTGGCCATACCCCTTGAATATCATATAGGCATTACAAAGTAAGCATTTCTAAAATTTTATGCAAAAGCAATTCAATGGAAAAAGGCTAATCTTTGCCAAAAACTGTGCTTAAGCAACCGGATATTCACATACAAGAAAAAGGAGAAGGAAGGGAAGAAGGCAAGGGAAGGGAAGGGAATCTCCAAACCTCTTACTTCATGCAAAAATTAACTCAAATGAATTTGAGTTAAACATAGTATCTAAAACTGCAAAGATTCTAGATAAGAACATAAGCAAATATCTTTGTTGCTTTGTATTAAACAAAGATTTCTAAGATACAGCATCAAACACATGGTCCAAAAAGAAAAAATGACCAAGTGGTATTCATCAAAATTAAAAGCTCCTACTGTACAAAACACACTGGTAAGAGAATAAATTAATAAGTGCTGGAAGCCGAGCTACCCAGCCTGAGTGGCGGGGCCCGGGCTGTGGACGGACTGGTGACTGCAGGGCGGCCCGCGGACAGTGAAGCTTCTTGTCCTCCCGCTTTTAGGTAATTTGGCCTTAAAAGTACCTGGGGTGTTGTCTGTTGGGGAATTGCCCTCGGCAGGCCCCCTGGGAAAAGAACCGTTAGGGAAGAATCTAGGGTTCCACAAGGAATTGTGCGGCCTTACGTTTAGCCCTTGCCATTCCCCTTGGAGACTCCTCTACTTACAGAAAGGATAGCCTCATACATTTGCCAGCAAAGAGGGCCTGTAAAGGAGAGACATATGGATTTTGAAAGCCTCACTCCGGCAACTAAGGAGTGTATCTTCGACCCCTAGACCCACCTGGCCCCCCGGAGGCATTCCAGATGATGACTGAGCCTAGTCAGTTAAGCTACAGAATGGTTCATTGGTTCCTAGGTGCATTGTCTCTCTCAGAATGTATGAGGCATGGGTTTCTAGGGCCTTTTCAGCCCCTTTCTGGCACCTCGGACCGAGGCAAACACATTGTTCTCCTGGCCTCATGTGGTTAGAAGGTCATGTCCCTGTAACTGTTCCACTTGAGGTGTTGAGAAATGGAGGGCCTTTCACGAGAACAGCAAAACAAATGCTTTGTAGATTATAGATAAACGCAGATGCATAATGGAATAATGTAAGGAATTAATCTATAATCAAAGGGTATGCGGGAAAGTTAAGGGAAAATCACCATGTTATTTCGTAAAGGTCGTTTATACATAGGAATATTTTCAAAATTAGGTAATGTTAGAAAAACATAGATGACGTATGCTACAAGGAAATCACTAGCATATATAATGCCACGTTTACTGCAATAAATCATCCAGTTCAACACACTGCTGTTGTCTGTGTCCATTTTTATTTTAGTTTTTTATTTTAGCTTTTTATTTTAGTTTTTTGTTTTTATTTTTATTTTTGTTTTGTTTTATTTTCACTTTTTCGCCGACACCATTCATCCTTTGGGAACCCTTGGACCTGCTGGAGCTGGACTCCGGCAAATAAGGTATATATTGGGAGAAAATATTTGCAAATATATATAAGTATAGATATAAATATATAAAATCTCAACACTCAGTAAGAAATCAAACAACCCAATAAAAAGTGGTAAAAACATTTGAACAAAAACTTCATGCAAGAAGATACATGGATGACAAATAAATTCAAGAAAAGATGCTCAACATCATTAATCATTAGAAAAATAAAAATAAAAATTACAAGAAAAATCAATATTGAAAACATTACCATACCAAGTGTTAACAAAGATGTAGACATAAGAACTCTCACTTATTATTGGTGAGAATATAAAATTGTTCAACTATTTTGGGAAACAGTTTGGTAGTTTCTTTAAAAATTAAACATATCCGTATTAATATAATCTAGCCATTTGAACCCTAGGTATTTTCCCAAAAGGGGAAAAAAAACCCATAATTACGTAAAAACTTATACACAATTGTTCCTAGCAACATCAGTGAATCTCCAATTAATGATGCTCAGTGAAAGAAGTCAACTAAGAAGAGTTAAAACTGTGGGTTTCAATTTACATAAAATTCAATAAAATGTAAACTAATCTATAGTGATAGAAAACACATTAATGGTCACCTGGGGGTATCAACACAGAGGAGATGTGTAATCCTGGAAAAGGAGGAAAGGAGAGAGGACAAAGGGGTTCAAGGAAAGGATTGCAGGTGATAGAGTTGCTCTCTACCTTGACTGTGGTAAAGACTTCACAGGTCAAAACATCAAACTGTACTCTTTAAATGTTCAATTTAATACGTCAATTAAACTTAATTTTTTAATGGAGAAAAAAATTATAAGAAAAATGTGATATGGGTAAGGGGAATTAGACAAGACTAGATTTACATTAAAGAGGACATTTTTCCCCCCTGGTATCATAGGCAGAAAAGAGAACATAGCAAACACAAGCTTTTGGGTTTTTTAGTACATAACTAATAGAGTTTTCTTCTTGTGTTTTAAATTTTCTCAGTAAAGTGTGAGGTCTAAGAGAGACCATGGAAATTACAGGAATAAGGTTGTGAGATAAACCCTATGGACAATGGATACAATGGTGGTGTTTCTTCAGGGGAATCTTCCCTGATTTCCATGCAGATGACAAGCCCCTTTTCTACAAGTTATTATATCATCTTCTACCATGCCTTTATAACATACATCACTAGATATATACTTTACATGGATCTGTGTGATTATTTGTTTTACAGCTTTCTCACCCACTAGACTAGATGACACTCTCTAGGGAAGGAAAGATTATTCTATTTTTGTGAACTTCTGTGCTCCCCCTAGCATTCTAGCAGAGGGCATGTGAGAGAGTAGGCCCTCAGAAAACACTACTGAGTGAATGATTAAGGAAATCTAGAAGGATCACTTGGCAACATGGATGGTACAGAAGAGACCAGATGCCATAATTTGCCAATGGTATCTATCTGCATGATTTTCTTTTCTCAAATAGTGCTTGGTCAGAGGTATACAGGCACTGAAATGATAAACCACTGCATTGGATTACTTACTGTTTCCCCATGGTAGTGCAGTGGGAGACTATCAGGCAAAGACACCGACATGAGATAGATGACAAATATGTTTTAACAAAGAAATCAAATTGAAGATTGAACTTTAACAACTATAATTTTATAAATACTTGAAGGAATTCAATAAAACAAGCCATTGAAAATCAGTTCCTTACAAGTGAATAACTGAATATTGAATAATTGATTTCTTCTCTTAAGGCAGTTATGTTATGAAAAAATTAGAATTGAGTCCATCTTAAACATTTAGTTTTTTTCACTCCTCATTTGCATGTAACTGTGGTAAAATTACTAATGCAATTATGCTCTTTTAGGTTTTAGCAGTTTTAGGTTCACAATAAACTTCAGAGGAAGATGCAGAAACTTTCCCAGACACCGTCTGCCCCAAAATATGTATAGCCTTTCCTATTATCAACATCATTCACCAGAATGGTAAATTTTTTACTAAGGATGTTCCCACACTGACACATCATAATCACCCAAAGTCCATACTTCAGTTTTCACCCTTAGTATTGTATGTTCTCTGTGTTTAGAAAATGTATAATGACACGTATTTATCATTACACTATTATACAGAGTATTTTCACTACCCTAAAAATCCTCTGTACTCTGCCTATTCATCTCTCCCATCCCACTCCCAACCCCAATCCCGACAACCACTGATTTAAAAAACTTTTTCTTAATCTTTATTTATTTTTGAGAGAGAGAGAGAGAGTCAGAGTGCAAACGGGGCGGGGGGGGGGGGAACAGAGAGAGAGGGAGACACAGAATCCAAAGCAGGCTCCAGGCTCCGAGCTGTCAGCACAAAGCCTGTCGTGGGGCTTGAACTCACAAACTGTGAGATCATGACCTGAGCTGAAGTCAGACACTTAACCAACTGAGCCACCCAGGCACCCCAACAACCACTGATTTTTTACTGTCTCCATAATTTTGCCTCTTTCAGAACTTCCTATCATTGAAATCATACAGTACATAACATTTCAGATCAGCCTCTTCACTTTGTTAATATACATGTAAGTTTCCTTCATGTTTCTCATGGCTTGATAGCTCATTTCTATTTAGCTCTAAATTATATTGCATTGTCTGGATGGACCACTATTTATTTATCCATTAATCTACTAAAGACATCTTGGTTACTTTCAAGGATTGCCTATTATGAATAAACCTGCTACAAACATCTGTGTGTGGGTTTTTATGTGGACGTAAGTTTTCAGCTACTGTGGGTAAATACCAAGGAGCATGACTGCTGTATTAAATGTTAAGAGCATGTTCAGTTTTATAAAAGATCTCCAAACTGTCTACCAACGTGGCTGTGTCATTTTGCATTTCTCCCACCATGGTATGAGTTACTGTTGCTCCAGATCCTCAACAGCATTTAGTATTCTCATGGATCATATTATGGATTTGGGGCATTCTAATAGGTGTACTTGTACTTTATTGTTGTTCTAATTTGTATTTCCCTGATGACATATGATGTGGAACATCTTTCCTTTTTTTTTAATGTTTATTTATTTTTGAGAGAAAGAGAGAGCACGAGCAGGGGAGGGGGAGAGAGAGAGGGAGACAGAATCTGAAGTAGGCTCCAGGCTCTGAGCTGTCAGCACAGAGTCTGACGCAGGGCTCAAACTTGAACTCATGAACTGTGAGATCATGACCCGAGCCGAAGTAGGACACTTAACCAACTGAGCCACCTAGGCACCTCTGGAACATCTTTTCATATGACTTTTGTGATCCATTTGTCTTCTTTGGTGAGGTGTCTGTTAAGGTCTTTGGCCCATTTTTAAATCAGGTTGTTTTCTTAATGTTGAGTTTTAAGACTTCTTTATATATTTTGGATAACAGTCATTTATCAGATGTGTCTTCTGCAAATATTTTCTCCCAGTCTGTAGTTTGCTTTCGTGGTCTCTTGATATTATCTTTTGCAGATAAGAAGTTTTATTATTTTTTTTAGTTTTTAAAAGTTTATTTATTTTGGGAGAGACAGAGACAGTATGATTAGGGGAGGGGCAGAGAGAGAATCCCAAGCAGGATCTGTGCTGCCAACAAAGAGCCCAATGTTGGGCTCAAACTCACAAAACTGCAAGATCATGACCTGATCTGAAACCAAGAGTCAGACGCTTAACTGACTGAGCCATCCAGGCACCCATAGATCAGAAGTTTTTAATTAAATCAACCTTATCAAGTATTTCTTTCATGCATCGTACCTTTGGCTTTATATCCAAAAAGCCAGATCCATATCCAAGGTTATTTAGGTTTTCTCCTATATCTCAGAAGTTTTAGAGTTTTGCATTTTATACTTAGGTCTGTGGCACTTTTTAGTTAATTTTTGTGAAGGGTGTAAGATCTGTGTCTAGACTGATTTTTTGTGTGTAGATATCCTCTTGTTCCAGCATCATTTGTGGAAAAAGACATTCTTTGTTTCCGTGTATTGTCTTTGTTCCTCTGTCAGTTCCATAGTATCCATCCTCCAACTTTGTTCTTTTCTTTCAATATTGTGTTGACTATTCTGAATCTTTTGCTTCTCCATCTAAACTTTAGAATCAGTTTTTTGATATCCATAAAATAATTTCCTATGATTCTGATTGAGATTGCATTGAATTTATAAATCAAGTTGGGAAGAACTGGTATCTTTACAATATTGAGCCTTCCTATTCACGAACATGGATTATCTCTCCATTTATTTACTTCTTGTTTGACTTTATTCACCAGAGATTTGTAGCTTTCCTCATATAGGTCTACATATCTGTTATATTTATACCTAAGTATTTCCTCTTTTGACATGGTGCTCCATACATTTAACTCAAATTCAATATACTCATTGCTGGTATACAGGAAACCCATTGACTTTTGTATATTAACCTTGTATCCTGCCATATTGCTCTAATCACTTAGTAGCTCCAGGAGTTTTTTGTCAACTCTTTTGGGTTTTCTACATGGGTGATCATGTCATCTGTAAACAAAGATAGTTTTATTCCTCCCTTCCCCATATGTATACTTTTTCATTTTCTTGTCTTATCACATAAGCTAGAACTTCTAGTACAATATTGTAAAGGAGTGGTAAGAGGGGATACCCTTGTCTTGTACCTGATCTTAGTAGGATAACTTTAAGTTTCTCACTACTAAGTATTATAATAGCTATAGATTTTTTGTAAATATTCTTTATCAGTTTGAGGAAGTTCCCCTCTATAGACTGCAAGTTTTTGATCATGAATGGTATTAGATTTTGTAAAATTGCTTTTTTTCTGTGATCTTTTCTTTTTTATCCTACTAATGTGATGGACGCATATCTGAAATGTATCCCACTAAGTTGTGGTGTATAATTCTTTTTATACACTGTTGGATTCAATTTACTACAATTTTCTTGAGTATTTTTGCATCTATGTTCATGAGACAAATCAGTCTTTCATTTTTTCTTTTTTGTTTTTGTCCAGTTTTGATATTATGGTAGGGCTGACTTCAGAGAATGAGTTAGGAAATATCCCTTCTGCTTTTATCTTCTGAAAGAGATTGTAGAGAATTGGTAAAAATTTTCCCTTAAATTTTTGGTATAATTCATTGGTGAACCTACCTAAACCTGGTGCTTTCTGTTTGGGAAGGTTATTAATTATTACTCAATTTCTTTAAAAGATATAAGCCTCTTTGAATTCTCTATTTCTTCTTGTATGAATTTTGGAAGCTCATGTCTTTCAAGGAATGGGTCCATTTCCTCTAAGTTATTAAATTTGTTGATGTAAAGATGTTCATAGTATTCTTTTATTATTTTTATTTAAATTTTTTTTCCACGTTTTTATTTTATTTTTGGGACAGAGAGAGACAGAGCATGAATGGGGGAGGGGCAGAGAGAGAGGGAGACACAGAATCGGAAACAGGCTCCAGGCTCTGAGCCATCAGCCCAGAGCCCGACGCGGGGCTCGAACTCACGGACCGCGAGATTGTGACCTGGCTGAAGTCGGACGCTTAACCGACTGCGCCACCCAGGCGCCCCTTTTTTATTTTTTATTTATTTATTTATTTATTTTAAATTATCTTTTATTATTTTAATGACAATAGGATTTATAATGATGTCCCCTCTTTTTTTTCAGATGGTAATAATTTGCATCTTCTCTCTTTTTTTCTTAGTATTGTTAGAGGCTTATCAATTTTATCTTTTGATCTTTTCAGTAAGCTAGCTATTGGTTTCATTGATTTTCTCTATTGATTTTCTGTTTTCAATTTCATTGTTGTCTCTTATTTTTACTTTTCTTCTGCTTACTTCAATTTAATTTGCTCTTTTTTTCCCCAGTTTCCTAAAGTGGAAATTTAGATTTTTGATTTTAGATCCTTCCTCTTTTCTCTTTTCCTAAAGTTTATGTATTTGGGGGGGGGGGAAAGAGAGAGAGAGACTCCCAAGCAGGCTCCAACTCAGTACAGAGTCCAATGCCAGGCTTGATCTCACAACTGCGAGGTCATGATGTGACCCAAAATCAAGAGTCAGCCACTCAACCAAGTGAGCCACCTAGGTGCCCCAGATCTTTCTTCTTTTCTAGTATATGCATTCAATGCTATAAATTTCCCTCTAAGACGTGTGTTTTGCTGCATCCCACATATTTTTATAAGATGTGTTTTCATTTTCATTTCATTCAATTTTTTTCTTAATTTCTCTTGGGATTTCTTCTTTGACCCAAGTGTTATTTAGAAGTGTGTTGTTTAATCTTTGCATATGTTGAGATTCTAGTTATCTTTCTGCTATTAATTTCTAGCTTAATTCCTTTGTGGTCTGAGAGCAGATATCGTATGATTTCTATTCTTGAGAATGTGTTAAGGTGAATTTTATGCCTCAAAATATATTCTGTCTCCCTAACTTGAGAAAGATATGTATTCTGCTATTGTTGAATGAAGTACTCAATAGATGTCAGTTATATCCAGTTGACTGATGGTATGGAGTTCAAATATGTCCTTGCTGATTTTCTGCCTGTTAAACCGTTCCACTTCTCATAGAGGGGTGTTGAAGTTCCCAACTACGATAGTAAATTCTTCTATTTCCCCTTGTAGTTCTTTCAGTTTTTGCCCCATGCAGTTTGACGCTCTGTTGTTAAATGCATACACATTAAGAATTGTTATGTATGTCAGTCGGTTGACTGTGTGACTCTCAGTGTTGGCTCAGGTCATGATCTCATAGCTCACGAATTCAAGCCCTGCATTGGGCTCCACGCTGACAGTGTGGAGCCTGCTTGGGATTCTCTCTCTCTTTCCCTTTCCCTCTGCCCCTCCCCTGCTCGCACCTTCTCTCTTCAAATAAATAAATAAACTTTAAAAAAATTAGTTTAAAAAATAAATAAACTCAAAAAAAGAATTGTTATATCTTCTTGAAGAAGTAACCCCTTCATCATTATGTAATTCCCTTCTTTTTCCTTGATATCTTTCCTTACTTTGAAGTCTGCTGTTTCTGAAATTAATATAGCTACACCTGTTTTCTTTTGATCAATGTTAGTATGATACATTTTCCTTCATCTATTTACTTTTAATCCATATGTGTCTTAATATTTATCGTGGGTTTTGTGTAGGCAGCATATAGTTAGGTCATGTTTTTTGATCCACTCTGATAATCTGTCTTTTAATTCATGCATTTAGACCAATGACATTGAAAGTAATTATTGATATAGTTGAATTAATATCTACCATATTCATTACTGTTTTATATTTGCCACCCTTCTGCTTTGTTTCTATTTTTGTCTTTCACTAATTTTCTGCCACCTTTCAGGATTTTTTTATCTTTGATTTTCTGTAGTTTGAAAATGATATACCTAGGCATGTTGTTCTGTTTGACATTTATCCTGCTTTGTATTCTCTGAGTTTCCCAGATCTATTGTTTGGTGTCTGACATTTATTTGGGGTAAATTCTCAGGCATTATTGTGTCAAATACCTCTTCTGTTTCATTTTCTTTCTTCTGATATTCCCGTTTTGTGTATGTTACACCTTTTGTAGTTGTTCCATAGTCATTGAATATTCTGTTCTGGGATGTTCTTTCATTTTTACAGTCTTTTTTTTTTCTCTTTACTTTTTGGTGGTTGAGGATTCCATTGATATATCTCTAGTTCAGAGTTTCTCCAACCATCCCTAGTCTCCTAATAAGCCCATCAAAGACATTCGTTTTTTCAGTTCTGTTACATTCATTTTTTTTTAATCTCTAGAAATTCTTTTCAGTTCTTTCTTAGGATTTCTCTCTGCTTGCACTGCCCATCTGTTTTTCACAATGTCTAACTTTATCTATTAGAATGCTTAACTATAAACATAGTGGTTTTAAATTATGTGCCTGATAATTCCAACATCCCTACCATGTTCAGTTCTGATGCCTGCTCTCTTCAAATTGTGTTTTTCGCTTTTGGTATGCCATATAATTTTTTTTTTCTTGATAGCCAAACATGATGTACTGAGTAAAAGGAATTGCAGTAAATCGGCCTTCAGTAATGTGGTGGTGAGGTATAAGGAAAAAGAAGTGTCCTATGTCCTATGAGTAGGTCTTCTAGTAGCCCTGTCCCTGTCTGTGAACTTCATAAGTGTTTCTCAGATATTTTTCTCCCTTCTTAAGTGGGACAAGATGGCTAGAGTGAGTTGAAATTGGGTATTTCCCTTCTCTAGATCAGTTAAAATCTGGTTAGTTTTCCTGAAGGCAAGCCTTGTTAAGAACAGAGAGTTCTGGCTTATTTCAAAATGGTTCCTTTCCCCCTCCTTTGGCCAAAAGCACCAGGGAATTTTTCTCAGATATCTAAGATAGGATTCTGGTTGAGCTCTCAGAGGTAAATCACATAATATTGTGGGGGCCTTTCTATGACTGTGTCCTCCTGGAGTTTTTAACTCTCAAAGATGTCCACACTGAGCCTCCAGCAGTTCACCAATTACTGGTCTGGTTTCCCTATCATGGCACTGGATCCCATGGTTATTTCTACAGCACTTTCTGCCTGTGAGTCTATGTTGTGATAAGCAGCAACTCCCTGTATTCACATGTCTCTCCAATCTTGGCCTGCCCTGTGTCCTCCCTTCTCTTAAGGATCCAAAAGGAGATACTGACTTTCAAGTCTGTTCTGCTTCTTCTTTCTTGTTAGGAAAGAAGGGTGACTTACATGCAGAAACCAGAATTTCCTCCAACAATACACTTTTAAAAAAAAATGCATAATGGTTTATTTGAAGAAACCATCATGAAGAAAACACATGGGGAAGGCATTCATTTTGGAGAATGTGTGGTAATTCTCTACATTTCAGTGCATCCTTACCCTTTCAATAAGACCTTGAAGCGCCTCTCGTAAAAAATGTTGGTTGTATTTCTTTGTCTCTTAATCTGGGTTGGGTTTATTGCTTGCTTTAGCCATTAATATGACAAAATGAAGATGTGATAGTGCAAGAGTAGACTTCAAGAGGACTTGCACAGCAGCTTCTGGGTTCCACCTGTGCCAAAGCTAGCTGGCTGAAGCTGGCAAAAACATAGAGTACAGGAAAGTTAACTCAGCCAAACCATCCCGGACCAGTCATTTCCTCTCCCAATGGTTTTTTCAGAAGGACCAGACTGGAACAGATTTTGTAGCTACAGATAATAACAGTAGGGTGTAAGGATGCCAGGGTGAAGGCACTAGGAAAAGAGGGGTGAGAGGGAGAGCCCTAGTGCCACAGTGGCTGAGTTTTGCCCTATTAATATCCCATTCTCAAATGGAGAAGTGCAAGGGCACCGAACTCCGGAGAAGACTATTTCAAAGATGTACTCTTTTGCCATAATTTTTACAATAAAGTTATGTGATGTTCTGTATTCCTAAATAATTATCCTGACATTATGACATTTTTATAAGATATCTGACTAAAGACCTGTAAATGTGTTTTTAAATATTAGCTATAATTACCATATATATTTACATCATATTTTGCTTTTACCATATGTTAAGAACACCTGTTGCTTTTACTGATTCAGCATTCATCCTGTTTTCTGTTCTCTCTACTTCCAGCGGGAAATTCATTCTCTGGTGTTGGAATAGAGATGAACCCCGTAGGAATGAGCACAAAACCGAGGCTTGGCTGATCAGAATGTCCCATACCCCTAATTGGTTCGGGAGTAGATCTAGGATCCAACTTATGCAAAGCTAGTCCTCCGTAGGAGTTCTCTGCAGTATTTACTGAAAACAATTGTCCTTTCCCAGTGGGTTGCTAATCTGGTAAGGTGTCAGTCTGAGGAATCTAGAGCCATCTTGCCCTTTACTTGTGAGACAGCTTGTTGAGGGAAAGAAGAGTGCCCTGATCATATCATTTAAGTCCCTGGATCCAATCCTGGCTGAAGCTTATGTGCCATTGGACTTTCTAGCTATGTGAGCCAATAAATCCCCTTTAAGGCCTAATGCAGTTTCAATTGTGTTTCCATCTCTTGCAACAAATGATTTCGAACAAATATATCATGGCTTTGGGATATTGGTAACTACCTCATCTATCCTGCACGCATTAACCTGCTTGATCAAGAACTGACTGTATTATTTCCTCAAATGACACACTCAAGACACATCTCAAGAGAAAGCACTCCCAGCCAAGCCTCTGAAATTGCTACCCAGGAAACTATGAGAGCCTATACGTGCAAGAAATGTCTCAGAAAAAAAGTACAGAAATGGATGGAAAGTACATAAGAAAGATACAAGAAAAATAATATCTAACAACAACAACACTGCCGCAAAGAATAAGAAATGATTAATTCAAACAAGGAGTAAGTGAATCCATTTGTGTCATATGTATGTTCATGGGTAACAGTGAAAGTTTGTGGAGAGGTAGTTAATCAGGATTGTACAAAGTCTGACAATTCTAGAAATTGAGAGCAAAGTGAGAAAGGGGAGAGGAACCTGCTTCCCATAAAACAACGCTACATGCAAGTTTCCCCCATTTGCCCTCAGCATTTCTCTTACTGGATGACACTGTGTACTGGATGGCTTGGGTGTCCACTGTCAGCACTGCGTGCCCAGGAGCTGTTCTTATTGTTTTAATCATGATTACGTAAAGAAAAAAAGAAAGAATCCCAGCACATCCCTTACCAGTCTGTATCTTAAAACTCTCCCGGAGGCAATTTATGGAAATCACCTGCCTTCAGTCATGTCCCATTGCTTCGGTAGAAGGCCAGTGGCAAGTGAACAAAACCTCTCTTGGTCACTGACATTTCATCTGAGGCACTTCTTTGGGGAAAGGAGAGAGGCACCAAGTTATAGACGAGGCCCCCTTATCATAAAAGTTTCTGGGCAATGCAGCTATTTCCATATCCCTGCAGAATGGCTCAGAGAATCAGTTCTCTCAACAGAGTCCCTAGAGTGGAAAAGTGTTCAAGCAGTAATCAATTCTTAAAAGGGAAGCACCTGGTTATTCACTGTTTATGTAAAAATAAGAAGGCAGGAATCCTTTAAAAAAAAAAGTCTTACAATCACTTTGTATTTTAGTATTAAAAATTCAGGGGTCTTCAGAGACATTAAATATGAAAAGAGCCCTGAGATGTAGATAAGAAGAAAGATATTGTATCTATTTTATGGGTGTGAAATCTGAAATACAGGGAGGTATGCCTTACTTACTCAAGCCATAAAGTAACCAAGTAACCAAGTAACAGAGCCAGGATTTAAGCTAACATCTCCAGAAGGTACTCAAGTGTTCATTTATTTAATAAACCACAACTGAGGGGTGCCTGGGTGGCTCAGTCAGCTGAGCGTCCAACTGTATATTTTGACTCAGCACATGATCCCAGGGTCATGGGATTGAGCCCCGTGTGTGGCTCCATGCTGAGCATGGAGCCTGCCAAAGATATTCCCCTTCTCTCTCTCTCTCTCTCTCTCTCTCTCTCTCTCTCTCTCTCTCTCTC
>NW_024412418.1:10827171-10937348 GCF_014898765.1 Herpailurus yagouaroundi | reverse complement strand
CTCTCTCTCTCTCTCTCTCTCTCTCTCTCTCTCTCTCTCTCTCTCTCATAAAAAATTAAATAAGCAAACAAACAAACACCACAACTGACCACCTATTAAATTTTTGCTACCACTTCAGTACTGGAGATACGAGCTTATATCTAAAATTACATTGCTTTTACCAATTTATATTCTGGTGGAATTTCTTGAGTGGAAGAAAGGGTAGCATTAAAATCAACATGTTGAGAATTGCTTAAGACAGCATGTTGTAATATAGCATGTGTATAACAGAATGAAAGAATACTTTAAGCAATGGACACATGAACAAGTACAGAGAACAGCAAAAACCCTAAGCAAGGAATGGTCAATTCAAGAAGTTGGAGAATTAAAAATAAAAAAGCCTTCCTAGCATAGATGTGATATAAGAGACAGGTGTTGAAATATGAGTAGATTGGGGTAGCAAGTGAATGATGGGCCCTAATAGCAAGAGCAAAGAGTGTGAGGAGAGGCATGGAGATCATATATGAAATCGTCAGACATTCATGGAGAATCTATAATGACACATGAAGAATAAAACAGACAAGCAATTCTTTTCAAGGACATGTTAGCACTTTTCCTTAGTCCTATGATACCACTCCACACTTCAGAGAACTTGTCTTTGGTCCTTAAATATCTATTCCCACCATACCTCTTCCATTAATTATCATTTTTCTTCATTTCTCTCTGGCTTACAGAAGATGAAAACTACAACCAAGAAATCCTACCTAACTCCTACACTAGGAGTTAAAGCTAAGTATAACAGTATTTCAATAATTCCAGAAGACTGGAAAAGAAAAATAAATAGTCCTGAAGCTGTATATTTGTGTATAGTTGTACATAAATATGAATACTTTTTTCCTTAAAAATTATCAAGAAACTAAAGTCAAGATAAACCCTTGCCTTTATTGTAACTATAAAAAGATCATGATACACACTTTATTTTTGACGACTGAGCTTTGTCTGAATCAGCTCTTACTTACACTACATACACAGGAGGCTCTGATACCCTTGTGGTAAATTTACAAAGCCTCCCATCATCGTGCTTCATGTACTTTCTCATATTAACCCAATATTGTAGCTTTCTAAATTATATCTTTTATAGTATTCATGAAGTTATTTTTTTCATTCAAGAAATACATCTCCAGATCATTTTATATGTAAGTTATGAATTTAGGCACTGCCTCTGGTACAGTTTCATGTACCAAAACTGCACTCAGTATCTCCAATTCATCTTTTGGGCATTAAGACAGGGTACAAACAAATATATTCATTTAGTCACTACCATGTAATTCTTTGCTTCTGCAAGAACCCACTTTGGTTAGAGACATGCCCTGAATTAATCAAACACCCTTGACTGGCTCTTAGTGACGGAAGATTAAATATTAACTTTTCTTTTAGCTGTTAGTAAAGTTCCTCCATCAAATTAGATATTTCTCATGGTCTCTTGTGTCAGGGTAGTAATTTTTACTGTCTATAGTTTTCAAACTTTTGGCCTCAGGACTCTGTTGTATTCCTAAAAATTACTGAGGACCCCCAAAAGGCTTTAATTTGTGTGAATTGTACCTATCTATATATGAAATTGTATAAAATACCTATCTAATATATATATATATATATATATACACACACACACACACACACACACACACACACACACACACACTAAAGTTAGGACGTTTAAAAAATATTTATATATAAATCCACTTAATATTTATATATAAATCCACTATAAACCAATAACAAACTCATTATATGTCAATATGAAAAACATATTTGTGAAAAATAACTATATTTTCCAAAATAAAAGCAATTAGTAAAATAAAGTGGTATTTTTGTTTTTATTTAGTTTTGTGTATCCCTTTAGTTTCTAGAATACAAGTCAAATAGATAGAAGTCAATTTGATAACTCTTCTCTGCTTCTTCATTCAATGAAGAATTGTTAAAAATAATTAATAATTAATGTATTTACCCAATAAGTAACAATTCAATATGCCCACCTTTCTAGTACTGTTTGCAGCTGGGAATTCAGTGGTTAAAATTTAGAAATAACTCATACACTCATTGAACTTATGTCCTCACTGGGGAAACAGACAAGACACAAGTAAATAGACAAAATCAATTATGATAAGCATGATGAAGCATATACACAGGGGCTGAGATAAAGCCTAGCCAGGGGTACCCGCATTAGACAGAGTGATGAGGAAAGCCATCTCTGATGAATGTAACGTGAAACTGAGACATAAAGTCAAGAAGGATCTATGGGACAAAGAATTCTAAGCAAATGAAACCATATAGGCAAATGTCTTGAGTCTAGGGAAAAGACTCAGGGGATGAAAGAAGATTGCAATGTAGTGAGTAGGAAAGATAGTAACATAAAATAAATTTGGAGATACAGTCAAGGACACAAGCATGCAGAGTTTTTGTGGGCTGTCTGCTAAAGATATCATGAGAGTTAACTGAGAAAATATACGTGAAACCACATCAAGGAGGGGGCTAGTGCATGAGGAGTGCTCAATACATGTAAATTATTAAGGTCACGACCACCTCTTCACCAATAATCCCAAGAAGACAGCAAATAGATAACAAAAGATGAGAACTGGCACAATCCTCTGAAGAGGTGGTTGGTCTCTATTTCGAGTGAATCTTGGCTTGTTAAGGGCTCTAGAAAATTTTTACCAAAATAATTAGTGACCTTTCTAGTTAAAGGTTATCATTTTCAGAAAGAAAAAAAAATCCTGAGAGAGGGATTATAATGCTCAAGTTAACATCTCACAACCCTGCATCTCCTCGCTTTCTCCCACATACATGCAAATGCATGTGTGTGCACCCGCGTGCACACACACATACACACACACACACACACACACAGAGCATGCACACACATGCAGGTTAGGGTTTTATTTTTTTTTTTTTTCACTTTGTTTCATCTTCTAATCAGGATGAACTGCTTTCTCCCTATTCCCAACCTCCAAGGTCTGGGTTGCAAGTGCCTTCTCTACAAGTGTACTGTTTTAAAAATGGTCCCATTAAATATGCATTTGCTGTTGAGTTTCTGAGATTGCTTAGGGACTATTTCTTTTCAGAATAAATCACTTTCAACAGCATATTTAATATGAGATGAGGGTATCTGTCCTACTCATCAGAGTAATAATTTTTTCTTAAGTCTAGAATTATCCTGGGGGTATTCTCAGCTACATTTTTCTCTTGTTGGGTATTTTACCAAGCTAGTGAGTTTTTTATTGGGATGTTAGTTTTGATCTCCCGATATTCTGTCTAGTTGATTTGACAATGATTAGGTGACAGGTGTACATTCTTTGCATTATAATTGCCTTTACTTCTGGCTTCCATTCTTTCCTCTCTTTCCAGTCTTGAACAATAAATCAGCCAGGATAGGCAAAGTTATGCTGTAGTAACAAATAACCCCAAAATATAAGTAGCTTACACTGACAGTTTATTTCCCACTCACTTCCCATTATTTTCACTCTGGAATCCAAGTTGACTAAGCAGCTTTCATCTGGAATATTCCTGGTCTTACACCAGAGGGAAAAAGAGCACAGAGACCTATGACTTGACTCTGACCTCTGTGTTACTCAGAGTACACATGTCACTCTCACTCACATTAATTGGCCAAAAGAAATTACATGGGCGGGACTGACACCGATGGGGCAGGGAAGTATAATCCTTTTACAAGGAGGCATAGTAAACATCTGTGAGAAATAGAAGAGTATAGTGCAGGCCAGTTTCACCAAGGAGCAATCTACGCATTCTGGAGGGAGAAGTTGAAAAAACATGGGCTCCGGAATCAGTAAGACCTAGTTTTTGATTCTGGCTTTACTACATAATAACTACATTATGTCAGACTAAGTATTTCTAATTTTTAGCCTTGTGTTTCCTTATCAGAAATAGAGTGATAATAATAGTCTCAAAGAACCACTGTGCAAATCAGAGACAATATATGTAAAGCAGTGTCTAATCCACAGAATTGTTTAATCTATTTTAGGTTTTACCTTGAATTGCTTGATATATTTCTCTATTCCAATTCTGTATAATATACATTGCAATGCGACTTTTCCCTACCATTCTACTGCTGTTTAAGCTCATAGACTACTTACTTGCCAAAAGGACATTACTTAGAACTTAGCCTACTTGATGTCACATTCACCACCACTGATCATTTCCATGCTGAAAGTCTTTCCTCTTCCTCCAAGGCTTATGCTGTGCCTTTAAACTTTACCAACTGCTTCCTTTCCAGCTCCTCCTTTCTTTTTTTTTAAATAATTTTTTAATGTTTTATTTTATATTTAAGAGACAGAAAGACAGTGTGTGAGCAGAAGAGGGGCAGAGAGATGGAGACAAAACCTGAAGCAGGCTCCAAGCTCCACGCTGTCAGCACAGAGCCCAGTGCAGGGCCCGAACTCAAGAGCAGTGAGATCATGACCTGAGCCAAAGTCGGAACCTTAACCTTAACCTTAACCTTAACCTTAACCTTAACATTAACCAACTGAGCCACCTAGGCACCCTCAGCTCCTCCTCTTTCTTCTTCTCGTGTACTTAGTGCTGACTTTGCCAAGATCTAGCCTGGACTGTCTTCTAAAACTATACCTCTCCCTTGTGAGACAGATGCAGAGGTAACAGCAGATATTTCATAGCCAGGGAGTTCTGGATCTTGATCTGACTTCTGCTACTTACTCCTGTACAGCCTAATTCACCATTTCTTCATTAGCAAATCAGGACTCAAAGATTTACTGGAAATATTAAATGATAAAATCTATATGCAGTAACTAACACTGTGCTTACACACATCAAGTGTGTAACACATTTTACTTCCCTCCTCTGTCCATACCTGCCTTAAAATCTTCTGCAAATTCTACCACTTAATGTGGAAGGTATTCAAAATCATAGTTGCTGCCTTTTCTACTTGATTATTTCAAGAGGAATAGGTCTCAATAAGTAATGTGTTTATAGAAAATTTCATTTTCTCAAGACTGTGTTTTGAAAGAAGACTTATACATACACAAGAGAACATACATAACACAAAAGAATCTATTTCTAACTGTATTTACCTCAGATCTTAGTATAGTATAATTGCCATAGACAATGAACAGGCAAGAGTTTGAGATTTAGTGTTAAACTACCTTGGTTCAATTATTGGCTCCAACATCCTATTTCTGTGACCCCAAGCAAGTCATTTAACTCCTCTTTAAACTTACTTATCTGTAAAATGGGTATAACAATGCTAATAATCTCACTGGAATGTTGAGAGGATTTAATTTGTTTATATAAGAAAAGTACTTAAAGAATTAGTTGGCATGTAATAAGCACTCAGTAAGTATTAGCTAGCATCATCATCCATAGAAATTATATTGCTGGGAAGAGAGCTTTTGCATTGCCTATCAAGACATATCACTGCTCAATTAGGAGTTACCTTCCTCATTCCTCACTGAAGACTGCTGTATGTTCTAGTTCCCTGCTTTACCATTTTCTCTCCTTCCATTCCAGAATAGCAAAGTATTTGCTTCTGGCCTCAAAGGGATGTCAGGAGGATTCATGAGATAACATCCATAAGGCACTTTGAGCCCTTGGAAGCAAGGTGTTTGATAAATAAAAGGTTATTACCATTGCTAGTGATATCTTATATTACTCTAGCCCTACTCAGCCCAGAGGGATCCTGAAATGGTTTGCAAAACTTGAAGCGCAAATAAGAATCATTCAGTAACATCTGAGATGAAGCAGTCACTGCACATATAACCATTGATTCTTTAGAGCCTCTAGTGATCAAAACCCAATGGTTCTACCAGGGGCATAAAAAGCACTGAAATTGATTCAAAAGGTGCTTTGAGATATCAAGTACTGTAGGGGTCAGTTCATTGAGCAGAACAGGAGGCAGACACTGGCTCAGACACTCAAAATTATGTGGAAAATCACAAGTCAATGAGAGAAACCAGCAGGTCAAATTCTAGACTAAACGAGGATGAGGTATGGCTCAACATGAAATTCCCTTAGGGTTTCCTGGCCATATATTGAAAGTCTACCCTCCATATAACAAGTTGTACCTTTAAGACAATCCAAACTAAACAAACAAAAGCCTGAAAATATGCGCACATGTCCCCAGTCCTTCAAAGCAAATCCCTCCAAAGCACTCTGTTATAGCAAAAACCAATTTAAAGTACATCAGCCTTGAACCCAAGCTGCCCTATATGGACTGTTCACCTAGTTTTAGTTGAACTCTTGAGAGTCCACTAATTCTGCCTTTTCTATTACAAAGAATCTCTTAACCAAACCTTGGCCATACTTCCCTCTTCATTTCAGCCTAAAGCCATGACTCTGGAATTTGACTCTCCATCATGTGACTCTTTGGGACTGCTCACTGATATTCATTTACTGCATGAAGTTTCAGACTAGGCACTGACGGGACCTGCAGTCAGGGCTTCTACTATCAACCATCGTACAGAAATAGCACTACATCATATACATCCTATCAAGTGGGAGTAAGACAAATGTTTGCTGCCAGATGTATCCTATCCTGTACAGCCAAAGAAAAATAGTAAAGTTTTAACTTTAGGCTCATGATTCCATCTGCCTCACTAAGCCTGCCTTCCCATACTTACACCACAAAGAAATTTCAACAATCCACTTGAAATGTTGAACAACAGTCATAATGGATTAGTAGTATCTCTACCAGTTTTAAAAACAAATCTACTAACATACAGTAATTTTTAAAGTTTGGGAAAATGAAATAAAAAAAATGGGGTTACTGTATTTGGGCATGACAATATTTGAGGAAAAAACCAGATATTTACCTTATAGTCTACAACAAAGATAAATCCACAGAGATGTAAGATTTAAATTTTTAATGTTTTATTTATTCTTGAGAGAGAGAGAGAGAGAGAGAGAGAGAGAGAATCAATAATGTTTTATTTTATTTATTCTTGTCAGCACAGAGCCCAACCTGGGGCTCAAACTCGCAAGTCATGAGATCATGACCTGAGCCAAAGACAGATCCTCAACCAACTGAGCCACCCAGGTACCCCAACAGAGATGTAAGATTTAAAAGGGTGGGAAAAAGGCTTTAAAAATCCTGGAAGAAAATATCAGAGAATTATTGTGTGATCTCAGGGTGGGTGTTGTTAATTTTAGTGTGACATTAAATCTAGGGATGATATATAAATTTTTTTTAATATTATTACATAACATAATAAAACCATAGGCCATCAAAATGTGAAGGTAAAATAAGTAACAAAAGAGAAAATTTTTGTAATTTAAATGAAAAACAAAAGGTTATCATCATTAAAGGTAAAACATGCCTATAAGATAACAGGGAACATTACAAAAACCTAAGGAAAAAAAATGGACAAAGGAGAGATAGAAGATGAAGTATAACAAAAACACAAGATCCTTCACATCATTAATAAACAACTCTCTATACATTAAAACAGGCATCATTTTTGAAGAGTGTTAATGGAAATACAGAGCAAAAGGCATTCACATAAAGTTGGTAGGGACACAAACTGGTGCAATGTTTTTCCAGGTAGTTTTCCAATATCAAAGTTTACATGGGTCTGTAGTTTCAGATAGCATCTTCAATTCTAGAAATCTATTCCAAAGATATATCAGCACAAGTATATTTGAATAGGAGAAAAGTTACTTATTGGAGCAATGTTGATAGTAAAGAAAAACTGGAAATCTCTTTAATGTTTATTATTATCAATTAGAAATGATGCAGAGATATATGTACATAAATGACTTGAAAATTTAAAATAAGGTTGAATCCCATTTTTGAAAAAAACAAATACACACACCTGTGTGTGTGTGTGTGTGTGTGGTATGTTGTGTGTGTGTACATATATATATACACACACACATATATATGTATATATATACATATATATATATATATATATATATATATATATGTGTGTGTGTGTGTGTGTACACATACACACACACACACACACACACACACACACACACACAGATGTGAAAAGATGCAAACCAAAATGTTACTAGTGGTCACCTTTGGGGCACAGGATGGCAGCACTCTTTGTGTATTTTAGGGTTATTTTTGTTCAATTTTTTTATTAGAAACATGTATGTTTTTTAAAATCAATAAAAGATACAAATAAAGTCAAAGCAAGAACATGTGAGCAGGTTATGGAACAGGATTTATAACAACGTAATATTTGAAACAACATTAAATGTCCAAAATTAATACTCTGAAAATCTCTATGGAGATCTATTATCAGTAGTTAACTCTGAGAGTGGAATTATGGTGGGATTTTACCATAATTTTTAAGTAGTTATACACTCTTTACAGCATCTTATTTTATTTTTATTTTACCATATCATTCAACACCAGAAAATATAAAAATGTGACTATAAATATTGTTCTAAAGCTGAATCTCTGCACTGTGCTGGCCACCATGACTGAAGAGTTTTGGGTGACCCAGGGGTATCTTCTTATCTCTCTAGACCCAAGCTTCCTTTTTCAAAATCATAGTGATAACATTAGCCTCTCACTACATTTGTGCAATTTAAGGGTGAATTGGAAACAATGCCTTGACTTGTCCTAAAAGCCAGTACTACAAAAACATTAAAGCACTTGGAACTGAGCAGAAAACTAGTAAATATACCCAAGTTTCCAATTATTCAGGATTGAATGTTGACTAATATAAATAATTATGACTTATTTGAGTGCATCATTAACTTTCATTCAGTCACCAAAACTTAGATGCATTATCTCTACCTCTAGGGAGTATTTCTGATTTTCCTCCAACCCACCCATCTATCTCACTCCAAGCTGGATGAGATGCCACTTAATATGCACTTTCCAAACTCTGTATAGGTCTTTCCTATTCATTTTTTCATTTCATTAGGCAGACTTTCATTCCTTTAACATACTTTCACCACGCACTCTTAAAGAGGTTCTTGAGATACAACGGTAAGTAATACAAGACGCCCTGGCCTTCTAGAAGCTCACAGTTCAGTAGTGGAAGCCAACACTAATCCAATTTAAAAATATACACTTAGAAAGTTTTTTTTTTTTTTAAATGTTTATTTAAAGAGAAGAGAGAGAGAGAGAGAGCAGGGGAGGGGGGGAGAGAGAAGAGACACAGAATCTGAAACAGGTCTGACCTGTCAGCACAGAGCCCGACATAGGGCTTGAATTCATGAGCTATGAGATCATGACCTGAGACAAAGTCGGACGCTTAACCAGCTGAGTCACCCAGGCACCCCCAAAAATATACACTTAAAAACAGTGATGAATATTCTGAAAGAAAACTATGCAGGGCAACAAAACTGCAAAATGAAGGGGCTAACCAGCTTATTTTACAATATTGTAAATAGTTCTTCAACTAAACTGTAAGACTCCAGAAAACAGAGACTTTTTGTCTTATCTGTCTTGTTTTTTGTTGTGTTTCTTCAGCTTTGTAGTTTTTGTACTTGTTTTTTTCCTTTGTCTTGTTTTTTCAGCTTTGTACCACACCCAATAGACAATAAACACTCAGCTTCTGTCTACCTGAATTGAACTGATCGGAATTTTTTTTTTGTATATTCCACAGTGGCCCATTAATCAGAAAAGTGATTGAGCCACAAGATAATCACTGTTTCAGCCATGCAGCCTTGATATTCATTTACAGTAAGAACCGTTGATGCTTCAGACTGAGCCCCTTTCCTTATTCAGACTGATTATTGTTATTATCAAGTTTATTGTCGGGGCGCCTGGGTGGCGCAGTTGGTTAAGCGTCCGACTTCAGCCAGGTCACGATCTCGCGGTCCTTGAGTTCGAGCCCCGCGTCGGGCTCTGGGCTGATGGCTCAGAGCCTGGAGCCTGTTTCCGATTCTGTGTCTCCCTCTCTCTCTGCCCCTCCCCCGTTCATGCTCTGTCTCTCTCTGTCCCAAAAAATAAATAAACGTTGAAAAAAAAAAAGTTTATTGTCCATGGCCACTGCATTGTAGGTGGGCAGCATGGGGGGAAATGAGGAGAAACAGTAGGAAAAAGAGCAGATATCTTGGTAAACAGAATGTCAATAGCACATCTAGTTGACAAGAAAAAATTAGTATCCAAATCATCTTCTGCAGTTACATAAATAAGTGTAGTAAATTAAAATAGCATATATGCTCTGAGTTACTTAACTTCTCAAACTGCATTTCCTTATTTCCAACACAGTGGCAATAATACCTATTTTTCACTTAAGCATTAAAAAGTTTAAGGTAAGTGAAGTGCTTAGAGCAGTAACTGACACAAAGTAGGCACCCAAAATATCAGTAACATTAATAATGTTTTTTCCTATTTTTCACTTAAGCATTAAAAAGTTTAAGGTAAGTGAAGTGCTTAGAGCAGTAACTGACACAAAGTAGGCACCCAAAATATCAGTAACATTAATAATGTTTTTTCCTTTGTCCAAGTGGTTCTCTACCAGGGGCAATTTTGTCCCCCGGGGGATTCTAGGTAATGTCTGGACACATTCCTGGTTATGACAATTGGTGGAGGATATAATGCTGGCATCTACTGGGTAGCGGTCAGGGATGCCTCTAAATATCCACAATGCATAGGACAGTCCCCACAACAAGGACTTATCAGATGGCCCAAAATGTCAACAGTGCCAACACTGAAAAATCCTGCTGGATTCTTTCATTCCCTAAATCCAGTATCTCATGTCCTGAGACAGTTCATTGGAACTTACAGGACACATTCTGACAGCACATAAAGACACAATCTAAGAATTCCTTAGAAATCTTCCCATCCTCTCCTCAACCACTACAAGCCTCAATTTTCATGGTCTGTGCTCACCATTCAAATTCTATCACTCCTTTGCCACAGCACCCCCAAGCCCTTTTCCTTGTGTATCCAGAGTGCTCATGTTCCTCGCTGTTGCAATGACTATATTCCTTTGCTCCCCAAGGCCCCAGTCTGTCTCCTTGTGGTCCTTAAAATCCAATTTAACTGGGTTAAGTTGCCTTTATACTCCTCCAGTCCTCTATAACTGCAGGTCCCTCTAATTCTCTCACTCTGACTCTGTCCCTTCCCTCATTTCTACTGTTCACTAATTGAAGTCAATATATTAGCCTTAATTTATTTTGGGAATCTAAACAACACACCATAGAAGTTAGCATCTATAGAATATACTCACTTTTTGCTATGCTGTTACAACAGTGAAGTTAATAAAACTGACATCTAATTACAACTAACAAGTGTGGTCTTATTAAACTAAAACCATAAAGAAAGCAGTGGAGATTACATTACCCATCCTACACACTCTTATAAGAATGACTAGCTTCTACCCAGGCCATCGTTCGGTGCCCCTGCCTGAGGATCCTGATCTGAATGGATGGGCAGAACCAGCCACACTGGCCTGTTCACAGCTGGGGTCCAAGGGCCAGGAAAAACACCTGGAACTTCATAGAATGGTTAAAACCAAGCGACAATCCTAAAATATGCCGTCAGTATCAAAAAGGGGAGGAGCCCTGTGAAAGAGGTGGCACTGGAGAACAAGAAGGACAGAAAGGCAAGAGTCAGGCAGAAATTGTGGGGCAAGCTTGGAGAAGTGGGTGAGAAGAACGAGGACTTCGGCTGTGAGCAGGTCTGTGCTGCTGAGGCCTCTTTCTCATAGTCTAAGTGTTGAATGGATGTCTTGGTTTGTGTTTCAAGTGTAAGATCAGAGCTGAGTAACAGAGACCCGAAGGGTGGGAGGGAATCAGAAAAGAACCACCTCTTCTGTGTACATCTTGGAGGGCATGTTGCTAAAGCCATCTCTGGTGCAATATAAAACAAAATGAAACAAAATAAAAAAAAAACAAACAAACAGAAACTAAAAGAAATGGTGAGACCCTGGATTTTCATCAAGACAGAGTTTATTCATCAGAAGAGTGGGAATAGCATTCCTTCAGATTAAAAGCTGCATTTCAAAGATCCAAGTTCTATTTGCAGGTAGATCAAATGCCAGGTTCTCTAATAGGAGTGATTAAGGATAGCTATCCCCTTAGATAAACTTCAGAGAGCTCTCACATGCATTGTCTCCTATGATCCTTACTAAAACCCAGACATCAGGAGGTCAAGCAATCACCCTTCCCAATTCAACGAATTCAGAAATGAAAACTCAGAGTATAGTGACTCTAGATCACATGCTAAGGGCATGGGTAAAACTATAACTCAATCTATTACTTTTAAAAGCCATTCCTGTTTCTCCTGGAAAAACAATATAATCTACACATTAAGGGCACAGACTCTGGAGCCACATTACCTGGGTTCAAATCCCAGCATATCCAATTGCTAGGTATGAGACAAGTAACTTTTCTTTGTGTCTCAGTTTGCTCATCTGTAACATGGAATTAATAATAGCACTTACCTCCTAGAACTGTGGTGAGGATTAGGAATTAACATGCAAAATGCTTTAAAGCATTTCTAATGTGTTCCTTATGAACACTCAAAAAACCTGAAGTTTTCTGGTTTTTAAGCTTTACTGATATAAAGTAAAAAAAAATCAACATATCCATATAAGCTTACTGCTTATAAGGAAGTGAGTGGAATTATCCTTATTTATTTATTTATTTATTTATTTATTTATTTATTTAGAGAATGAGCACAAGCCATGGAGGGGCAAAGAGAGAGGGAGAGAGAGAATCTTAACAAAGCTCTACATTCAGTGCAGAGGCCAACATGGGGCTCTATCTCACAGCCCTGGGATCGTGACCTGGACCAAAATCAAGAATTGGATGCTTAACCCACTGAGCCACCCAGGTGCTCACATCCTTATTTTATGTATGAGGAAACTGAGATGTCAAGTTACTATTTCTGCATTAACCAACCTCAAAAAGTAGTACCATATACATAATAAATGCCATTTGGTAATACCCACAGACTGTTTGGATAAGGATTTGGGACAAAGGACAGCAAAGTCTCTTTTCTCGACCTGGTCTACAGCCTTAACCAGGGAGACTCCAAGGGTGGAGAATGGGATCTGGCAGCACCTTCATTCACATATCTGGGGATTGATGTTGGCTACCGCCTGGGACCTAAGCTGGGCTGAGTGCTAGAACACCTATATGTGTTCTCTCTCTGTGTAGCCTGGGCTTCCTCTGCAGCAGGGCAGTCTCAGGATACTGGGACTTCTCATACAGCAGCTCAGAGTACCACAGATCCGAGTAGAAGCTGTATCACCTTTTGTGATCTATTCTTGAAAGTCATACAGATACATTCTACCGGTTGCAGCAAATCACAAGACTGCCCGATGCAATGAGAAGGAAATTAGACCTCACCTCTCAGTGGAGAAGTAGAGGTTTTTGGAAAAACATGGGGGATGGCAAATATTGTTGCAATCATCTTTGGAAGATGCAAGGTACTACACATAGGAAGACAGGATTTGCCAAAACCTTTAGAAAAAGTGAATATACTAGAAGAGAAATGCACAGCTTTTGATTTGTAAACTTCTGTTCTTTCACTGGCCTCCCAGACCTCTGTCATTTGTAAATAATGTCAATTAATCTTGCACATGCACTGGCAGGTACATCTGAAGGTCTGGCCCTACAGAGATACAACTGAGGGCAAGCAGATTGACTGCACTGGGAAAGCATCTAAATAAACTCTACAAACTTGTAATGGGAATTTACTATGTTAATCTTCTCCCCCCATGACTTCCATATTATCTCCTCTTTTAACCGACCCTCAGGGAAAAATACTAATCAAAATGGGTCAGATTCCAGAGCATTGATTGGACATCTTTGATGAGTACATAAATAACTATGTGTAGCTCCAGCTCAGTGCTTTGTCTTTCAGCCCATGAGGCTAACCTCTCTTTCTTTTCTTCTGTCTGGTCTTTCCTTTGTGACCACTTCTCTTCATGTCCTCTTCTATCAGACTGGTTCAAGCCACCACTGTCTCTCTCCTGGATTAGACAATAGCCCCTAATTTATCTCCGTGCTTTGCTCTCATATCCCTCAGACTTTTCTCAACATACCAGGCAGAGTAAACCTTTTGACATCTAGGTCAGATGATGTCATCACTCCTCTACCTTCTAATCCATTTCATTCATCATAAAAGTCAAAGTCCTGACAATGTCTGATGTAGTCTGGGCATCTCTTTGATCTCATCTCCTTAAATCTTCCCCTAGCTCACTCTACCCATGCTAACTTCTCTTTTAAATATACCATGCAAGAGGGGCGCCTGGGTGGCTTGGTTGGTTAAGTGTCTGACTTCGGCTCAGATCATGATCTCACGGTCCGTGAGTTCGAGCCCCACGTCGGGCTCTGTGCTGACAGCTCAGAGCCTGGAGCCTGTTTCAGATTCTGTGTCTCCCTCCCTCTCTCTCTGCCCCTCCCCTGTTCATGCTCTGTCTCTCTCTGTCTCAAAAATAAATAAATGTTAAAAAAAATTTTTTTTAAAATATACCATGCAAGAGCCATTATAAGAGCATTTATATTTTCTCTGTGCTGGACTGTTGTTGCCCTAATTATCCATATGACCAACTTCTACACTTCCTTATTGTCTTTGCTCATAAGTCAGGTTCTTGAGGACATGTTTCCTTGAACACAGCATTAAAAATGGTAAATGCCCTCTCTCTGCAGTTTCTGTCCCCATTCTTGCTTCATTTATCACCAGACAACAAATTTTGTATTTACATTCTCTATTCACACACTGTGTATCTCCTGCCATCCCTAAGTACACACTAGAAAGTACCCTTTGAGAACAGGATTTATTTGTTGGTCTGTTTCACTCAATGTGACATCTCTAGAATCTAGAACAGTGCCTGACACATCACAGGTATTCAATGAGTATTTGTAGTGGGAATAAATGAATACATGAGTGTGGTAATATTGGCTGCACACTTAGGCATAGGTCAGGTGGTAACTGAATAAATAGGAACACTTTTATCTAAAACTATTTTAGACTAGTTAACAAAGAAAAAGGGATGTTTCCCCATGGCTCAGTCCACTTTACCACAGCACACAGCACTGGTTGTTGAGACTCAAGTCCACCTATAAAAATCATTGTTGGGATGCCTGGGTGTCTCAGTCAGTTAAGTGGCCAACTTTGGCTCAGGTCATGATCTCAGAGTTGATGAGTTCAAGTCCTCCATTCCCAGATTGGGCTCTCTGCTGTCAGCTAGGAGCCCACTTGGGATTCTTTGTCCCCTCTCTCTCTAATTAAAAAAAAAAATTAAAGAATGTGCCACATCTTCAGAGAACTATGAGACAGAAAGGCATACTTTTAATTTTTTTAAATGTTTATTTATTTTTGAGAGAGAGACATTGCATGAGTGAAGGAGGGGCAGAGAGAGAAAGAGACACACAGAATCTGAAGCAAGTTCCAGACTCTGAGCTGTCAGCACAGAGCCCCATGTGGGGCCCGAACTCCCAAGCTGTGAGATCATGATCTGAGCCAAAGTTGGATGCTTAACCAACAGAGCCACCCAGGTGCCCCTAGAAAGGCATCAATTTTATCTGGGCAGGATCCAAGAATTCCCACTTTTCCTAGCCTCCATGCTATCCAATAGTCTTCATATTCTACTGTGGTAGACAGAACAACAGTCCCCTAACAGGGCCACATCTTAATCCCTGAAACCTGTGAATATGTTGTGATATATGGCAAGGAGAAATTCAGGTTGCAGATGGAATTAAGATTCCTAATTAACTTGAGATGTGAGAGACTGCCCTGGATTTGAATCCAGGTGGAGTCAATGGTATTACAAGAGTCCTTACAAGTGACAGAGGAAAGGAGGAGCATTGGAGGTAGAGAAAGAGACATAACAATGGAAGGGTCAGAATCAGAGAAAGTGATAAAGCTATGCCAATAGAGATCAGAGTAATGCACATGCTGGCTTTGAAGAAAGAAAGAGGCCATGGACCAAGGACTGCCAGTGGCCGCTACAGACCTGAGAAGAAAAGAAATCCGATTCTCCTCTAGAGTCTCCAGAAGGAACACAGCCCTGCTCATCTCTTGACTTTAGCCCAGTGAGACCCATTCCAGACTTCTGAACCCCAGATGTGAAAGATAATAAATCTGTGTTGTTTCACACCACCAATTTGATGGTAATTTGTGAGAGTGGCAATCGGAAACCATTACACTTACTGATTTCTAACAAACATCTCCATCATTAGCACCACCATCAAAGGACAAAAGAAAATCCAGCCTGAAAGTGCACAGTCCTGCTACAACATCTGATAGAGAAAAAGGCAATCATTCTTGGCCCTGCCATTCAACTTACATCTGCCCCAAAGGGAGAAGTTCGAGTGCTTCTCTTTCATCAAGTACATACAGCAAACGTTATCACCAGTCGTAAAGTCCTGGTGAGAAACTTAATTTTCTATATTCCAACTGCCATCCAAATAACAACTCTAAAGCTTTTTTTTTTCTTTAAAGACATATTCTGAGCATGTGGCTGAACTAGACCAGTAAAAGAATAATAAGTACTTCTTTCCTTTTAGCAACTGACAAAACATGCTTTCAACCCAAAGCAAAAAATAAAGATTAAAATGCATCTTCCATGAATTATAAGTTGAATTTTTAAATTTAGCCCAATTCAAGTAAATTCCTACCTATTGCTTATACCATGTTCCTCTTTTTTTTTTTTTTTTTTTTTTGTAGTGAAGACTAGAGATCAAGAAATAAAGAGCACTAGAAGTTGATTTTTTAAAAAAGGAATGTGTTTTCTCAATTCAAAATGGAAAAGGATTTCAATAGCAGGTCTGAAGATTTTTGAAAATCCTAATTAGACTGAATTAAATGACTAAAATGCTACTAATTACTTTTTAATTTCAAGAGAGATGTTTACAAAGCACAGTATAATGAGTAATACAGCACTTCAAATGATTACTAATGTTGCCATTTTGTCTGACTTAATCTCAATTAGTATAAATCACATTGTCATCATTGTTAATTGCCATTTCTCTCAAGCAAAATGCTAATTTCTCTTTACAATCTTACAATTGCTGTTTGTTTTCCTCAAAATATTCCATTTGAAAGGCCTAATAAAGAGAACATTTATAGCCCCTGTATTTTCTGCAGTTTGAAGCAAATCCATTTGTTTGTTATCCTTTTTGGAGAATAGCGGTAATTCCTACTTACTTCTTAATAAAATGGAACTGTTAACTTTTAGCTCTGCTGTCTCACTGAATGGAAATGCATGGGTAGTTATAGTTCCAAGGAAGAGTCTGAAAGGCAGGTAGAACCTTCATTAATGAGTGCTAAGAGGCATCATTTGTTTTACCTCTGTGAAGAAATTCATCATAAAGAGGGAGGAAACAGCCTTTAATCAAGAGAATATAGAATCGTTCTGGCTTTTTTCCTCCAGCTTCTTTTCATTGTTCTTCTACTCAAGTGGAAGTAAAACTCTCCCTTGAGGGAATTATCTCATCAGCCATAGGCTATTGGTTTTCCAATCCACTGTGTCATTGGATATCCTTGGGAAATTTACCCCCATTTTTTGCTCAGTCATAAACACAAGGAACCTGAAGAATCATGAAGATTTAATAATTCTCCAATGAGAGTCTAACATTACATTACTGTTTTAAGAGCTCTTCTAGATTAACCTCATTTTTCTTAAAAAAAAAAAAAAAAGGTTAGGAATTGAATATTAACAATGCTAAGGGTTTGTTTGTTTTTTCCACACACATATTTCTCCTAAGTTTTTGGTTCCTGCTTTATTTATTTGTTGTCACATAAGAGACTACTCCAAAATTGATTTGTTTCAAAAATAAAACATCGTTTTCACTAGTGATTTGGTGAGTAAGAATTTGGGGGACAGCTTGACTGGGGCATGGGTGAGGCATGTGCCAATAGTGGGGGCAGCCAAAAAAGTAAGGATATGCTTCCGTAAGGGTCTCTTGATGCACATTTATGGCAACTTAAGGCTATTCACCTTGTCTTACTTCACACAGTGACTTGTCCTTCAGAGTCTGTTCATCTAGTTTGGGCTTCTCAGAGCGTGATGGCCTCTGTGTAGATAAACTTCTTTCATAGAAACTCCAAGAGCAGGTATTCCAAAAGACTGGTAGAAGGTGCATCTTAGAAGTTCCAAGATGTCCTTCTCCCAAATTCCATTGTTCAAACAAGCTATTAAGGTCAGCCAGATTCAAGGACAGGGGAATGATACTTTCTTACAAGGAAGGAGAAGCTATGAATTTTGCTTCCATCTTTATTCTACTGCAGTACTTACAGCTTATATGCAAGCTAACAATAAAATAAAATGACTTCACATGCAAAGACATTCATGGAAAATCTTAATAATGTCCTTGCTTAGTACTGTTGCCTGCTGTTTTTCCCTTCAAAAGCTAAAATTCATGTGTTATGCACCCCCAAAACTCATATAATGAAGCTCTAACTCCCAATGTGACTGTATTTAGAAATAGGATCTTTAGGAGGTAATGTTTAAATGAGGTCATTAAGGGTGGGGTCCTAATCCCACAGGACTAGTCTTTATAAGAAGAAGAAAGAGGGGTGCCTGGGTGGCTCAGTCAGAAAAGTGTCTGACTCTTCATTTTGGCTCAAGTCATGATCTCATGATTTGTGAGTTGGAGCCCATCATCAGGCCTCTGCTGTCAGCATGGAGCCTGCTTCAGATCCTCTGTCCCCCCTTCTCTCTGCCCCTCCCCAGTTTGTGCACTCCCTCTCTCTCTAAAATAAACATTAAAAGAAGAAGAAGAAGAAGAAGAAGAAGAGAGACTGTTGTCTCTACACACACAGAGGAAAGACCATATGAGGACAGGCAGCCTCCTACAAACCAGAAGAGAGCCCTTACTATAAGCCAAATCGGCTGGCACTTTGATCTTGGACTCTAGAATTGTGAGAAAACACATTTCTATTTTTTAATCCTTCCAGTCTTGGGTGTTTTCTTATAGCAGCCCAAGCTAATACATCACTTTTGGGATTTTATATGATTACATATAACATCATAATTTTTGGCAGGTAAATCATGTTTCATAGTTGAGGAGTTCTGGTGATTTGGGTCTCTTCAGTATCCATTTCTCCTTCAGTTAATAGCAAACTGATTTTTCTTTAGGAACTCATCCTTCTCCCTTTGTACGCAGTATTCTGGGACTGCCAACCAAAGACCCCTTTGGTATTTTTGGCCAAGAGGTGGATATTTTACTTGATCTAGACCAATGAAATGGTTTCCCCCAGAATTTAAATCATGAGAAGAGTGACTCAGGGATGAGAATTATTTGGTCTTCATCCCTCCTGAGGTTGGTACCCTGCAACATCAACAGTTACATCTTCTCAAGCACCTTTATTTTAAGCTTTCCCAAACATTGTCCTTTACGGCTTTCCTTTGATTCTGTGAGCCACCTTCAAGTTTTCCATTTTTGTTTTTTTTTGTTGTTGTTGTTGTCATTGCAGCTTAAAATAGCCAGTTTTCTATTTTCTCAAAATAAAACCAAAAACCCTAACACATACAGAGATTGGTACCATCATGCAGTTACCCATAAATATTACAGTAAAATGCCAATAACTACAAGGATACAAAAATCAGGAATCATTAGGCATGAAGGATATAACTTCAAAATACATTAAGCAAACACCAATGGAAATTCAAGAAGGAAATAACAAATCCATAGACATAGTTGGAGACCTAGAACTCAGAAATAATCAATAGATAGAGAAAAGAGTAAGTTGGCATGGAGGCTTGTTAAATTAATATCTAGTAATGTAATATCCAACCTTATATTTGTCTAGCCTTTTAGCTTTCAAAGAATTTTTACATGTGCTCATTCATATCCTCTCCTTACTTCTCTAAAGTAAACCAGTCAAGCAAGGAAAAATGCGATTTGTGGAATTGTTGGAACTGTTTAGAATTTGAGTCTCTCGTTTTTAAATTGTATTCTTTTCCCTCTATATAGCTTATTCTCTTGGTTATACCAGCCAGCTCACTTCTCCCTGCTCATGACTGAGATTTAGAAGCCATAGACATATGCTCCTAAATGGTGATTTACTAGATAAACTCACAGAGACACCAATCTAATAATGTATGGAAGGTGTTTGGCCTGGCACCTGGCCTACAGTGAGTATTCAATAAATGGCAGTTATTACTATGCTGAATACCACAAGGAACTCTCTATTATTTCTTTTAAGTTGATTTTTCCTTTGTCTTGTGTTGCAAGAGAGTCATTTGTAGTATTCAAAGCAAGCATTCAATGGTCTCAAAATACTCTCCTAGATGAGATCTTGACCCCATAACCTTTCTATATGACAGTAAGCCTTGACAGGCCCATTCATTAAATGGTAAAAAGCATGGATCTAGGGTCAAAACAGAGAAGGCAAATCTTCAACAGCAGGACAGTTGCTGTGTCTCTGAATTTCTCTTTTAAATGCCCTAAGGTTACCTTTCCCTCTCAATTCTGCTGATCCAGTGTGAAAGAAAATTCCTTCAGACAGCACCACAGCATTTCAATTCCGTCAGAGCAGCTGAGTTTCTTTTGCAGACACTACTAGCTGGTACTTCACAAAGTCTTGTCTTTGAGGCTGATTCTAGAACCGGGTTGTAACAAGAGCTGGAGTCCAATAAAACCAGTGATATTTACTCCTTAATGCAGTCCCTTTTTCCAGAGTGTGCTTCCTCTGAAGATTGATCACAGTTTTTATTGTGTGAGCTTGTAAAATGCAGAATGATTAAAGGTACATCTATTTTTTTTAATCCCATCTCTGTCATTCCTGTAGTCAACAGTGGCAGAGTCCTGGCAGTTTCACATATGCTTACATGAAAGGTCAGGTTTAGCCATCAGCACTGAAAAAAATCTTAAAGGGCAAGAATGCTGCATTGTAATGAGTTTGGGGAGCACCTTAGGACTGACTATAAGCAGAAGGACTTGTGATCTTGCAGAAAGTTCCCCATTTCATTTCTCTTCTCCAGCATGAGCCTAACTAAACAGATCCATTTCCATATTGGCATAGAGCATGAAAAAAAAATCCTCTCAAGATCCAGTCTGAAGTCATTCTGTTAAAGTCCTTCCCATCTTCTTGGGCCACACTGCCTGCTTCTTTGACATTCCAAGACACTTCTAGGTTTTGACCTCCACCTGGATGGATTCACACTCTCTGCTGGCTGGCAAGGTCTCTCGCCCTTCCTTTGCGAACTCAATTCTGCTCGTTTCCTCTGTGTCCCATACAGAGCTTCCCAAATGCACATTTCATTTAGGAATTTTAATGTGACAGGAAAAAGACCTCAACAAAACTGTTGTGGATGGAGAGTGATTGAAGTGAAATTGTGAAATGCGTGCTCTACATGGCTTCTACCATAATTTCAGGACCACGGGAACTGTTTTACCTCTTCCTACATGGCCTCAAGTAACCAAAGAACACACACACACACACACATGTTCCATGTCTCCCCTGCCACGCCTGTCCTAGAGGATAGACGGTTACTTACTATCCAGGCTGTTGTTATAATAAGAAGCAAGCCTGGGCTATAGCATAACTTTTGTCATGGTGAGAATAGGGTTGAGGCATAGAATCCAAGATCATTAGAGAGTATATAAAGCCAAGCCTCAAATCTTAGCCATAAGAATGGAGTCACACACATGATATGGAACCCAAATTGCAAGCTGGGTGAATCAAGTGTGTGAGACAGGTACTTGGGGGAGGGAGGAGTTCATACGTTGGGAGTTCAAATCTCAGCACAGCTGCTAACTATTGGACTTCATGTAATTTTCCTAACTGTGATAAACCTCTACTTCTTCATCATTTAACTGGGTTCAGTGTTACCTTCCTCTAATGTCGTGATGAGCATTAAGTAAAATAATGGGCCCTTATTGGGGAGAATATTGCTTAAAATATTAAACTCCTGTAGAAATAAATGAAGATCAACCAAATGACAACAAGTTATTTATTTAGAGCTTGCTCCATCAAGGGAGTCAGCTACCATCACCTGCATTTGGAAGAGACTGAACGACTGTCAGAGGGGTGGGAAAGGTTTATGGAAAAAAAGGGAAGGCTTCAGGTGTGCTATGATTGGAGGCTCTTGGCATGGGGAAGTTCTAGGCAGGCTAACTAGAAGCAGGGTATCCTATATGAATAGTTAGGGATATATATCTGGTTATTTCTAGTTGTTCCTAAGTTGGAAGCAGGGACAAAAGTTAGGGAAGCTGTCAGTTGTTAATCTAATCCTGGCCATTTTAGGCCAGTTGTCACAGGGATTATTGTTTGGTTCCCTGGGCTTGTTGCTAGAGATAGTTTGATTTCCTACAAGTCTGGCACATAGCAGGCTGGCTTCCTAGGCTGGTTACAATAGATAATGCATAAATTTCCTAGGCTAGCTGTTGACCGTGAGTCAGAGTTCTATTTTTATATATGATCTGGCCATTGTCTGTTTGCATATTCTGTCTACAATTTTCTACAGTTTTCATTTTTCTTTAAAGGATTACCTGGACCTCCTGCACCAAATCTCACAGCCTATTTCAATGTTTCAGGGAGACAGTGGATATAGGCTAGAATAATGAGGCCAATGCTCAACTTTCCTTTTTAAATTATTTTTTTCTTTTAAGTTCATTGAGAGACAATAGTCTCTAGATTCTAGCTTCCATAAAGAGAGAAAAAAGATATCTATGTTCTAAAAGACCTCTTCACATCAAGTCGTGATCCTAAATTACTTAGAACAAGGAAATCCTCATATCTGAGGATGAAAAGTCCTTTTGCAGTTTTCTCCAAGGGGAGGAAAGGAGAAGAAGGAAGAGGAGGAGAAAAAGGAGAGGTGGTGGTGGTGGCAGGGAGACAGCTTTGTGCCAGGATGATTCAATGAGCTCCTCCAATTTCCATGGGCATCCTAGGCCATGAACATATTTGCTGAATTAAAATCATATGATATTCAGTGGCATCTTGAGGAATCTCAGTTTCTAGTATTGTTCCTGAAATCTACTGTTAATGAATCATCCTGTAATAGGATGCATTGCTTCTTCACATCCTCTTTTTTAAATGTCAGCACTTTATTGTGTTCAGTCCTTACCATTTAGTAGGTTTAGGAGACATTTACACCATAGGTAAGAGGTCAATCATGGTACTGAGGAGAGTCAAATCTATGCCATATTAGAATGGAATAAAAGCTTCTTAACCTCAGTACCATTGCCATTTTGGACTGGATAATTCTTTTTTTTTTTTTTTTCAAACGTTTATTTATTTTTGGGACAGAGAGAGACAGAGCATGAACGGGGGAGGGGCAGAGAGAGAGGGAGACACAGAATCGGAAACAGGCTCCAGGCTCTGAGCCATCAGCCCAGAGACCGACGCGGGGCTCGAACTCACGGACCGCGAGATCGTGACCTGGCTGAAGTCAGACGCTTAACCGACTGCGCCACCCAGGCGCCCCAGGACTGGATAATTCTTTACTGTGCATTTCTTAATGTGTAGCAGCATCCCTGGCTTCTACTCACTAGATACCAGTAGTACAGTCCACTGGTTGTAATAAACAAAAATGTCTCCAGATACTGTCAAATGTCCCCTGGAATGCAAAACTGCCCCCAGTTGAAAACCCCTGGAAAGCAAGATTCCTATATTCACAGAATCACCTGAAGAACATGTTTGACTCCAGTGATCCACTGTGATGATTCTGATTCAATAAGAACAGAAAGCTGTATTATTTTAAAAGTTCCTTACAGGTCTGATGCTCACCCAGTTCTTGGTTACTAGTTCATGGACAAGAAATGACTCCAAGGACAATACAGCCATCTTCAAATACATAAATACATTATAACCATCTTGAAATACATAAAAGTTTACCTGTAGAAATGAGATTCAACTTTTTCTGAGTAGCTGAAAAGGGAGCTCTGATGAAATTACAAAACAGAAAAGAATAAAAATATTTCTAACAGAACAGTAGATTTTTTAATCACTGAAGCCATTTAAAGAAAAGTTTAAAGATCACTTGTCAGGAAAGTTGTAAAAACAAATCATAAATCAAGAAGAATTCTAAATCAGTGACCTTTAAGTCATATTCTAATTCTGAAATTATATGATGCTATTTAAATAAATTATCCCTTAGAGTGAAATACAACATTAGATCTTTTTTAGCCTACATGGGAATAAAGTAAAAGGAGTTAATATTATTTACAACTAATACACAGTTTACCAACCCTGAGTAAAAAAACAGAACCACTTATAGAACTTACAGGAAATACTTTGGCTCATGGGAGATAAGAATCATTGCTTTACTCTGTGCCAGGTTCTCCTGGGCTCAACTCTTAGTCATAGGTGTATTATTGTGCACTTACAGATGAAAACACTAAACAAAAATTTACACAATTTGCTCAAGGTCATATGATTTCTGAGTGGTAAGACTATGTAGGAGCAAAAGACAGGCAGCCTGATAATGGGCCACTCTGACATGAATATTATTTTCAGTTGGGTGTTTCAGTTGTTTAAGTGTCCAACTCTTGATTTTGGCTCAGGTCATGACCTCACAGTTTGTGAGATGGAGCCCTGCACTGGGTTCTGTGCTGATGGCATAGAGCCTGCTTAGGATTCTCTCTTTCCCTCTTTCTGTCACTCCCTTCCCTCCGCCTCTCCCTCCCTACCTCTCTCTCTCTCTCTCTCTGTCTCTCTCTCTCAAAATAAATAAAAAAACATTAAAAAAGTTTTTTAAAACAAAAAGGCAAACAAAATTTAGCAGATTCAGAAAAAAGCTCTTTAGCTCCCCCTCAACTGCCAGTGGTAGCAGGAAAAGAACTATTAACAGAGATCCCTCTTTACCTAAGAAACTTATCTGCATAAGAGGGCAACTTTTATTTTCCAAATATCTCCTCTCACTTTCCTGCTAATGGTCTTTCTCCTTTTTGTTTCCTCAGACCCCCACCCTTCTCCTTAGGGCATATAAGCCTAATGTTGTTTCACTGTCTTTGGAATTTCCATGTCTGTATGAATTCCCTTACACATGCTATGAAATTTGATTTTCTCCAGGTAGTCTGTTTCATATCAATTTGATTCTTAGTCTAGTTAGAAGGACCTTGAAGGGCAGAGGAACTTCTTCCTCCCCAACAACTAGAAGCTAGTTCTCTCTGACTTCAAACCCTCATGAGCCCCACAGTGCCTCACCAAAAGAAAGTAAGAGGGCAGATATTTTTGAATGACTGCTGTCTTTTAGGCCTTTTGTGAACCACTTTGGAAAAAATGTTAAGGTGACTTTTGTCTTTCTGACAGTTTTATCTTATGTTAACCAAAGGGCATAAGTAAAATAATGACAGCAGAAAAGACAGTTGCCATTGAAAAGGAATGAAAGAATTTAACAAAAATGTTTGCCTTAATTTCTCAGAGAACATGTCTAGAGAAATGAAGGAGGTGTATCATGCAATTTGGTGATGAGGAGTCTGTTATCTTGGCATGGTTTATACAAATCCCTTCTACTGTTAAAGCCATAATCCACATTTCACAGATGTAGGTCACACTTCCAGCCCCAAAATATGAATCTTAATCAGAGTGAGGAATTAGCTAGGATTTCTATCATATCCTAAAATATGCTGATTAGACCCTCAGTACTGAAATATCTCTCATAATGGATAAGGATACAGTTTCCATTTGCTATGATTAGATATGATACAGTAGTGGAGGGGAATGGGAGGGGAGAAGGGGGGTATCAAGTTTATAATTTAGTATAAACTTGGAAAAAAAAAACAGAAGTCAGGAAGAACAATAATCAATAATATGTATTAAATACATATTAAATGCCAGAAAATGGGCTAAACACTTTATACATTTAACACAGCTAATAGTTTCCAAACATGCTATCATATTATAATTCCCATGTTACACCTAAAGTAATAGGGTCAAAGAAAATTAAGTAATTGCCCAAGGTCACACAGAATGTGCACGGGATGCAAACCAAATCATCTGATCTCAGCATATGCACTCCTGCTCTACCCACCCACCCTCCATTTTGTTCCCACATAGATCTCTTCCTGCTTCAAGCTCCAGGAAATGACCGACTAGATGTCTGGCAGGAATCCAGGTGGTTTTATTCCATTCCCCTTCCACCCACTCTTGTAGGTTTTGTCATTGGAGTTTATCATTAAAAACTAATTTGGATGCCCCAATGGCTTATAGAAACTTCTAATGAACATAACAAAAGTGAGGAATCCCATTTGCATTCCAGGATGCTCTCAGCTCTCACATTCCAGCTGATTTGGGAGGACAGGTTCAGCTCCTGAATCAGATTCAAAGGTCTTTAGCTTGAATACAACTGAGCAGATGGGCTAGCTCTCTAAGATCCTGAGTTTGCTTTAGCAAAAGTAAGAGCTGAGAGTAGGAACAGTTCTAACTAGACCCAGAGGCATTTCAATTTTCTGCCCAAACATCCAGGTACACTCAGTGTTTACTCAGAACTTCAGGAAGCCCCTGCAAAGCAAAGAGCTGGTGCCCACGGGCAGGATGGCCAACCCAGGGCTGAGATTTCAGGACTGGTGAGAAGACCGTCCCTACTGACATGAGCTTCCTGTTGCTGAAGTGAAATCCTCACACTTCATCGCTTTATCTTGAGGCTTGTTTTCTCTTAAAATTCAAATGTCCCCTTTTTAAGCTGCTGTCAGGAACAGTAAAGCCAAGCAAAATCCATTTACAGCCACACTAAGTATAATCCTTCCATCCTGGCACCACATACCACGCAACGAAAAGGGGATGCAGCTCCCATAGCGGTTACCTTCGCCCTTCACTCCCTACAACTCTGGTAGGACCACCTGACATCCTGCTGCGAATCCTCCTACTTCCTTAGCTCCCATACTCCCTGCCTCTCTAGTCTTCCTGAATAGCACATCTTCAATGCTACCTCTTGACCTCAACTGAAGCCCCCCTTCCCATGTTTCTGACTCAAACTGCCCCAAATAAAACATATTCTCCATTTTCTTGTCTCCAGCCATCCCTGCTTGCCCACCTTCTGCCTCCAGATGATAAGACAGTGAGACAACAAGAACCAGTAGGTGGATACTCCAGAGTATAGTGTGAAGCTTGGAGGCTAAGACACCAGAGAAACCAAAGCAGATTGTTAGCTCTGTATTTAGTGAGTACCACAGACAGATTAAGGTTAAAAACAAACCAGCAAAACCCAAGATGTTACTTTGGGTAATGACAGTGTAGATAACTATATAATCTGTGTAGCTGCCTATGTATTGAACCTAATAACAGTAATGATAGCTAAGACAAAATATGCATTTTTCTTTCTGTTACACAAACCACTTCCATTTATGTCATCTTATGCAATGTCTTATGCAGCCCTCCCAAATATACTGCCACGTAGGGATTTTTATGCCTATTTTAAAGATGATACAGTTGAGGCCCAGGGAAATTAAATAGTGAATGCAAACTTAGATGGTAATGCAATCACAGTGGGAGTCCAAGGCCTGCCTGTCTCTAAATAGCATGCTTGTTCAGATCATCCCCTGGCCCTGGGGTTTGATTTTTCCCTCAGACAGAGTCTGAATGATGATGATGGCCCCTCTCTGATGGGCAGGACCAGAGAAGCAGGAGTGTGTAGGAGTAAGAAAAGAGCCCAGTTGCCTGGCTGTGGATCCCAATCCCCTCACTTTTAATGGCTACATGAATTTGTTTAAGTGGCCTAATTATTTTGAACCTTTATTTCATATACTCTTAAGTTAATAATGGCACCAACCTCGCAAGATTCTTGCATTAAACAAGAAAATGAGAGAGAACATGGCACATGGCCCTCACTAAATAAATGTTTACTGCCATAATCACTCACGCTGTGGTTGCTGTTATTATTCATATAATGGCGATAATGAAACTCCTATTGAGATCCTGCAGGACTTGGGCTCTGTAAAGAAAAGATGCCTTCAATGCAGAGCAAGAGTGGTTTTTGAGGCCTGAAAGTAATTTTAGGCTTTAAACTGAGACTTCTTTTAAAACACTGGCTCACAAGAATAATTTCTTAATATCTCCATTGTCTTGAACACTCCTCAATGACAGGGCTATCTCCAGAAAGAAATGTAGATACCTGAGCTGTACCAAAGTCAAAATTATGGAAAAGGACAGCAGCACCCCCCTCCATCTCAATCTTTTTGTTTCTCCGATGTTTGATGTCCTTACATGTTATGCCTCTGCTGTCCATTATGGTAGCCACTGGGAATTAGTGCCTATTTGAATTTAAATTAACTAAAAATAAATAAAATTCAAAATTTATCTTTTCAGTTATCACTCACCACATTTGAAATGATCAATAGCCACATGTCACTAATGGCTATTGAATATTAGACAAAGCAGAAGAATATTCCCATTACCATAGAAAGTTCTCTTGGATAGAGCTAGTCTGGACATATCAAAACCTGCTTCCATAAAAATGAAAATGCCAGTAATGTTCTGAGATTTACCCCTCAAGAAGATAAGTGCTTATTAGGGCAAGCCCCCCCCCTTTTTTTAATTTTTTAACTTTTTATTTATTTTTGAGAGACAGAATGCGAGCAGGGGCGGGGGGCAGAGAGAAAGGGAGACACAGAATCAGAAGCAGGCTCCAGGCTCTGAGTCATCAGCACAGAGCCCAACGCAGGGCTCGAACTCACAAACCATGAGATCATGAACTGAGCCAAAGTTGGCTGCTCAACTGACTGAGCCACCCAGGTGCTCTGAAGATAAGTGCTTTTTAACAGGTACCAATGCCTGTTAAACTCAGGCATTTATTGGTATGCCAGGCACCAATAAAACTCAGTGAAATTCCAAAGCATTTGAGTAAAATATTTTATGGACTTTCCAGGATCCCACAAACAGCACTATCTTGGCATTGTTTAATCAAACTAAGGAAAATCACCAGTTATCATTAGAGAGAAGCTAAGAATAGCACTCTAAACCATATGTTGCCCATTGATATCTGTAATAGGAAGATCTTTTTTAAAAATTTTTTAAATGTTTATTTATTTTTGAGAGAGACAGAGTACAAGAGGGGGAGGAGCAGAGAGAGAGGGAGACAGAGAATCCAAAGCAGGTTCCAGGCTCTGAGACGTCAGTAAAGAGCCTGATGCAGGGCTCAAACTCATGAACCATGAGATCATGACCTGAGCCAAAGTCGGATGCTTAACTGACTGAGCCACCCAGGCACCCCAAAAGGAAGCTTTTAATCAATAGGCATAACTGGAAACATACAAAATGCATGGCAAATAAAGAATGGTGTATTTAACTGTGGTAAATCACATAATGGTGGGTAACCATTAAAACCTATTTTTAAAAAATAATTCTGGAACTTACACTTCCAACATAATAGAAAATATGTAGTTTTCCCAACTCCTCCTACTATTTACAACTAAAATGCATGGACATATATCTATAAGAGGAGGATACAGACAGGGTGCTATGATTGGTAAAGGAAATGTATTGCTCCGTTTGTATAGCAACCTACAATGGAGTAAACATTTTTTCATATAATGGATAGATAAAGGGCTATGAAGATTAAGGGAAAGTAACCCCCATCCAAGCCATCCGTAACATTGCTACTTTGGAAAGCAGAGCTGACCATTTTATATCAAAGTGCTTTGAATCATTAATATGAAGAAATAAGATAAATTTTCCAGAGTCCAAAGTATGCATTTCTTACTTTCATCATTAAAAAATAAGAGTCTCTTCTTTTTAACATCTATGTGAAACATGCATTCCTTAAGTTAATCCCAAGTATAGCTTCATTTATTTTCATGGATGCTTTTAAAATCAAACATCCTCTTAATACCATTAAACTCTATAGAATAAGTCCTCTACCATTTTGGTCAATAGTTTCTCAAGATTAGCAAAGTGATTTCTATCCTACACAAGAATATAATTGTGGAGGATTCCATATTGGTGTTAGTATATAGAGTCACCATACAAAGCAGCAATTCTCCTTCTGGGTATATACCCAACAGACTTAAAGCAGTGTCTCAAAGAGATATTTGTACAGCCATGTTAACAGCAGCATTATTCACAATGTGCCAGTTTCAAACTTGGGGTTCAAGAAGACATGCCTGTTTCTTTTTGCTTTCCTACATTTCTGCCATCACCGTGAGAATATCTCCAGGCTAGTCTGTTGTTGGAGGATGAGAGACACATGGAACAGAACACTGTCACTCAAGTCATTCCAGCAGAAACCAGCCCAAATCAACAGGAACATGTATTCCATCCAGGCTGAGAACATATACATGTGCAATGCACACTTTGTTACATATCACTGAGCTTATGTGGCTGCTCATTATACATCAAAAGCCAACTGATAATCACATCCTTTTAAACTCCCTCTACAGTGTTCTTCAAGTTTTTCTTTATGACAAAGCAGTAACAAGAAAACTGCGTAACAGGAAGTTTCCCCAGTTTATGGGAAATTTTATGATGAGCTTTTTTCTACCCTATAGATAGATATCTGATGAGTCAACTCTAACTCTCGTGTTCCTGGCTCCTTTGTCATTTATGATATAGTTGACTTTCTTCTCTATTGGCTCATGCATGATCAGCTACTACTGGATGGTTTAAGGGGACTAAACAACCTTTATGTATTAAGGGAACTAAATTCATTTCCACCTATTATACCATGGAAGCATATTTGAATATAACACAACAGGTATAATAACTAGAAAATAAAGTGATTTTCCTATTCAGCCTGAGATTCCCTATAATCAAGCTGCTTAAAACACATGCAATACCCATTTCAGCCAAACCTTTTATATTTGCAGGTGCTTCCTACTGGCTGTCTAGATGTTCAGCTGAGTTCTGTGCTGCACTAATAAAAAAAAACAATAAAGAATGTTTTTATATTTTTAAACAATATGCCCTCTTCTAAATTGTTTCAAAAGTGTATCAGCTAGGATTCTTGTCTACAAGCAAGAGAAACTTCCCTTTACTAAATTAACCCAAAACAAAGGTTTGGGAAGGAATATTAGGAGGCCAGATGACTTAATTTATAGAAAGAAAATGTGATACAGGATGAGCTTTATCTGAACACCAGACACCATGGCTGCTGCCACTGCAGCACTTGAACCCTGAATATCCCTGCTGTGGCTAGAATGAATTCTCCACTGACTTTCTTGCATCACTGAATACAGAGTCAAACTCTAAGGTGGTAGTATAAGGTTTGCCAAGCATAGGAAACATGCACTAAAATCCCACAACTCTGAGAAACTTTACTCCCAATGAAACCAAAATCAAACTATCACCCCACCTAAAGGAGATGGAAAAATAAACATCTGATTCTTTTGCATAAGAGCAGTACGTAGGTCTATGTATACCTCTGCAGTACGTAAATCAAAGATTTCCCCAAGTATAGCAAGAGCATTTTAAAAAATGACAGACATGTACAACACGGATAATATTTCATTTAATTCTCGGGAAAAATAAACATGAGATTTCCAGGGCGGGTATTGTCATAACTATCTGATGCATAAGGAACTAGGAATCATTTATTAACTCATTTCACAAACAATTTTTGAATGTGCCCAGGCTCCCGTCAGTCACTTGGGATGCTTGTGAAAAAGACAAAATTCGGGAGTGCCTATTGCTGCCAGAGTGCTTTCAATAAATGAATTTATTATATCAGATAGTACCTGTGAAGAAAACATAAGTGAGGTAAGGAAAGAGTGATTAGGTGGAGAAATGAAAAGGTATCTCATTCTTAAAATGGCAGTCGTGGAAGTACTGTCTGAAGATGTGACAACACACAAATCTTGAAGTGAGGAAACAAGTATCATAAACAAACTGAACAAGAGCATTCTAGGCAGGGGAGAAGCACGAATAAAGACCCGTTATCTGAAGCAAGGCTGGCGTGTTTTTAAAACAGCAAAAAGACAAATGTTCCTGAAACAGATGAAGCAAAGGCAAATGAATATGGGATTTGAATACAAAGGCACAGGTATAAGCCAGATCATGAAAGTTCTTATGGGACATGGCAGACCTACCTTATACACAAACTCAGAAGGCTAAAAAAGAAGCATTTGAAAATATGAAGTTGAACTGCAGTTAAATTAAGCTGCTTGTCAAAACAAACTCCCACAATCTATAAGGGAAGCCAAAAATATCCAAATTCCAACACCTATGTACCATGTCAAGTATTCAATTAAAAAAAAAAAGTGATGTGGGACACCTGGGTGGCTCAGTCAGTTAAGTGTTTGACTCGGTTTTGGCTCAGGTCACCATCCTGTAGTTTTGTGAGTTCAAGCCCCACATTGCACCGTTTCTGTCTCTCTCAAAATTAAATAAGCATTAAAAATTAAAAAAAAAATAAGGTGAAAAGAATCCAAAAAAATACGAACGATAAACAAAGAGCAGTCTGTCAGAAATAGGCCCCAAATGCCAGAAACGATGGAGGTAGCAGACAAGAATGTTAAAACAGCTATCATAAATATGTGCAAAGATGTAAAGTAAAAACATGATAGGTTTCATATTTTCTGTCTGTTTAGGTTAACTGAAAACTCATCAGATGGGCTTAATGACAGAACAGGCTCTGCAGAAGAAAGTTCAGTAACCTAAAAAATTAGGAGTCTCGATGACCTGTATAAAGTAGTCTGAAATATGAAAGTCCAAGAAGTAGAGGAGACAAAAGAGAGGCATGGGCGAATAATATTTGATACTAATATACTAAGACTTATAACCTTTGATACAACCTACAGAGTTCCTGTTACAAAAAGCTCAACACACTCTAATTTGGATAAATACTAAGAAGACAATAAGGCACACCATGATGAAAATGCAACAAAATACAGGCATACCTTGTTTTACTGCATTTCACTTTGGACTTCACAGATACCGAGTTTTGGAGTCCAGAGATTTTTTTTTTTTTAACAAACTGAAGATTTGTAGCAATCTTGCATCAAGCAAGATTTTTCCAATAGCATTTGTTCACTTTGTGTCTCTGAGTCCAATTTTTGTAAGTTTTGCAATATTTCAAACTTTTTAATTATTATGGCCAGCATTTTTTAGCAAAAAAGTATTTTTTTAAATAAAGTATTTACATTTTGTAGACATAATGGTATTGCACACTTAACAGACTATAGTATAGTGTAAACATAATTTTTATATGCATGGGGAAACCAAAAAATTTATGTGACTCACGTCATTAAAGTCTTTGCTTTACTTCAGGTGGTCTGGATCCAAATCCTTAATATCTTTGAACTATGCCTATGTAGTGACAAAACCACAGATGTAAGATGTATTGTGTACCAGAAAGAGTATAAATACATATCAGAAGACATTTAGACATATCTTAAGAGAAAATCTTAAAAGCAATCAAGTGTGGAGGTTAGGAATAGAAATATTACTTCAGAATTTCAGAAAATTCCAAGCAAAATAAGTAACATGCATGCATATGTGTGTGAGCATGTGCACATGCAAATGCACACAAACACACATCACTGTCATGCTGCAAGATTTTTTTAAACTTGAAAACACCCAGAAAAAAAAATATTAACTACAGAAGGAGAATGATAAGAATTATAGTAGATTTCTCATTAGAAACTATGCAAGACAAAGGGGCGATGTGTTTGGTGTACAGAGAAAAACATTATCAGCCCAGAATTCTGCATCCAGTGAAAAGATATTTAAGAAAACAAAAAACAAAAACAAAAACAAACAAACAAAAAACTAAAACAAAGTAGGACTTTTCAGATAAATAGAAACTAAGAAAGTTCGTTGTTAGAAGATCTGGTATGCAGCAAAGGGTTAATTCAGCAGGTCTGGGGTGGGTGTTCGCTGTGCAACAACAGTTAATTCAGTGGGCTTAGATGATCAAATCCTGCACATGTCAAAGAAAGGACTGTCTCCCAGAAGACAACATCTAAGTCCTTACTATACTCTATCTAACTAGAGTGTCTTTGTATACCCAGGATCTTAAGCCACACCAGAGGGTTTATTGTAACAATGTGATTTGTGGTGGGGGCTTTGGGCCACATTGTATTAGTTTGATTTCTGGCAGGGCTGGAGATTGAGCATCAGAAGCCAGTCCCATGAGTACTCCCATGCCTAGTGACTCATCTCCAATAAAACCCCTAGACCACTAGGGATTGGGTGAGCTTCCTTGGCTGGCAATATTCTGTAGATGTTGGCCCATATCATTGCTGGGAGAATTAATCACTGTCAATATGACTTTGCTGGGTGAGAACAACTGTAACTCTGCACCTGGTCTCTCTTAGACTTTGTGCTGGGTGCCTTTCACCTTTGTTGATTTTAATTTATATCTCTTCAGTGTAACAAACTGTAACCATAAATATTTTCTAACAGTTTTCCTGAGTTCTGCGAGTTTTTCTAGCACATCATTGAAATTGTGTATGGTCTTAATGACCCCCAATGCACCTGTGTTACAAAATATACACAGAGAGAAGAGATTTCTCCAGGCAAGTAGGATGTGGTACCAGAAGGAAGCTAAGCACTTATCTAAGGACCTAAATGAGGAAATCACGTACATAAGGATCCATGTTTCCATGAATTTCAAGTTTAAAAACAGGTAACACTAAACTTTGGGAGGGTAATGACTATGAGGGATGCTGGTAACTTTCCACATATTGATGTGAATGTTACTTACATGTATGTATTGAGTTTATAAAATTTTACTGAGCTGCAGATATAATGTATTTGATGTGCATTATGACAAATGATACATGATAGGTAGGTAGGTAGGTAAGTAGGTAGGTAAGTAGGTTGACAGGTATTACTTCAAAAAAATATTTAAATATGTGATAGACATACAATCTGAGGGTGCCTAGGAAAAAAAGACTTCCCTAACAGAGCAAGATTATTATGTTGATGCAAAAAGTTTCAGTTTCCAGAATATACAGTGTCAGAGAAAGATTATAAGTTTGTAAGTCAAAAGGAATGGTCTATTTTTTACTGCCTACCTAGCCATCTGTTCTTAGGTAATTCCTTAATCTCTCTCAGAATCAGCTTCCTCAGCAGGGAAATGGAGAAAATCATATTTACCTGTCTGTGTTCGGTGAAGAATTAGTGAAATAATACCTACAGAGGGACTCAACAAAGATTAGGACAAGTCAATGATTACACAAGCAATCCTTTTCACATTGTCATTAAGATGATGGAGAGGAAGAGGAAGAAAAGAAGGATGAGATGCTGAGGATATTTCAGTTCATCTAAATATGTAATCAGGTGAACTCTGTTACTAAAGAAACCCTTATCTGTACCCACACCCTCTGAAACTCCTTTTCATGTTTTCATTAATTTTGGTCCAAGTTGGAAACACAGAATAATGCAGGTGACAAATGCAGTGCCCATGAATGTAATTGTGCATTATAATTGTGCAAAAATAAGGTTCAAGAAACTGGAACTGAGATCATGACGTTGACATTTAAAAAAAAAATCTCACCTTAGCACACCCAAACCTTATGACCATTGCCGAACTTCATCTCCTTAGACTTACAAAACATCACAAGATGCTAATCTCTTTTCCTAAATCACAGAAGAAGGTGCTGCTGAATCTGAAGCTCCAGAGAAATAAACATACTCCTAGAACATGGCAAGTCCAGTTGGGGAATCAGTGTAAGTGGTCAAATTATCCTTTGATGTCATATGCGATCTTTTGAGCTTTTGAAAATGTAGTCTCTTCATTGGAAAAATACGGAAGAGAAAGCCTGCTTCACAAGAGCAGTTCTCATTTTAAACATCCTGTCCTGTGGCTTCCAATAAATACAATCCCACACTCTATGTTGTGTATACTACTTTGGGGTTAATATAATATGATCAGCACTCTGATGGAATTCTTTGGGAAATTACAATAAAGAGCAGAGTCTAAATATTAAACAAAAATAAAATTTAACTTTAAAAGTATTGTGGTGCAGCAGGTACTGATAATTTATGTCAAGATGATCTTAGAGAATTACTATATCCTGTTGTGGGTTAATCAGTTTCTCCTTTTGGCATTTCAATCATTTTATTTCTCAGTTGCAAGATACATTAGAAATCATTGTTTTCATCATTCATTCCCTTCATCAAATGAGAAAACAGATTCAGAGAAGGAAACTAACTTGCCTGAACTCACATAGTTTGTTAGTACCAAACCTGGGACTAAAGCTACTTTTCCTGACTCCAGGCCAACACATTCTTAAGAACTACAACACAGAATCAAAAATTACAGCACAGACTTCCTAGTCAGGTGAACTGGATTTGAATCTTCTGGTAGCCATTTTCCAGTAGATATAACCTTGGACTAGTCATTTAACTTTTTTAACCCTCAGTTATTTTGCTAGAAAATGGCACCTATTTTAAGGACCATAACTAATAACAACTAAAAATAAAGACCTTAACACACTACCTGGAACATTGTAGGACTCAGTAATTGTTATATATTAGAATATTCATTAACAACTTCATATTCAAGAATGAAATCTTAATGATGATGCCACTGACTACCGTGAATCTGTAAGGAACAAGGATTGTCATGTGCATTTCTTATTATGAGTAATGAATCAGGAAAGATTATTTCAAAATAAATCATTAATCTCACCCTTTCAGCTGTAGATACTACATACATCATGCTTCTAAATATGCTTTCTGTTATAAATATGAATTCTACTTGGGTCAGAAGAATCAAAGATGTCTAGTGAAGGAGTTCTTGGAAACTTTGCCTCTACTCTTATACTAGGAAATCTACTTAATTGTCTTCCAAACTTTTCCAATAAGCTATTTCTGCCATTTAGGGGATATAGCTAATTGCTGTATGTGCGTTCATTTTCATGTGGTACTGTACATCAGAACATATAGATCTTGCAGCACCTGGGTGGCTCAGTCGGTTAAACGTTCAACTTCAGCTCAGGTCATGATCTCCTGGTTCCTGAGTTTAAGCCCTACGTTGGGCTCTGGGCTGACAGCTCAGAGCCTGGAGATTGCCTCTTATTCTGTGTCTCCCTCTTTCTCTGCCCCTCCCCACTCATACTCTGTCTCTTTCTCTCTCTCAAAAATAAACATTAAAAAAAAGAACATACACATGGATGGAACTGGAGAGTGTTATGCTAAGTGAAATAAGTCATACAGAGAAAGACCGATACCATATGTTTTCACTCTTATATGGATCCTGAGAAACTTAACAGAAGACCATGGGGGAGGGGAAGGAAAAAAAAAGTTAGAGAGCGAGAGAGCCAAAGCATAAGAGACTCTTAAAAACTGAGAATAAACTGAGGGTTGATGGGGGGAGTGGGGGGGTGTGGATGATGCGCACTGAGGAGGGCACCTGTTAGGATGAGCACTGGGTGTTGTATGGAAACCAATTTGACAATAAATTTCATATTAAAAAAAACATATAGATCTTTTGCTTAGATCATCCCTTAATGAGGGGACATGGCAGAGTAAAAAGAGAATTGTTTTAGGTTGAATTCTAACTCTTCTGCCAGTTAGCTGTCCAGATGAATCACTTAACTTCTTTGAATCTCATGTTTGCCAGCTCAAAAAATGGACATAATGCCACCCACCTCACTGGTTGTGAAAAGCAGTAGAAAAGACCTACAACAATCTGTCTCTTAATTCCCTTCTTTCTCACTTCTTGGAAAGGAATAAAACACTATTCACTGATCAAAGGACATGGGGAACCAATCTAAAAAGATTACCAGTAAATGAGATGTTTCTTAATCTAACTTAATCTAAGGGTTATTTACTTTAGGGAAAAAAAAATAACCCTGACGCTTGCATCAGACCCTGACTGCAGATAGAAACACTAAAGAAAAAGCTTCATGTTCTTGGAAGCAAATGAAGTGGCAATAACTAAAAGAGCTGCTAATGCAATAATAATGGCCAATGGAATATCCAGGAGTAGAGTTTAAATAAAAATAATTTGTTATCAGTCCTTACTTAGCAAAGACCAGTCTATCATATGGTATGTTGTTCTCTCCCTTTAGCATAAAATACCAGTTTTTGGAGCGGTGACTTGAATTAATGTATAAACACAAACTTAGATATGTAAGGTAGAAGGGAAAGAAAAACAAATGGAGAAAAATAATTGGTTAAAATGTGCAGCCTAGATCTTAAATAATCCATATGTTATGTCCCACATACATTATTTTTTAGAAACATTTAATGAACTTGGAGTCAGACATTGAACTAAATGCCAGAAATACAGAGATTAATGACATTGTCCAGACCCTTGGGGAACTCATAGTCTAGTGGGGCAAAGAGGTAATGAAGAAGACAATTCTACTATAGCAAGCTGGTGCTATAGAGACAGACTTGAGGTTAAGGGAAAATTCCTAGCACAGATACCCCCTAACTGGTTCTTACAACACATGAAGGAAGTTAGACAACAGCGTAAAGGTAATAAATGAAGATATGGGACAGCACAGAATTCTGGAAAATAGCAAGTAGTTTAGTGTGGCTGTAGAATTAGGGTAAAAAAGAAAGTCTGGAAATTGAAGAGGCTAAAGGAGTTAGTAGGAAGAAGTCATAAAAGTACTCTTATGCTAAGTAGTTTGAATTTACTATTTTTTATGAAGTTGATTAGAAGGTTTATAAAAAACATCTATTTTTTAGAAGTGAATTATGTGATCAGGTTGACTTTTTAGTAGAACATGCCTTAAAGTCAATGCAACTGTCCACCTGGGTTTGAGTCAGGGTACTAGAATGAACATGAGGAGCAGACATAAGAAGGTAAGAAGATAAAAATTCAGAACTGGGTGACCAATGAAGCAAGAGAAATAAAGCAAAGTACCTGATCACAGAAATTCCTCAGCTAATCTCCTCTTTTGATTAGTTCAACACACCTTTATGTCATGCCACAGAATACAGTTTGTACTCTTATTTTGTCATATGAAGATTTTACTGTATAATTAAGCTATGGTTTTTGCTATTCCTTAAACATACCAAAACACCTTCTGACCTCAGGCTCATTGCATTTTGTAGAGAGGTCATTTTTTCCTCAAATAATTACTAATCCAATAATTTAATTCAAGTCTCCAGGGCTATCTCCTCAGACAGAACTTTCCTAATTATCTAAAACAAACTCTCCTGCCATCACTTTCTTTCTCTCTTTGACCTGTTTTAATTTTTCACAACATTTATTAATACCTAAAATTAAATCATATAATTATTTGTTTCCCACCAGAATGTAAGCTTTCTAGAGCCAGATTTTTTCCCCTCCACTGTGACTACATTCCCAACACTAAAAGCAAAACCTACCACAAACTAGTAGACACTCAACACATAATTATTAAACATATGAGATGTTCATATTTTTTGTGCCTTTCCAATTAGGTAGCAAATTCAAGCTGGCACTGGAATAAATCTAAATAAACCATCTTATTTTCAAGATAAGGAGATAAAATCCTAGAAAGTTTTTATTATTCCTTCAAAATCCAAAGCTTGTTAATGGTAAAATAAAAGATTTCTGATTCTTAATGCCACTGTGGTTACAAAGCATATCTTCTATTTTGTCTATTTTTTTCTCCTCCACAGTACCTATAACCATAGTATGTAAACTGAAGTGTTTACTTCTTATTGGACAAAAATCAAAATATTCAATGTCTCTCCTCAATAATAAAACTGGTTCACCAATTTCAATTCTACCTGAAATTTTGACATTTTTCCTCTTAATAATAATGTTTGCAGTTTCAATTATAGGAATAATATTACCTTTTCTAGAGCACAGATAATGTCAGAACTATCCCTACTGGCTTTCTATGGCTTTGGGGAAATATTACTTGTAGGAAAACCAAGTTGTAGTCCTTCATGAGTAGAGAACACTTTGGAATGGAATGAATTTATGCTATCAGTCTATTTAGTGTGACTAATTTATTTAATAAATTTACTATTTATTAAGCTAGTATGAATACAACCAGTAGAATATAATCTATCTATGAAGTTCCAGTGTCCTGAACATTGTTTAAAAAATACTTTGATAGCTACTATTTGACACCTCAACAAACAAGTGCATACAGCTCCCCAAATGTCAATGGTCACAGTCATTTTGCAATGAATGAAGAGTTGCACCTCTTCAATTTCAGTTTAAAATATTGCCCCAAGGTTTAGTATATTGCCCCCCTCCAATACATAAAAGAGTATTGTGATTATCATATCCATGCCAGAGAGTAATATGAAAAGATATGAAAAGTAATATGAAAACAAGTAATATGGAAAAAAAAGCCAGGTTTCAAAGACAGGTAGAAATAATATTATCTCACAGTTTCACCATTATATGGTACCAGTTCCACTACCAACACCTAAATTAAACTTGTGACCTCCATGTTTCTAGGCTTCCCAGTGGATAATACTTTTCAAATAAGTTGCATTTTGAAAAACAACAACAAATAGCACAATTCTGAAATAAGGATCCTCACTTTAGCTTCTTCAAACTACTTATGAGAGTTGAGATTATTCAGAGACTATTCACTTCCCTGCTCCACTGTGGATACAGCGTACTTCTCCAGCTCACCGATGCAGAGCTGGACCAAGTATCTTCCTTTAACCAATGGAATGTTAGTAGATAAGATGCAAGCAGAGACTTTAAATGTGCTTGCAAGGGATGGGTGATGCTTTCTGACATTTCAAGGATCCACCATGAAAAAAGCTTACTCTGGATAGCTTCTGCTACTCTAGTTTGGGCTCAAGAATGCAACAGATGGAACAGACTTGAACTTCACCACAAGCCTGATCCAGAGCTGCCCCAGCTGACCAACAGACCATGAACGATAAAAATAAATATTTATATTGAAGGCCACTGAGATATAGTGGTTGTTTGTTAAATAGTAAAATCAATTAATATCGACACATCCCCTGTCTCCTGCTGACATTCAAAACCACTCAGATGATGCCAGTTATGATGTCCATAGCTGGGTGACAGGAATCGAAAAACCAAGTCAAATAGTCTTAAATTTAGTTCCTGGCTTGGTCACATAGAAATTCTATAGAATCAGGCAAGTCACTTTATGTCACTACACTGCAGCTCTTTACCTACAATGTGGGAATAATAATATTTTCTTCCAGGGGTTATGATGAGTATTAGATCAGTTCCACAAATCAACTAGCCAAGGACTTCTCAGGATAGGGTTGGATGTGGGGACAGATTAACTATATCCAAATCCATCTTATTGAAATATATAAATTTTTGACTGCCTACATGCATTCTCTCTCTCTCTACTCCTTCCTCTGTGAACAGTCCTTTTTTGGTAGGCAGTATATTCCATGTAGTTCATGTGAAGGTGATTCTTCCCCAGGCTTGTACTTCAGAGTTGTGTGTATAAATATGACCTACTAAATCAAAGTCCTACCCTACTTGTACCACAGTGATTGGATCATGGATGGGCACATGACCTAAGCCTGGCCAATCAGAGTTATCCCCAAGGCCTTTACTGAAGCTGTAGAGATTGAGGCACTCTGTCTTTTCTCATGAGTACATGCTGAAATGGTGCAATACAAACTTACAGCAAAACTGGCCATTACTGACAACTCATTGAGGGAGTCTATGCTAAAATAAGCCAACACAGAGGAAATCAGATCAAGATAGAGAAGGAAAGTACATTCTGATTACACTATTTATGCCTCTGAGTTCCTCTTGGGCTGTAGATAGGACCACCAATAGATATTTCAGTAATGTGAGCCAATACACTCCCATAGATTAGGCTTGTTTGAGATGGGCATCACCACTTGCAAATAAGAAAGTGTGATCTTGGGGGCACGTGGGTGGCTCAGTCAGTTAAGCGTCCGACTCCAGCTCAGGCCATGATCTCACAGTTTGTGAGTTCAAGCCCAGCATCAGGCTCTGTGCTGACAGCTCAGAGCCTGGAGCCTACTTCAGATTTTGTGTCTCCCTCTCTCTCTGCCCATCTCTCTCTCTCTCTCTCTCTCTCTCTCTCTCTCTCTCTCTCAAAATATAAATAAATGTTTAAAAAACTTTTTTAAAAAGTGTGATCTTGGAAAATTTGGCTACTTTCTTTGAACCAACTAATTTACAAATTAGTTCCCTAATCTGTAAAAATGGAAATAATAGTATTACAAGAATAGTATTTAAAGTGTGTTGCTGTTGTATTAAATGAGGATGTGCTTCACACATCATATGAAGCCACAAGAATGATCTGTTATCATCATAATAATCATCACATCCTTGTATTTTACATCTGCTTTGAAAAATGTTGCAGACTGATAAACCAATAAACACATTTTTTTTTTTCACTCCTGTCTCTATCAGTCACAGACAAACACAGGGGTGGGGTGGAATTCTATAGCAATATTCAAAAGTATGGTAAGAAAATGGGAACAGAGGGGTCTGATGTGCCCCCAAACCTTTAGAAGTTAGGCCAACCTCAAAATGTGCTAGAATACGAAGAAGGGATTAAAAGAACTAATAATTCCTAAAATGATGGAGTAAACCCACAGAGTTAACAACAAGAGCCCACTTGGGGGAGAAAGGCAAAAAGTATACAAAGAGAAGACTACTTCTATCTGGTTCCATTCCTCATCCTCTCAGCCTCTGAAAAATACAAAATGCTACCTACTGAAGGCAATGGGCTTGGAGACCTGTGAAGCCCTCAATCCTGAAGATCCCTGCCAGCCCTAATGATAGATGTGGAGGTTCTTCAGCCCCAAGGAGGCAGCAATAACTGATTGCCATCCCCTGCACTGGAGGAAATTGGTAGCTCCTTCTGAGTAAGCTTTTCTGTAGACCACTTACTAAGACAAAGGCCAATACCCAAACTCTTTCTAAAAGACCCTTGTACCTTTGGTAGACAGGTCCCCATCTGCACACACAGCTCTGGTAGAAAGCTTGCATTTTCTGCCGTCTTAGAATCTCTCACCCCCTTATCTTTTAATACAACAGTCCACCTGCATATCCCCTTTGTGCTTCCTCCCTTCAGCCAAACACTTCCCATGTAACACCCCTTCCTCAGCTTCACCTCCTCAACCACATGGTGCAGAAAAAATAGAGGCTAACAGAGTTAAACACCTTCAACTCTCCTTCTCTCCCCACTCTACTTTTTTTTTTTCACTTTTGCTCTAAGTAAAAGTGTCAGTGGAAGTGTTTCAAGTATATTGTTCAGCTTTGAGAAGACTTCCTCTCCCAAAATTCCAGTATCAACTCGGATCACCTCTCCAGTGTTCTTTCTTATTTTCTTGTTTTCTCTTATTTCTTTGCCCTGGCTCCATTCCAGGGCTATTTCTCTTCAGATTTCAAACAGATTCACAAATCTCCTACTCCACAACCAGAATAAAAAAGGAAGAAAAAGTCAAAACAATTGCTACCAGTAACAGAAAAACTTTGGAGCTTATTATTCTTTTTGACTACTATTTCCTCTCTGTTCTTCTGATAACCACCAATAGTCTTAAAGAGCAGTCTGTTCTTTGTTACATCTCTTTATACCCACTCTCACTGCTCACTTTCTTAAGATCTGAATTGTGTTACCTAGTTCAGACTGTACAATGAAAGACGTTAGTAAGAGGAGAAATTAGGGGGATGGTAGGAGAAAAATATTAAAAATATCCATACTTAATGCTCAATTTTTCTGTAAACCTAAGGTGCTAAAAATAACCTATTAATTTAAAGAAAAGGTAATGCCATTGTGTATAATGTTGCATTAAAATCAGCTGAGATTCTGAGCCATTAAACACACACATACACACACGTACACTTGAAAGTCACCAACGATCTTCTAAGCACCCACTCTAATGGCCTTTCCTTATGTACCTTCTTCCTTTTTTTCTGTACTGTTAGACACTACTAGCCTATTTTCAAACTGCCTAAAATATAACACTTGGATATATGATGGCTTTTTTTTCAATCTCACCTTTATAACAAAATTAATAGTAAAATTCTCTTTTTTTTTTAAAGTAGGCTTATGCCCAGCCCAGAGCCCAACATGGGCTTGAACTCATGACCCTGATAACAAGAGTCAGACATTTAACCAAGTGAGCCCCCAAGCACCTCTAATAGTAAAATTCTTATATAACACTTGGGAAAACATTGGTTCAAATACATCATAGTGCTAATAAGTGGTAAAGTACTAAGGAAGCATGAAAATTCAAGTATTCTTCCCCAATTGAGTTCTCTTTCCTCCTCTACCACTCTTAAACCTTGAATTCATTTCTCCTCTTGACAGCCCTATATCTATTAAAGGCACAGCTATTCTCCTACTCACCCAATGGCAAAACCTCAAGCATCTTCATTAATGTCAGAATTTAAAGTCCCTTCCTATATAACACCATGGGCCCATGGAGGTTACAGACCACTACTACTCTTGACTAACTTCCTTCTGTTTAGATAAGGAAGCTGAAATTGGGGTAAAGGAGATGATGGGAAGGAATGACTGTCTATGATGTTATTGTTTGTAACTACGGGTTTGGGATTAGAACTTTAGGACTCCTAAATAATCTGGCCTAACCTTATTAGGCTATAACTCAGAGGGAGATAAAAGACAGACTATATTGTGGGTAGCACCCTCCTGGGGCAGGTGAATCATTCTATCAGGGAACTTACTTACTGTCCTAGAAACTCTGCTTATTTCTAAATACTTGGCTCTCATCAGTTTCAAGTAATTGGTCTCCTGGTACTTCCTACTTCCTACATTTATAATGATTAAATTTCCCCAGGGTTCAGCTAAATTTTGTACAATTAGGCAGATTACCCTTAGGTTAACTTGTGGATATTAGTTTTGGTGCTCATTTTTTTTTTAAATAATGCCCAAGAATGCCCTCCATCCCATAGGTATCATGAGGCCAAAATATATGTGAGCCTTTTGGCTGAAGTCATCAGTATAGCTTGAGTCTGAACAAAGTTCATTTCTGATGAAAAGTGGGACAATGTAGTTAAGTCATAAGGGACACTCACTTGAAAAATAAGAGCATCAGCAGAGAAAATTTAGTTAATTTTCTAGTTATCTTCAAATGGCTACATGTCCCATACTGTGCTTTCCATAAAAGCCATGTCTCAAATATTTATTCACTTACTTTTAAAGACTGGAGTGATCATAAATTTTATGCAGTCCCTTCATTTTATAAATAAGAAAAGAGAGCTTCTTATTTGATACAAGCCAATCCCAAGGTCAAACCAATGCAGAGAGGAAGCACTAGGTATTCTAGCTCATGATGGCCAGACCTGGCTTTCTTTTCCCCCATGAAGCTTTATACATTGAAACTTAAATAGTATAAAACAGATGCACACAGAAACACACACACATATATATGCACATAAATGCAGCACAGTTTTGAATTACTTAGAACTTGTTCTGGGGTGATTTTGTTCTCTTCGTTTTATCTACCCAGAGAGCTGAACCCCATTTGCCCCTGTGGTGCCATTCCTCTCTCTTTCCTGTAGTTTGCAACATTCCCAATTTAGTAACATCTGAAAGCATAATTAAAGTGCCATTTATTCGCTTTTACATAACATGAAAAAAGTGGAAAAGTTGATAAAAGTGGAAAAGTTGAAAACTCCTAAACATAATTGGTTTTGTCTTCAGGTTCCCACTTTGGTACCATGGAGAATACAGCTCTAGTGTCCTACGTGGTCCTGATATTCTTTTGAAAAAGATGATAATACAAATCCAAAGTAAGGGAGTGTCCCATAAAATAGAAATCTTATTTTGACTGAGCTGAGAAAAATGTTGGAGACGGAGCACTAGAAGCTGGCAAAGAAAGGGATAGTCAAAAGTAAGCATGGAGTCCAGGGCATGTGTGAAAATTAGGAAATAAGAGACGTCAGCCTAGCTCCCTTTGAATTCAAATTATACCTATGAGGGGAATGGACATGGTCAAAATCATAATGCAGGGGAAGAAATAATGTCCCTAAGATAAAAATCAAGTCAAGATTCACAAGAGAGAAGAGCTATGGGCTAGTTTTTGCATGGAATATATGTTTTTACTCTTCCCTCAATCTGACTTCCAGGTATTTCATCCTTGAGAACATTAATTCAGCATGCAGCTGTGATCACTGTATTTTACAAACCTCTTTTGATACTTTTACAAATTAGGGAATCAGGCATAAAAACCTGTTATGTCCTCTCACAATTCTTCCTGCAATGAGATTAAAGTAGAATGACCTTTAGGGGTTGTACTGCTGATGGTCACTCCCGTAATGGGCAAGGCTATCCCAAGAGATAACTTACATCAGAAAGTCATCCTCAGGGTAAAATATTACCCATTTCTCTAATGAAACTTAAATGAGATGATAAAGCATAGTCATGGGGCACTCCTATAATGGTTAAGAATGTCAGGAGAGACAAAGCTGACACAATATAATCACTCTGGGTTGTATGGTAATCCCTGAGATAAATTTATATGTCAAGGAAGATGATTCTACTAAAGGAGGAATTCCTAGGAGTGGAAATCACCCATTATCCTTTTCACAAAATTAAAACTGTAGTTAACATAAGATTATCAGATAACATTCCCTAACATTATGTGGAGGTCTGTGCATGCATTACTCCGAGAAGTCAAGATTTCAAAGGAAAAAAATTAAAGCAACAGTCCTACCCAGGAGCTTTACAAAATAGGGAAATGCTGTCATATTGGAATAATGGTGATGGCCTGCTGTCAGGAAAGACTCTCAGGGCAATGCTACTCAAGATGGAATGTTAGGCATCCAATGGCTCCTTCTGTGGTAAGTGTGGATTTCAAAGATCAATACCAGACAAAGGTAAGATTTTCACTTGAGATTCAACCATTACTTTTTTTTTTTCAGTTTCAATACAGATGAAAGGCTATCAAGATAATTGTGGGGAGATGAGTAAAATATAAAACTGGAATATCTATGATTTTCGCAAATGGCAGATGAGACTATCCAAAAACAACAACAACAATAACAACTCTGTCTCCAGGAGTTTCAATGGGGATGTGAGACATGTCCCATTCCTGAAACAAACACAGGAAGCTAATTCCTCAATTCCATCTAGGAGGAGCTTTGATCTACTCTATTCTCTTTAACTTCATGTCAAGAGGTATAGGGTTGTTGGGTGGCTTGTGGGCATTCCTAGGATGGGCCAAACATTTGAGAAGAAATTACCTAAGTCAGGAAGTCCTACACTCCCACCCCCTTTTATTTAGATGGATACCGCCAAGAATAGGTTAAGAACCTCAGAAATGACCAATCTAAAACAAAAGACCTATTTAGGAATTTAATTTGAACTTTAAAAAAAAATTTTTTTTTTACACTTATTTATTTTTGAGAGACAGAGCGTGAGCAGGGCAGGGGTAGAGAGAGAAGGAGACAGAATCTGAAGCAGGCTCCAGGCTCCGAGGAAGCATTCAGCACAGAGCCTGACACTGGACTCAAACCCACAAATTGAGAGATCATTACCTGAGCCGAAGTCAGACACTTAACCAACTGAGTCACACAGGTGCCCCTATTTTGAACTATTTTTATAGTCAAGTTTCAAACAGTGAGCTTCACTGATGGCTGGTGCGAGTTGGCACTTCTGGTAAACTTCAGGTTGTCAGAGGAAATCAAGAAAAGACAGACTGGCCCTATCTTAATAACCCATGTCATTCGTTCTGATTTTCAAGTGTACAGATTTGATACTAGGTATTATTTAACATATACAATTATATCAGAGGTGAATTTTAATAGGAGGAGCAATGAGAAATAGATCATTAATTAATTTCTCCAAAATTTTATAGAGGATCCAGATTAATGGTTTTACACATGTATGTAAATGTATACATGTATATTTGTTTAATTATTTATATTTAATTTTGTTTGATTTTAGCATTGTATTTTTTCCTTCAGTATCCAAGGCTACAGTGGATACTGCAGTCTGGAAGGGCAAAAGTTTTGAGAAGCCCAGTCATTATTTACATCATTCTAGCTTTGATGGTAAGTGCTACATAGCATAACTACCTTTACTCATAAATTGTGATTATTACTTTCCTTATTTGATTGTGTGTGTGTGTGTGTGTGTGTGTGTGTGTGTGTGTGTGTGGAGTAGCTGCCCTTCTAGACTTAATGTCTTTGGCTCTTAGTCTAATGCCTTCCCAAACTTATGATTAATGTGTGCCCATTTCCTCTTGCTCCTGAGATTTAGATCTTAATCTGAATGCTGGGATTTCTTGAATTAGCATCTAACAGATTTACCTAACCCAGAAAGAGAAATATTTCTACACGGCAAATTCATCAAATTTGGTATATAACTACTAAGTTCCTCACCATCATTAGCTAAACTAATCATAATGTAAATTTCTAGAACGTAGAATAAATAAAATCAAAAACACATATTAAAAACATAACATAAACTAAAAACAAATATGTCCTTCAGACAAAGCAGTGGTCTTTGCTTCCTTATCACCCCTTGTACCTCTCCTGAGTTTTGCTGGGTCACATTTTTCCTCTGGACTCTCATAATGTACATGTTGAATCATGGCCTATATTTGCAATAACATTTCTACAACAATAAAAAAGAGAGGTATGCTGCTATTTTTCTAGTTTTATCTGTTGCTGCAAGCTGACACATAAACTAAAACTCTTAATTTCTAGGAAAAAAAAGAAAAATTAAGTTCTCAGCTCCTTGATGTTTAAGATAAAATGTTTACAATCAAGAAACGAGAGGGTACCTGGGTGGCTCAGTCAGTTGAGAGTCTGACTCTTGATTTTAGCTCAGGTCATGATCCCAGGGTCATGGGACAGAGCCCCAAGTCAGGCTCTATGCTAAGTGTGGAGTCAGTATGCTTAATATTCTCTGTCTGTCTCTCTCTCAAATAAACAAACAAAAATGAGAAGTGTAAACTTCTCTATTGTGTACAGAAGTGTAAACACTGTATTGTTCAGGTAAATAGCCATTAAAATTAGCTCTTAGAAATAAGCTCTGGGTAAGTTTAAGGCTGATGAAGGACTATGAGTTCCAAAGTGTACAATGAGAAGCATTTGAGAACTGGAGACAGCAGGAAGAGAGAGGATGAATAAAAGGCATCTTCTTGTAAAACATTTTTCTAAGGTTTTCACATTCTTAATGACCTATAGTTGTCTTTTAGTTTATTTTTTTACCAATTTAAGACATAGAACTTGGGAGTGACCGAAATAGACTGATCTGTGAATATAACAATACATTGTATCTACTTCCTGGCCTCTCTACCTCATAACTGATAGAAGAAATAGATCTGTATATATATGAATACAAAGCATGATAACAAGTACCACTAGGGGTAAGGAAAAGAGAACATTTTTTGTTGAAGAGCCTCTTTGTTACAGGACCAAAACTCTATCCTACAGTGAATCAATTCATGCAAATTACTTGGCATAGTGCCTGACCCATAGAGTACTCAAAAAATGCTAACTAGTGAAATTTGTGGTTAATAATTGTAGCAGATACAATGAACTTTTATTGAAACCTCATGATAGTGCTAGACAGAATAGTAAGTACTTTACATATACTAATTTAATCTTCATAAAAATTCTTTGACATAGGTATCTTACAGAGAAGTTAAACAATGTGTCTAAGGTTACAAAATTAGGAAGGATGGAGTAGAATTCAAATCCCAGCACTCAAAGTCCAGAGCCTGGGCTCCAAAATATAACACTTGTAGCAGTAAGGCCAAAATAGACGCAGTCAAGGAAAATCAGAGAATTTCTTGTATCAAATAGACATTCCTATGAGAGATGAAAATTACTGTAAAGCTTTATCAACATATATATATATATATATATATATATATATATATATATATATTCATATATAATTGCGTAAACCCTTCCTATGTTGCAGGGACTGATTTCAGCAGTGTCATTCAATGTGTGGTTTGAAGACCTCTCACAACTGACTTCAATGCTTACTTCCTGGCTCTACCCCAGATCTCTGAAATCTTCAAACTGGTCCCTAGGAGTCTGCGTGTAGCAAGCTCTACAAATCATTTCTATGCATATTAAAATTTAAGAACCACTGGCATAAAGAGTGTTATTCTAATGGAGAAGGCAAAAAAAGAGGGGGCATATAAGAAATGTGTGTTAGTTCAGATCCTCTAAGCAGCAGACAGTGAGAAAGGATTCAGTGTAGAAAAGGTAGAAAAGGTTTTACTCAGTGAAAGCCTATCAGCCAAAATGGAGAAGCCAAATGATGATGTTGTACTTTACCTGAGCTCTGTGCTTCTGGAAAACGTGGTGGTCAAGAAACCCACCCCAATTTTGTGTTCCAAGAAACGGCTTACTATAAAGAACCACCCTTCTCCCTTGACTCAGACAAAACTAGTGGATGAAACCCTTGCTTATGACAAAGCCAGACACAGACTACATGCTCCCATTTTTGTCTCATAAATCAGTATCACCACTCTCCAACTGGGTAATTGTCCATTAACTTCACCAAATGTGAGCCAGGCGTCACTACCTACCCCAAAGCCCCTGAACCTTGGCCCACCCTTGAGAATTGGAGCACACAACAATCCCTTCTTAAAAGTACCCCCCTCCGAGAATCAGCTTACCTCAGAGGACAACATTCCCTGATTAATTGTCAGATCATACCACTCATTCATCCCACTTGACTGCACCTGGTTTTTTCTAGCTTTACTCTTCCCCATAAAAGAAAAGCCTTTTTCTGCCTGACCTTGCAACCCTCATGGTCAGAGAACTCTCTTTAATCCAATAGTCTTCCCCCGTCATTGCACTTGATCTTGGCCAAAAGGCCGAGAAGTGATTCCCCTCATTGCAATAGTCTTTTTGAATAAAGTCTCTCCTTACCTAAATCTGAATTTATTTCTTATTTGACACAGTAAGACTGTGAGAACCATCACACCTGGATGGAAGTCTGTCCCAAAGTGAAGAAGAAAGGGAGGGGAGGAAGAATGGGTGGGAGCATCCCACACCTTCCTACAGTCTAAGGAAAGTCTGCCATCAGGCTCTGTGTCCCAGGGACAACCTTCTTTGCTTTGGAACCATGCTGTGCTCCATCACTGGCTGGGAGTAGCCCAAGGAAAGCATATTCAGACACGTTAATGGATTTCAGCATGCACAACTGGGACCCTTATGAGTCAATTATGCTCCCTGAAGTTGAAGTCTACAAAGCACATGCTTATAACACTGCAGAATGTTTCAAACTAGAGCTCCCTAGCCTTTCGGGACTCCTCCATCTACCACATCCAGTACAGCAGCAGCAACAAACCACTACTAGAGATTGGTGTGCTCTCAAATGTACAGGGTTGACAAAAAGTAGAAGGGGCCTAGGTGTGGAGACTTGCTTATGTGAGTCTGTGAATATGCAATGACTAGAATGCAGAATGAGCGATAAATTGTGAGTTTCTAATGGGAGAATATCAAATAGCTGCTTCTAGTAATTTTAACTTTTGAGGCTGGGAATACCAATGGGGAAAGAGATGTTTGTTTGAACCTCTGCTGTCTCTATTCAATGTGCTCACACTGAGAAAAGCATAAATGAGCAAACAAGGTAATAGAGACAGGTAGTGACATTGTTGGAATCCAGCTTTTGTAAACCTGGACAGCTCATTTTGCCTCCCTGAGTTTCTTCGTCCTGAAAAACGGTACATTTTTATCACTATACCTCACAGGGATGTTGGAAACATGACATGCCTATGAAATATTTCAATACTCTTAGGAAAAAGACACAGTCTAGATGCAGATTTGAAGTCAGTTTGACATTTTGCAGAGATAAAGGAGAGACATTGTTTTGTATGGTTTTGGGGCATGGTTTCGCAGTTCACAGAAACTGTGAGCCCTTTTTGAGTTATTCTGTGAAGTTTAAGTTTTAAATGTACTATCTAGAGATGGAAAAAAATGGGAAGAGGAAGGGAACAGGTGCTGAAAGGAGATCATTACATTCGTTAATCTCTTACTCTGTGCAGAATACACTTAACCACACATGATGACTGTTCAATGAAAGAGTAAGTATCATCTTGAAAAGTCATACTGCTTTTTGGACATTGACTATCTTGCCTTCAGCATGATGACTTTTTTCTTCTTAAAACACATTAAATAAATACAGTATAGAAGGTAATATTTCAACATTATGGTTTCAGGCAATGACATATTCACCAATTTACTTGACACCAAAGTTTCCAGTTAGAAAATATAATAAAGAATAAATTTGAATGAGTTACATTTTGAATGAATTTAAATGAGTTTGCTTTGCATATAGATGCCAAGCAAGTGTGATGACAGGGCAGCACTATCTAAGACTCTCCAGTTCGCTTTGCATGTATTTTGTTTCCGTGTGTTTCAGAGCACCATTTTTGTAGTTTTTATTTTGGTATAAGAATTTCTTCTGTGCTATAAAATTATTAAGCATAGTTAGAGGGTAATATCATCAACAGCACCCAAAGGCTGAAGGTTTGTTGAAGAAAACAGTTTAAAAATAATGCATTTGGAAAGGGGAGCCTTGGTGGCTCAGTTGATTAAATATCTGACTCTTAATTTCAGCTCAGGTCATGATCTCACAGTTTGTGAGTTCGAGCCCCGTATCAGGCTCTGTGGTGACTGTGCAGGGCCTACTTGGGATTCTCTGTCTCTCTCTGTCTCTGCCCCTCTCTCTCTCTCTCGAAAATAATAAATAAACTTAAAAAAATGCACTTGGATATATAGGTCTATCCAAAAGAAATGAAAATAGGATTAGAAGAGATATCTGGACCCCCGTGTTCACCACATTATTCACAGTGGCCAAGATATGGAAACAACCTAAGTGTGCATCAATGATGAATGGATAAAGAAGATGAGAGATTTCATAAATATGCGTGTGCACACACACATATACATATATCAGAACCCAGAAATTATATATATACATATATGTATATATATGAGAACAAGGAACTCCTGACATTTGCAACAACATAGATGGATACTTGAGAGCATTAATTAAGTGACACAAGCCAGACAAAGACATATACTACATGGTATAACTTATCTGTGAATCTTTTTTTTTAAAGTTATATTCGTAGACTGGGGGGTGGGGGATATAGGGAGAGGTCTAGTAAAAGGTCAGCTACAAGATGAAGAAGGTCAGAGGATGTCACGTATAACAGGATGACTATAGTTGATAACACTGTACTATAGAATTAAAATTTGATAAGAGAGTATAAGTTAAACGTTCTTGCCAAAAAACAACAACAACAACAACAACAAATATGTGAGGTGGTGGATGTAATAATTAACTAGGTGGGAGACTCCTTTCACAATGTACATGTATATCAAATCATAATGTACACTTTAAATATCTTATAATATTGTATGCCAATCATACCTCCGTAAAGTTGAAAAATAAACAAATAAATGAAACGCACTTCTAAAGAACACCTCTTTGCACCCTCTTTTACAACTCTCCATTATTCATCTATCCTTTACTCCTTCGGTGAGTAAGCAGGCCTTTGCTACATCAATTTTACATACCAATCATGTTAATTTACTTTCAAATAGTTGCCCATTACTTATATGAACTTTTTTCATCATGTAATTGATATTTTTTTTCTGTCTTATTCGAAAATTTGAAAATCCATGCCTCGAATTGGAATAAAAGCATCATAATTTTCCCATTAAAATTAATAGAACTATATTTATATTTAATAGTTTTTAGCTAGAGGCAGGGTTATCAGAAATGAATTTAGGTTATTAAGAAAATGACCTGTCATGAACACTCTTTCATTTAAACCTCATAGTAACCCTGTGGGCATGCATCACTATTATTATTATCATTATTGCTATTATTATCATCATCATCATAATTATTTTAATTTTTATCCCAATTCCCAGACAAGAAAACTGAAGCATAAAGCAGTTCTGGGACTTGTCTAAGATCACACAGCTAAATTACAGAGCCATGATTCCATCTCTAATCTATTTGACTCAAAGATCAATAGTGAGAGCATTCCAATCAAGGTGAGCAAAACTTGACAGGGGGTCAGACAAGACCTTTAGTTTCTAACTCTCTCATAAGAAACTCCATGACATAATTCATACTTTAGAAATTCACTAACAAAACATTGAAATAACCACAACAGATAATGCAGAAAATAACTTATTATAAAGGAGATAAAATTTGGGTGGCTATCTGTGCTGTGGAGTAAGTGAGAAAGAGTTTCAGCAGGAACAATCTAAGGTCACAGACAAATTTGATCATGGCAGTTTTTGTCCATGTGTGTTTTATATATTGGGATTTGTGCATGACACTGAGAAAATGGTTGCATTGTGTGCAGTATTTTTTTTCTTTTTTTTACACAAAACTGATTTGGAAATTATCTGTTGTAAGTAAACTCTCAAAACCAAATCTCAAAGTCTGTACTTCTCTGATTCTACACATGTAGTTCAGTAGAGCAGTAAATCTCAATTTTGGTAGTTCCCACCATTGGCTAACAATTTTAAAGTCTTTTATTAGGATTAGTAAAGCATCCTATGAGTAAAATATTTACAATTTATTCAAACTTATCTCATTCATCATGGGAACTACCACTTGAATTTTGGTACATTTTATTAAGTGGAAGAAAAACAAGGAAGAGTAACAGCTCTTAATTTTATATGGGTGACGACCCTTTGAGAATCTAATAGAGGCTATGAATCTTCTCACCAAAAAAAAAAGCACAAATTCCCACACATAACTTGGGTGTGTATATATTCAAGCATATGCAGTTAACTCCTCAGGAATATCCACAGGAGCAGGTCATATTTGCAAATGCCACTGCTGACTGCCGTTGGAATAAAAGTTTATTTTTGCACATGTATTTGAGGGTGGAAATGAAAGTTATTGTTGGCAAATGGCTAATTTCACCCTAATTTATGGAACAACTTTTCTACCTTTGAAGATTTCATTCACCCTCTTCCATCTGGCTTCTATTTGGGGCCTGCAAAGTGAAATCGGTTTAGAAGCTTCTAATTTCCCCCAAGCCTTTCAAGAGTTGTGACTTCAGACTCCACCATCTATACAGAACCGAGTGTCATTCTTCTGAGGACAAGGAGCCACATTGTGCCTAGTGAGACATAAAGCAGATTTTTTTGTCAGCTCATTGTTATCCTTGAAAAATATCTCATTAGTGTTGTTCCTAATTCCTGAGAAGAAAACCAGGTAGGAATTTTTTGTTGTTGTCTCTTTCTTATTTGGTGTGAATGTGGTATTTCACTGATCAATAAGTTTGCCAGTGAGAGAGAACAGAACATGGCATAAATCAGTATGCAAAAATACATGTAGTGAGGAATTCCACTAGGAATATGCACTGAGGTCAGCTTGGAGAGATGAGCCAAGACATTGGAAAGAGGACATGTGGTTCTTCAACCAGGAGGAAAGGAGAAATACTGAAATTAACATGCTAACCATATGGTATTAATTGATGTTATCAAAATCCAAAACCTACCTTTTTAGTTGCATCTGTTATTTAAACTTGTAATGGGAAATATACCATTATGCTTTTACTCTTTTTACATATATTTCTCACATCCTAAGACAAAAAAGCAATTACTTCTTTCCATTATTTCAGGTACGATCCTTATTTTTAGGTTTGCCATGTTCCATAAACCTCCTACAACCGCATAGGACAAACTCCATTACTCCTCTCAACTCTTAGACCCTCATTTCCATACCACCAAACTAAGCACTAGGTCACATCTGTCAGGCATATATCAAACACATCCATCCCTGTTTTTCTTAATTGAATTTTACAACATCAACATGACATGTATTATTATTTCCCCTTTCAAAGAGAAAACAGAAGTTAAGTGATTTGCCAAGGTATCAGAGCCACTGCTTGCTATACTAGTCTTTTTCAAAATTATAAACTAGACTTTTAAATTCAAGCTTTTGGAAGACATTTAACTTCCATCTTTTGGGAAATTTCCCTAATACTGATTTTTTTTTTTTCTAGAATAAGACACAACTGCCACCAGGCCACAGAAAAATTTTGACAGAGTATTATGACCTCTGTATTCAATCTAAACTCCAGACATTTTTCCCATTAAGTTCACTAACTCAGTGTTTAATGTCCTTGAAGCAAGAGTCTGTTTTGCCAAGTTTAGGTCCTTTTCTCATTCCCTGGATAGAATATGTAAAATACACAGCAGAAAGATTAAGCTTCCCACCATTTCCACAGAGTGAGTCATCAGGAGGAGGCAGTGACTAGAATGTCCTTTCCCAATAAGAAAGCACATGAAGAGAAAGTCTTCCAGAAAGGAAATCAGGTAGCTAAGACCAAAGGTTAGTTACTGAATAGCCAGAAAACCAAAAACATCAACAGTCCCTCATAAGGACTATGGTAGTTGACATTTTTTAACATACACATTTTATTTTACCCTCACATTTTATTTCATCCCTTTGTGATGAACATGATTAGGAGACAACTGAATTGCAAAGAATGTATTTGTCCAAGGTTACAAGGACATCCTCTGATCAACTCATGATGTGAATCCAGGTAAGACTAACTCCAAAACCTATAATTTTCCCAAAATTGCACAAAATGAGGTGTGTTTCTTAAGTTTCATATATATGACTCATATTTCCTTTTAGAATTTTCATTTCTTGGAAGCACAAAAAAATACTTTGTAAGTTTCTTCCTGATTATCTAAAGTTCAGGGTATATACTATTTGATTGCTCAATGTCATGCATTCTTTAAGTGATCTCTTCAGGTATAAAATAAATGTGTAAATCTAACCCAAAAGCAAAAGTAGAGAATTATTTTTCACTCTATGCAATACCATTTTTTGTTCTAGGATATTCTGGGATATGATGAAAGAGGTTACTAAGTATACAAGGAAAATGACTCTATAACCTGAATCCATTAGAGACTAAAAGGAAGACAAAAGGTTTAGAAAAGCAGCAAAAGCAAAGAGACAACATGGTTGGAAAGGCTGAAGAAGGAATCAAAACATAAAAAGGTAAAGAAGTCCCTGCCACCCCACAAAAGGAAAGGTTACTAAGATAAAAGCTGTTTCTAAACTGTTTTCTTTTAAGAAAACAACAATAGTAAAGATAGTTTAGAATAATAAACCTTGAAATTCAGTGCCAGCACTGAAGACTAGGCTTGTATATGTCAAGACTAAACTGTATAGAATTCAGAAGCCACTTGGTTTGGAGGACATGATCCTGAGTCTTTTTAAAAAAAAATTAATGTTTATTTTTGTGAGAGAGAGAGTGTGCGTGAGCATGAGTGGGGGAGGGGCAGAGGGAGAGGGAGACACAGAATCCAAAGAAGGCTCCAGGCTCTGAGCTGTCAGCACAAAGCCAGACACAGGGTTCAAACTCACGAACCTTAAGATCATAACCTGAACTGAAGTCAGATGCTTAACTGACTGAACCACCAGGTACCCCCGTTGAGTCTTTAAGAACTTAATTAATGTACTTAGCAAAACACTAGCAATTAATTATAAAAAGGTATTTTGATACATAGTAAAGGGGGAAATGGGATATAAGAACATCTACATAGTTGAGGGATATAGTTCAAGGACTATTCATAAGAATATGATAGACCATTAAAAGTACAGCAATAGGATATAAGAAACATTAGACTGAGGAACATCATCATATTTCATAATCATACATACCTACAGATTTTTCCTAGGAGGAATGATGCATTCTCTAACTATAAAATATTATGGATCCTTATGTCACAGCCATTACTTTTATGTATCACTAAATTAGGCTTAGATCTCTCTGCTCTACAGACATGCTGAGATAAATAGATGTGATTCCATGTCAAATGCATGCCCAAATGGCCTCATCTAAACCATCCCATGAAAAATCATGAGTTTACAATTTACCTTACGATTTTTTGCTCTTTTGCCCCTACCTGACCCACTCAGTGTTTTTTATAATTCCTTAAAAGAGTTTGACACTTGTTTCCCACATCAGTGGGGAAGACAGTTCTTTACGATGGTCTTTAGAGTTAGATCTTGGATGGAATCTCAACTCAGTCACTTTATATCTCTGGGATCTTGAGCAAGCTACTTCCCAGATGTATGGTTGTCTTATTGGACAATAGGAACGATTAAGACTTACATCACAGAACTGGTCAGGGATCTCATAATGTACTACATGTAAAATCTTGGCCACAGAAATTTTCTGGAGTTAAGGACAGATCTTTAGACTAAGAGTCAGAAGATCTGGTTTCAAGCCTTGGTTATGCTTTATCCAAGTTATTTAGTTTCATGATAGAACATCTGTTAGCCTCAGTGTACTTTTCTTTAAAATGCAACTGACAGCATCAACTTTGTTCAGTAGACAATGGTTTTGATACTATATTTAAATGATGAATGTGAAAGCACTTTTTAAACTTTAAGTGTTAACCATAAATTCAAAGTAACTTATTCAAGCAAAGCCCAGTGACCATTCAGCTGACACACATCTCAATGTCTATGTTCTCATCAGAATTTCAATGATTACATCTGTATACTTACTATACTTACACCAACATTTTTTATATTCTTAGGAGGAATTATGGTTCTCTGCTCCTTATCACATCATTGCCAAATCAATAAGACAAATGCCAGAGCAATGAATTCCATAGAACTAATAGGATATTAGAGTTGGAAAGAATGTAGAATATGACTTCTGTATTGTGATTTTTCTTTAATATATGAAGGGACTGAGTCCCAGAGACCCACTTACTCAGTAGGGCAAGGTAAAGACAAGACCTGAATCAGAAATCCTAGTTTTATGCGACTTCCACTACCATACTATCCAAAAATCTGGTTTTTTTTTTCCCCATGGGGCTCTTGTTGTACAAAATATACCTTGAAATAATAGGACATCAGTCAGAGCTTAAAAAGTAATTTTTGGAAATGGGGGGAAAAATCCTGCAAGATTAATGTATTAGATAATAGGACTTGACCTGTGCTCAGGTGGATTTAATTTTCTCTCTCAGGGTGACTTACTTTCCTCCCTCCAGTTAGCTTGCCTTTTAAGTTAATTTTGTAGCATCTAAGGTTACCGATTTTCATTTTCCAATTTGTAAGCCCCTTTCCATTTTCCAGATCATTACCATTTAAGATGTTCTGATCATTCTTCTTGAGAGTTCCTGAAGTAATTAAAAGAAATCCTCTGAATGGGTCCCTGACCTTTGGCAGTACTCATCAAATGCTGCAACTGTTGCAAGGCCCAAAGCCCTTAGTAACACCCTTCACTGCAGGGTCTCATCAAGCACCTCTCACTTTTTTCATTTGACAGAGATTTATTAAAGGCTAACACTGCCACTCCCTGTGTTCATTATTGGGTTAAGTTCCTACTTAAGGAGAAAAACAACAATTACTCTATGTTGTGATAAGTGCTGTGATAACAGTATTCAAGGGACTTTCTGTGAGTCCAACGTGATAGAGCTAGGCAAGAAAGGATTCTCAGCAGAGGAGTATGACATTTACAGGGCACATCAACTACAAATCATAGAGCAGTGTTCAGGAACTGTATGAGGTTCCATACAACCAGGAAAGGGTGCTTGCCCACCCTCAGTCAAAAAATAAAAAACAAAAAAACCCAGTAAATCCTCTTTAGTCTACTTCCTAAATATACTCAAAACCTATCTACTTCTCTTCTCCAACACCTACCACTGTTGTCTGAGCCTCCATCTTCTCTCACCTAAATTATTTTCTTCTGCATATTAATTGTTCCCTGTGTTTACCTTCTTGCTTAGTGCAATTCATTCTCCTCCTAGCAGCCTGGATTATTGGTTAAGAAGCAAATCAGATCATGCTTAAACACTTCATTTGCTTTTCACTGAACTTGGAATAAAACTCACATTCCTTGACAAAACCTGCTAGATCCTATGACCTAGCCCTTGCCCAGCTCTCCAGTCCTTCCTTACCTCTTGCTTATAATATTCAAGTCACACATCATCTTCTCAATGAATCCTTCTCTAACAATCCAGTCTAATCCTGTCTGCCATGGATGTCACATTATGTCATGTCATACAGTTCTTTTTTTTTTTAAGGGCAATTATCACCATACAAGTTCATTTATTAGTTTGTTACCTACCATTTCACTGAGGTAGAATACAAGATCTTATTTATGTTGTTTCCCACCATTTCCCAAATGCCTAGAAAGTACATGGCCTATAGTAGGTCTTCCATAAGTATTTGCTGGCTGAACAAGATGTAGAAGTTGGCAAGCACTGGAGAGAAAAGCCTGGTATACGTTGTAGCTATGCTGATAAATAAAATGGACCCCTCATTAAAATATGGTTGAGGGGCGCCTGGGTGGCTCAGTCGGTTAAGCACCGACTCCGGCTCAGGTCATGATCTCGCAGTTTGTGAGTTCGAGCCCCGCGTCGGGCCCTGCGCTGACAGCTCAGAGCCTGGAGCCCTCTTCTGCTTCTGTGTCTCCCTCTCTCTCTGCCCCTCCGCCACTTGCGCTCTGTTTCTGTCTCTCAAAAATAAATAAACATGAATAAATTTAAAAAATAATAAAATAAAATAAAATAAAATAAAATAAAATAAAATAAAATAAAATAAAATAAAATATGGTTGAGATGACAAGACTGATGATGCCACATACACACCAAGTGGGTATGAAAATGTTTATTAATTATATAATGAGACTTTTGGGGAAGAACAGGGAAGGCTTCCCAACCTGGCCCAAAAACTGGCTTGAGAGGCTAAGGTAAAGAGATGAACTTGAGGGTTTTATTGTGGTTAGGATACGGGGCTGGGTAAGGATTCTTTCACATGGAAAGGGGCTTACATGGATTGAATCTCATGTTGCTGAAAGAAGTAGTTTACAGGCTTTCTTACAAGCTTGCCCAGATATGGACAAAAGGGGAAGAGGGAAAGATGAGGCTAAAAGTTGTTAGTAGTCCAACATCAAAAAATGAAATCAGAGTCTATTAAAGAATGATACCCCAAAGTGTATAAACTATATAAAAAGGTGTTCATGGAAGATTCTTGAAGTATTTTAAGAATGATGAGATTTATATTTCAGAACTATTAACATGGCTGCACTCTGGAGAAAGTAACATTGGGATGAGACAGGAGATGAGGAGGACATTTTGGCTACTGCAATGACCTGAGGGAGATTGGAAGCCCCAGAATACAAATTCTTGGAGGCTCTGAAGGGACGGTGTAGAGGTATAGGGACAAACTTGAGAGACAGATCACCTTTGTAGGAAAAAAAATATTATTAGATTACATTGCCTCAACATCATAACCGATTTGGATTCTGGCAAAACAATCACAGCAAGTTCAATAAGCAGCTTAAGATGATTTGGCCTCTCAACATGCAAAATACTGAACCCTGTGGACCACTTTTAAAAATGGAGTCTCTGAGGGGCGCCTGGGTGGCTCAGTCGGTGGAGCGTCTGACTTCGGCCCAGGTCATGATCTTGCAGTCTGTGAGTTTGAGCCCTGCGTCGGGCTCTGTGCTGACAGCTCAGAGCCTGGAGCCTGCTTCGGATTCTGTGTCTCCCTCTCTCGCTACCCCTCCCCCGCTCATGCTCTGTCTCTCTCTCTCTCTCTCTCTCTGTCAAAAATAAACATTTAAAAAAATGGAATCTCTGAAGATTATATGAATACATCAAGTAGATCATGTCAAGGAAGGGATGTGTTATAGAAAAGTAATTCATAATTCAGATATAATTCTAGGCAGGCTCTAGATTCTTCTGAGTTGGTCATCAGGGTTTAACTAATATTTGAGATTCTTAGATCCTATTTCAAGCTCTGCTTCCTATTGATCTCAAAACTTAAGACTTCCTCTGGAACATGCAGAGTTGTCCCGACATGTGCAACTGATAGATGCGGAACTCACAGAAGCTTGATTTAAAATTCAGGATGCTGGCATGGGAATAGGCCCTGTTGATTTTTTTCATAGTGATATGCCTTGTCAAACATGACAGGAGCAATAAAGTTTCAAAAATATTCTGTTTATTAGTACTGTTATGCTGTTAACACATGACTTTTATAGCTAAGAACCATGATCCTTAAGGAACAGGATTTGTAGGTGGTCCTTCTCAACTTCTACCATTCATAAGTTGTCTTCCCTTTTTCTGGACCATCCTGTTACCAGAAATCTTGCACGTATTTTCAAGTTAGCTCATCAGTTCACTTTATGCAGTCTTTCTCTTTATTGTAATGCCATTGTCTTATAATGGGACTATATCGTTCTGGTGATAACAGTAAATAGTGTAGATTAAGAGAAATCTTATCAGTTCTTAAGGTTGGTCATATCTGGTTAGGGTAATTTCACCCCCAAGTATTCCCTTAAAAACCTGAAAAGGATTAACTCTCTCCTGCTACTACTTTGTTGGGCTAGTTCTTTTCTACAATGTTGGAGTTAGTGAGAAGCACGTAGCAAGACTGAAGTCAGTGGGAAAAAGTATGTAGCCAATTTCATCTTGCCCTCATTAAGTGTATTTTCAGACAACATTTTACTTCACAGATTCATTAAATTTTCTCATCTTCAACAGCAGAGACAGATATAAGCCATTTCACTATAGTGTTTTTTTTGTTTCTACCATAAAATGAGTCACTTATATGAGACCAGAATCCTCTCAACACTTTCCAGACAAGGTTGACTTTTGTTGAAGTCACCATAATCTCCATATTTAAAAGATGAAAATTGCTAAGAAAATTCTATTTTATTACACAATTATCTCACTTTACCATTTTTATTCATCAAAATTGTACTCTCAAAATGAGAACTTCTAATAAGCTACATGGAGTTCTTTTCTTGCTAAATTTTTCAAAATGTAAAAACTCAAATATTATAAAGGAAAAGTGTGTGTGTGTGTGTGTGTGTGTGTGTGTATATCAACAAAATAACTGTGTGTACAGAAAAATAAAAAGTCATATCCACATACACATGACCAGAGAAAATTAGCAACATATATAACAAAGAGATAATTATTCCATAAAATACAAATAGCTCTTCCAAATTGACCAGAAAAAAAGACAAATTAATTAACAGATGAGAAAAGAATATGAATTTGAAATTCATGAAAGCAAAACTTTCAAATGGCAATAAACATATTAGCATATATTCAACTTCAATAGTCATCAGAACAAACTATGTCAATAATGAAATTACATTCTGACACTTAAAATAAAACAATACTACATCTTTAGGAATGTGGAGAAGTGGTTATTCATATATATACTGCTGGTATGAAAATGAATTCCTGCAAACTCTTTGTAAAGTATCTAGTAATATCCATTAAAATTTCAAACAGATAGAACCTTTGATTGAGAAGTAACAGTTTTAGGACTCTATCTTATTAAAATAAAACTACACATTGCCAAACCAAAGTATTAAGGGAAGTCTTATTGGATAACTGTTTGAAAAGGTGAAAAAAGGTAAAGAATCTGAACATCAATAAATGAATGATTAAATAAAGTGTGATATTTCACTGCTGTGAAAAATTATGCAGCTACTTGAAATAATGCTTTAGAGTTACTAACTTGAAAGGATAGTCATACCATATTATTAAGGAATGAAATCAAGTTTCAAAGTAATATGTAAAATATGATACTGTTCTGTGAAAAGAAAGAATTCCCATGAGTCTCTACATATTTACATATCTTTCTATGATCAAGGAAAGCAATGAAAATGAGGTGGGGGGGAAGGTTATGAATTTTGTTTATTTACAGAGTAAAACTACAGTTTCACTTAAATAGAGGTTTGTTGTTGATGTTGTTTTGTACTGTGGAAGAGAAATTTAATAAAAAAGAAATCTGTTTAAAAAGAAAAAAGAAAGAAAATAGTTCATAGAAAACTCTCTCTCTGTTTCAGGATTCTGAAGGGCCCAGACACTCTAATATGGGAATCACTGGAGTAAGTAATCCTGTGTCCCTTTCTCTTTCTAAAATTCAACTTTACATGAGACTAGTTTAATGTTAACTTCTCAAAATTCTTCAAATTGATGCCATCAGCCAATAGTTGGCTCCATTCTTTCAGCAACCCTTCATTGCAATTTGATTGATTATAAACTTTCCTCTAAATGCATACCTCTCTCAATTATCGTTCAGTCTTTCTCTGCAAACACAAAGTCTGCGGTTATAGGTTTCAGGTAGAAGACATACTGATTCATCGAAACAGCACTGCTTTTAGGTGAAATGCAAGCTCGCAGCCACTGGCTTCCATGGAAGCAGCAATTTCGTACAATATCATCCTACCACATTTTTCACAGAGGTAAGCAGCAGATCCTGACTAGGATGATGAGACCCTTCCTCCAGGTATACAGTATTTGGGCAGGAGAGAATATCAGAGTAGTCCCCATTCAGTGATCAAACCCTAAAACATAAAATTTGTGAGTTGTCAAAGACTAGGTTTCCTGCCATGTGAAAAGCGTACAATTGCAGAGGAAGAGAATAACGCAAAATTCCCAAAAAAGGTAAAAGTAAAAGAGGGGCCGAGGACCCCAATGGAACTTGAGTCCCTTGCTTAAGATATTTCAGAGTCCCAGCACTGCCTTATACAATCAACAGATTATTCAACCTTCCTTTGGGTTTGATGATCAACACAAATTGGGTTACAACCATTTGCAGTTAAGAGAGCCCTAGCAAATATGGATCGCATGTTTAATTTCCTTTGGAATGTCTCCCAGAACCTAAGATAGACGTAGATACACACAAGGTATCTAAACCATAAGTATCTGATTTATTACCCTAGATTGTTCTGTGATAGGCAGGGAGAAAAGCAGAGTCCAGAAGACCTAATACTATCAGAGGAAGGAACTCCAACAGGGCACAGATAAGTTTCAATATGAAACTTAACAGAACAGGAGAACTTTAAAAAAGCCATAAGATGAAGAGCATCTATAACACAAAGAAGAAAATTACAACAAGGAAACATGATATTCCACACAAAAATAAGAAAAGAAACATGTTAAAAAGATAATTGAGACTAAACTTCTCACTAAGGTGGCCTAATTTAATAAAGCATAAAGAAGGCAAATATTTTGGAGAGTTCAGTTATGCTAGGTCTGATACAGTCTATCCTGAGGTTTACCTGGCTAGTTTTATGGGTGCTATTTCTTGTCTGTTAAAAAAAAAAAAAGTCCAATTTTCCTTCTTCTTTAACCATAATGTGTTGGAATCAGAGTTTAGTTGGATGTTCTCAAAGGGATAAAAAACATTTCATTGCACTCTCCAATAAATAATAATATTTGAACATAGAATTATTTATATATCCACTCAAAAATATTAAGCACCTGCTCTGTGCCAGGTACTGTTCTTTTTGTTACTTGGGATACATTGGAGAACAAACCACACCTCACAAAAATTTCTTTCCTAAGAGAACTTATCATCTAGCAGAGAGAGATGAAAAACAAGCAATAAAGGTAGTATATGACTGGAGTAAATAGCATATTCAATGATTATGAGCATATTGGACAAAAAAAGAAAATAATTGAACAAAGTAAAGAGAATCAAGAGTCAGATGTGTGGAGCCAAGAAACATCCAATTTTTTTTTAAATTTTTTTAAACATTTATTTATTTTTAAGAGACAGAGAGAGGCAGAGTATGAGCAGGGGAGGGGCAGAGAGAGAGGGACACACAGAATTCGAAGCAGGTTGCAGGCTCCGAGCTGCCAGCACAGAGTCCAACACAGGGCCCAAACTCACAAACCACAAGATCATGACCTGAGCCGAAGTGGGATGCTTAACTGACTGAGCCACCCAGATGCCCCGAAATGTCTAATTTTAAATAAGATGCTTACAGTAGACCTCACTGAGAATGCAGCCTTTGAGGAAGGCCCTGAAGACAGTATATAAATGAGCCATGCAGATATCTAAGGGAAGATAGTTCTAGGCAGTACGTGTCATGGGACAGGGTTGCACTTCGAGATTTTACATAGAGGGTAATGACCAAGGGGAAGAGTAACAGGTGAAGTCAGAAAGGTAATAAATGAGTAGAAAGCCATTACAAGCACTTTAGCCTTTGCTTCAGTTGAAGTGGAGAGTCAATGCAGGACTTTGAACAGAGGAATGACAAGATTTCACTTAGGTTTTTAAAAGATCTCTTTGTCTGTGATGGGAAGAGACTGCAGGTGACATAGCAAAGATGTAATGATACTAGTATGCAACACAGAGATCATCTCCGAGCATGCTGAAAGCAGAGGAGACTGACAGAGAGACAAAGAGGGGGACAGAGAGATACACACATCTAGACTTTGGAAGCGAGTTCTTAGGTAACTATATACATTTAGGAGTCATGAGTATAGAATTGTTGCTACAAGTCTAGATGAAATCATTAGAGAGAGAAGAGGGAAAGTGAAGAAGGAAGAAAAGGCAAGAAATGAAAAACAATGTTTTATTCAAAGCAAGAAGATGAAGAAAACGCTCAAAGAAGAGATTTTAAAACTCAAGGCTTTTGCTGATGACAGACAACAATTTTAGAAGACAGAGGGGAAAGGTTCAGCAGTTAGGGCAGGAGGAGAGAAAGGAGAACAGAGGATTTGCAGAACCTTACAGTGTAAAAACACAGGTAAGGAGTAATTAGGTTGTCTATGGCTTCTTTTTATTACGGACATAACAAGGGATAAGGTGTATAATGAGATCAGTGCTGGTCAAATGAAAGCAGATGATGGTGTTAGGGTGGGGGTACTGTGAAAGCAAAGCTGTGGGTGTCTAGGTGGGCTTTTGTCTCAGTCTTTTCAATGAGGAAGAGGAGGGAGGCAGCAGACTGACCATGAAGGAAGGGGCATAAATCTAGGAAAGATAATCTAGGAGTATATATTTAGAGGTGCTAAAGTACTAAGGTGAAACAATATGAACATAACTAGCAAAGCAGCCTCCAAATTAGAATCAGGGTCATCTGACATTTCCTAAAACTCTGCTCCATTAAGAGATAACACCAACATTTTATTAAGTTCCTTACACAGAGAGACTCTGAGCACACACTGACTTCATCTCTCTGTGTATCAGTGTCCCCATTAGGAGAATGTTAGTTAAAACAGCACCTACCACAAAGGCTGGATGGATTATGAATTGATATTTACAGAGAATGTACCACATTAAAAGAAATAAAAGAAATAAACCAAGGTTAATGTTGTTTATATTATATATGCCACTAAAATAGTTTTCATATCTGCTAGTTTTCCAATTCTATCAACTTCTATGCTCCCACCCTAATCCTGGCCACCACTATCACTCACCTGAACTGCTGTAATGGTGTCTAAATTGGCTGTCTGTACATACGCTCTTGCCTTTCCAAACATGTCCATGAAGCATATAAAGTAGTATTTGTTTGTTTGTTTGTTTTTAATGTTTATTTTTGAGAGAGACAGAGACAGAATGAGAGTGGGTTAGGGGTAGAGACAGAGGGAGATACAGAATCCGAAGTGGGCTCCAGGCTCCAAGCTGTCAGCACAGAGCCCGATGCGGGGTTTGAACTCACTAGATGTGAGATCATGACTTGAGCCGAAGTTGGACACTCAACTGACTAGCCACCCAGGCGCCCCTAAAGTAGTATTTTTGAAATATAATCCAAATAACATAAAATCCACTGTTTTAAATTGTACGATTCAGTATATATTGTACTAAATTAGTACATCTTAGTACTAATTAAATTAGTGTATATTAGTATATATTGTACTAAATATATATATTTAGTATATTCATGGAGCTGTGCAACTATCACTATTATATAATTTTAGAGCATTTTCATCATTCCCAAAAAGAAACCCTATTCCAGTTGGTAGTCATTCCCATTGTCCCTCCATGCAGCCCCTGGCAACTATTAACCCACTTTTTATCTCTATAGATTTGCTTATTCCGGACTGAATGGAATCGTACAATATGTGTTCTTTTTTAACTGGCTTCCTTATTTAAAATATTGCTTTCAAGATTCATCCATATTTTAGTATGTATCAATACTTTAGTCCTTTTTATTGTTGGAATAACATTCTCTTATATGGATAAATCATGTTTGTTTATTAATCAGTTGACAGATATTTAAGTTGTTTCCACTTTTTTGGCTAGTAGATATAATGATGCTATGACATTCATCTACAAGTTTTTATGCGAGCATATGGTTTTATTTATCTTAGGTATATAGTTAAAAGTAGAATTTCACAGTGATAGAATTCGGTTTAACATTTTGAGGTACTGTCAAACTGGTTTCCAATGTGGCACCGCCATTTTCCAATCCCATCAAAAATGTATGAGGGTTCTAATTTTCCTACATTTTTGTCAACACTTCTAATTACTGACTTTTTTAATTTAGCCATCTCAGTGAATGTGAAGTGATATTTCATTGTGGATTTGAGTTCTAGTTCCTTAATAACTAATGATATCAACCATCTTTTTATGAATTTATTGGCCATTCATCTATCTTCTTTAGAGAAATGTCTATTCAAATCATTGCCCATTTTTTGTAATTTGGTTAGTTGTCTTTATTGTTATTTGTAAATATTCTATATATACTCTAGGTCAATGTACCTTATCAGATATATTATTTGTAAATATTTTCTACCATTCTGTGGGTTATGTTTTCACTTTCTCAATGGTATCTGGAAATTTGGGTATTGATTTGGGATCATTTTTTAATATCATTTACAGGTATAGATTCTCCTCTAAGAACTACTTTAGTTGCATCCTGTAAATTTTGGTATGTTGTATCTTCATTTTCTTTTTTTTTTTTTTTTTTTTATTTTTTTTTTCAACGTTTATTTATTTTTGGGACAGAGAGAGACAGAGCATGAACGGGGGAGGGGCAGAGAGAGAGGGAGACACAGAATCGGAAACAGGCTCCAGGCTCTGAGCCATCAGCCCAGAGCCCGACGCGGGGCTCGAACTCACGGATCGCGAGATCGTGACCTGGCTGAAGTCGGACGCTTAACCGACTGCGCCACCCAGGCGCCCCTATCTTCATTTTCATTAATCTCAGGGTTCTAATTTTCCTTGTGATTTCTCCTCTGATAATTTAGGAGTCTATTTTAAAATTTTCACATACTTTGAATTTTCCAAGTTTCTGTTTGTATTTTATTTCATTCCTTTGTGGTTTTAGAACATACTTTGTATACTTTCAGTCCTTTTAAATTTACTAATACTTGTGTTATGTTCCAATATACAGTGTATCCTGGAGAATTTCACTCATGCACTTGAGAAGAATGTGTATTCTACTGTTCTTGGGTGGAATGCTCTATAATCTAGTAGGTATATTCAGGTTACAGGGTTTTACAAGTCTTCTATTTCCTTGTTGATCTTTTGCCTATTTATTATATCCATTATCAAAAGTGTGGTGTTTGGGGTGCCTGGGTGGCTTAGTCAGTTAAGCTTCCACATCTTGATTTCAGCGCAGGTCATGATCTCACTGTCCTGGACTCAGGCCCCTTAAGATTCTCTCCCTCCGCCTCTCTCTCTGCCACTCCCCCACCTGCATGCATCTGCACTCTCTCTCTCTCTCTCTCAAAAAAAAAAAAAAAATGTGGTATTTGAGTCTTCAATTATTATTTCCTCATTTTTCCCTGGTCAGTTTAGCTACAATTTTGTCAAATTTATTGGTCTTTTATAAAAACTAACTTTTGGGGGCACCTGGATGACTCAGTTGGTTAAGCATCCAACTATTGATTTCAGCTCAGGTCATAATCTCACAGTTTGTGAGTTTGAGCCCCACAGTAGTGGTGCACTGACAGCATTGAGCCTCCTTGGGATTCTGTCTTCCTCTCTCTCTTCCCCTTCCCCACTTGCTCTCTCCCTCTCTCAAAGATAAATAAATAAATATTTTTTAAAATACTTTAAAAAATAAAAACCAACATTTGGGGCATGTGGGTGGCTCAGTCGGTTAAGCATCTGACTCTTGATTTTGGCTCAGATCATGATCTTGCAGCTCATGAGGTCAAGCCCTATGCTGGGCTCTGGCTGAGAGCATGGCACCTGCTTGGGTTTCTCTCTCTCTCTCTCTCTGCCCCTCCCCAACTCGTTCTCTCTCTCTCTCTCAATAAACAAATTAAAAAAAAAAAAAAAACTTTTGTCTTTCAATTCTGTCCACTTTGCTTCAGGTGGACATTTGAACATTTGAACATTTGTCAACATTTGTCTGTTTTGTCTAATATTATTATTGCACTTAGCTCTCTTTGTCACTGTAATACCATCTTTTACCACCATGTTACATTCAACCTATTTGTGTCTTCAAATTTAAAATGTCTCTTGTAGAAACCATACAGCTGGATCATTTCTTTAATCTACCTTTCAATCTCTGCCTTTTGGTTGGAGTATCTATCTATTTTCATTAATGTAATTTCTGATGATTTAAAACTTAAAAATGTCTAACATTTTCTTAATTATCTTCTATATGTCTTATGTATTTTTTTATTCCTCAAATCCTTCACTGCATTTTGTGTTTAATGTATATTGCTAGAGCATCAATTATTGCTTTATGACATTATAACTCAAATTAAATATGAAAATAAAATATTTTTAAAAAACATACATTCACTGTCATGTATACTTACTACTATTATCAGTGTATTATACATTTATTTACATGGATTTGAATTATTGCCTAATATCTATCTATCTATCTATTTATTTATTTATTAACGTTATTTATTTTTAAGAAGCAGAGAGAGACAGAGCACAAGTGGAACAGGGAAGAGAGCAAATGAGACACAGAATCTGAAGCAGGCTCCAGGCTCTGAGGTGTCAGCACAGAGCCCGACATAGGGCTCAAAGTAATGAACCACAAGATCATGACCTGAGCTGAAATCGGATGCTTAACCTACTGGGCCACCCAGGCGCCCCTAATATCTTTTTATTTTAACCTGAAGGACTTTCTTTTGTATTTCTTCTAGGGCAGATCTACTGACATCAAATTCACTTTTTATTTACCTGGGCCTGTCTTCACCTTTCACTTCACTTTCATTTTGAAGCATAGTTTTCCTAAATGTGGAAATTTGTCATGGACTCTAAGTCTAAAGTTCTCTCTTGTCTAGCATAAAGCAGGATGCACGATTGAAAGCAACTAATGTCTGGGAAAAGACAAGAGCCCCAAATAAGGGTCCTTGCCCCATTTTTATTGGGATCAGAAGGCTTACAAACATGGCAATGGACATACACAAAGGGACAATGAATCTGGGATCATTAACTTGTGGACATGAGGGAAAGGGGGTCTTGAAGATACTTGTGGTTAGGCGTTTGGGTCAATACAAAACAAAATCCGGGCACTGGGCGGTGGGGAGGAAGGTTGTTTACAGCGGATAGGAGGCAGCACCTCTCTTTATCTCAGCCAGCCTAGGGGATGAGACAGGGGGAATAACCTCAGGGTTGACAAGGCACCTTTTCTTTTGTTAACCATCTCCTGGCTGCTTTGCCTGCAGCACAGCGGTCCACAGTCCAATTCACCAATTTACCTAACCTGGCCCTATTTTCCTGTGAAACCAGCTTTTCTGCTATAGTACAAAATTGGGGGTGCTTCCAACCTGAATATCTAATCTTCTTTATTTCATGTACCTATGTATTGGGCACCTTTGTGCCATTTCTATTTTAAGCCTTTGCCTCTTCCCTCTCTATTTTGGGGGCTCTGCACCTTTCTATTCCTGGCACCTTTGTGCCTCACTATTCTCAGGCTGTCTTTGCATCCCCCTATTCTTGGGGTGCAATCTGATTTATCCAAACTTGGGTGTGAGAATTTTATGGCTTTGTATTTCTTTATGCCTTGTTAACCCATTGGTGTAAGCCCGGGGGATTCCTAAACTTATCCCCCACAGCATTTCGGTTGACAATGTTTTTCTTTCAGCACGTTGAATATGTCATTCTACTGCTTTTTGGCCTTCAGTTTCTGATGAGAAGCCCGCTATTAATGTTGTTGAGGATCCTGTTTTAAGTGATGAGATATTTTTCTGTTTTGCTGCTTCAAGATTCTCTCCTTGTCTTTGGCTTTTAGCAATTTGAATATGATGTGCCTAGGGCACAACTCTTTGAGCATACCCTACTTGGAGCATTGAATTTCTTGGATGTCTAAATTAAGTTTTTCATCAAATTGAGGAAGTTTTTGTCAATTATTTCTTCAATTAGCCTTTGTACCGACCCCTTTGTCTCTCTTCTCTTGTTCAACTACTATTATGCATGTTTCTTTGTTGGACTGTGTCTCACACATCTCTGGGATTCTTTCTCCATTCTTTTTTCTCTTTGATCTTCAGAATGCATAATCTCAATTAACCTTTAATTGATTCTTTTATCTTATTTTATTATTATTTTAATGTTTGTGTATTTTTGAGAGAGAGACAGAGCATGAACAGAGGAGGGGCAGAGAGAGGGGGAAGATGCAGAATCCAAAGCAGGCTTCAGGCTCTGAGCTGTCAGCACAGAGCCTGACATGGGGCTTGAACTCACAAACTGTGAGATCATAACCTGAGCTGGAGTTGGACGCTTAACTGACTGAGCCACCCAGGTGTCCTGATTCTTTATTTTTAAAAACTACATCATTTTGCAATTTTATTTTTTTAAGTTTGTTTATTTATTTTGAGAGAGAGCAAGAGCAGAAGAGGTGCAGAGAGAGAGAGAGAGAGAGAGAGAGAGAGAGAGAGAGAGAATCCCAAGCAGGCCCTGCGCTGTAAGCAAGGAGCCTGATGTGGGGTCTCAAACTCACTAACCATGAGATCATGACCTGAGCTAAAGAAGTCAGATGATTAGCCGACTGAGCCACCCAGACACCCCATTAAGTTAACTGATTCTTTCTCCTACCAGGTCAAATCTGCTAGTGAAACCTATTAGTGATTTTTTTTTTCACTTCAGTTACTGTGCTTTTCAACTCCAAAATTTTTAGTATATTCCTTTTTTTTTTTCCACTTTATTGATATTCTCTATCTGGAAAGGCATTGTTCTTAACCTTTCCTTAATTCCCTAGACATGGTTTCCTTTGGTTCTTTGAACATATTCATAAGTAGCTAATTTAAAGTCTTTGTGGTAAGTCTAACTTCTGGACACTCTCAAGGACAACTTCTTTTGATTGCTTTTCTTTTTTCCCCTGTGTGTAGCCACACTTTCCTGTTTCTTTGCATGTCTCCTACTTTATTTTTTTAAACTGGACATTATAAATAATACACTGTGGCAACTCTAGAAATCAGAACCCTTACACCCTGTAGCATTTTTGTTGTTCTTCTCGTTCCCCCTATTTAGTGAATTTCTTGGTCTAATTCTGTAAAGTCTGTATTCTTTGTTATGTCTAACCACTGATTGGCATATCTGCTTGCATCCCAGTGGTTAGCCAAGGATTGGACAGATTTTTGTAAATATCTTGAACCAATAAGTCTGTTATCCTTTGCTGTGAGGCTCTGTATGTGTAGTAGTGATGAGGGAGCCAAAGGCAAGTGGAGGCCAAGGCACAAGCCAGCACCTCCCCTCCCCCATGGGGTGGGGGGGGGGGTTATATGTGACATTCCTCAGGCTCTCCTCCCTTCCCAAGAACAAAGGAAAGGGAAAAACAAATGGTTAGCTGATAGAGGGCACAGTCATGCAGGGTGTGAGTCTCCAACAGTTTGTAACTATTTTAATGATTTACAAGAAAAAAGGCAATCTCCAGAAACTGACAGACTCAGTTTCTGGGAGCCCTAACATCACCCTCCCCTCCAGAGTGATGTGGGGAACAAAAGCAAAAAGAAAATGTAGACAAAATTAAATTTCTCCGTAACCTGCAGCCCATTGACAAATACTTGAGGCAGAGTAAAACATTCCTCCAGAAACTCCCTACTTTCTTAACGTTAACGCTTTGCTAGAGGAACCTAAGCTTGACAATAGCTAGGCCTCTAGTATCTTAGGAGTCCTCTTCAGCATATGAAAGTCCTTTTGGAATCCTCCCTTTGCCTTTACTTCCCCAATTCCATAATAAATAATTAGTCACTCCTCACTACGCCAGTGCAGCTCTTTCTGCCCAAGGGTCCTGACCCCCTGATTTCATAAAATCAAATTTTGCACCAAATATGATAGGAAAAAAAAAGGATAAAGTAGGCAGAGAGGGAAAGGATTAGGACCTGAGGTCCCTGGGCAGGGAAAGACATATTTTGGAACAATGCCGAGAGTATCTGACCACAGCAAACCCCCCAAACGTAAAGGTTCCTCTTAAGAATGTAACAGACACCACCTACTCCCCATCAGGTTCCCTCAGGAATTTGACAAAATACCTGACTAAAAATAAGTAGACCATAAAACCTATGACCCACAAGGAATGGTATGGCCATAGACCACCCCTCATATAAAGGAAACGAGCCGATCAGGAGTGGACAACCCAGAACCCAGAGTTATCCAGCCAATTAAGGTTAGAGCCTGAGAAGAAACAAGGGGTAAGGGAAGGGGAGGTGGAGGGCTGACCAGAACCTTATAAAACAGGAACCCTTGCCTATAGTCCTTGGGCATTCACTTTTGAATGTCCACTCTCTGTAAAGAGAGCTTTCCTACTATACTTCCTTTCTAATCTTATACTGTAATAATTCAAGTATTCTTTCAAGAATTCTTTCTTGGCCATCGACTCCAGACCCCCACCATCACTTCAGACCTGCATCAGTGGGGCATATCTTCAGCACTCCAAAAGTTTACAAATGTGCCTTAGCCTTTGCTCCTGTTTAGACAGACCCTAACAGTCAGCCAGAGATGAAAAATTAGGGCCTTCCTCGATCTACTCTGAGTACATGAACAGCCCTAAACATGAGCTTAGATTACAAAATCCCCATAGTTTTTCAAAGCCCCCTAGATACATCTTATTCCTCAGATTTTCCTTTAAAATTTTTGGTCAGTCTCTTGTTTGCCTCAACTGGCATCACTGCCTTAGAAGTTGTGATGTTAAACAATCACCAATGATTATTAGCAAATACCTGGGGAGAGGGCTCTTCCCATTGAGTGATCTCTGAGTCGGATGAAATAAAAACAAGCTTTGTGGACGCGGTTTTCTCCAGGGAGCTGCCAGGCAGGTCAAATAGTGACAATTCTCTGGGGATAGGGCTTTTTGAGAGGCTCCAAACTCTCTGTCCCCTTCATAGCTGTTAGGCCTTCTGGGCTTCCTAGCTACCATGCTGACAAAGCGACTAGTTTTTAAGACCATTGGAGAGCTAGAAAGTAGAAGATTGGAATAGGGCAAGTTAAAACACCACACTCATGGTTCTTACTGAGCATCAACCATTTTTCTTCAACAGCCCACAAGTTTTTGCAAGCCTTTGCTTAATTTCCAGAGTTCTGAAAAAGTTGGTGTTAACAATTCTTGCCACAGTTGCTTTTGTGAAGGAGAGAGTTTTTGTGGTTCTTTCTTAGCCATTGTTCTGGAAACTCTTCTCCTAAAGTAATATTTTTAAAGGCACCAGTCTAATTATTTAACTCCTCTTCTTAAAATTATGCAATCGTTTCCCTTGAACTTTCAGATAAAGTCCCCAAAATGACCTACAAAGCTGTCTGTAATCTGGTCCCTCCCTCCCTCTTAGCCTCAAACTCCATATTCTCCCCCAGACTTCCTTTTAATGCCTATAAACCACCTTCCCCTGACCTTTTGCACAGACTATTCCTTCCCTTATAACCCTTATCCTATCTTCATTCCACCCCCACTAGGCTAATTTCTATCAATTCTCAAGTCTCCCTATAAATATCACTTCCTGGGAGAGCCTTCTCTGACTCACAGGCTACCTTCAGTCTCTCCAGCAAATGCTCTCAGAACACCCTGAATTTTACTTCATTGTGCTTATTCTAATTGTAATGAAATGTAGTTTGTGTATTTGTTGAATTTTAAGATCCATGATGGTGGAGATTTTATCTGGCTCAGAGGAAAATGTTCAAAAGATATTTGTTGAAACAAATGAATGAATGAACAGAAGAGAAGGAATGCATTATGCAAATATCTGGCCACAAAAGCTGTTCTGTCTTGGGAAAAGGTGATGAGGAAAGGGACAGGAGATGTCACTAAAGCAGCTCTGAACCTACCTACCCCCCCCATATACATATACATATGTAGCATATGTATATGCTACATACATATACATACTGTATATGTATGTAGCACACACACATACACACGTTAGTGCTTCTGCCAATGTAGCACCTCAAAATATTTATTTGGGGAATTAAAGAGAATTATGCTATTACTGTGAAAATCACTAATCTAAATCCCTCACTTTGTAAATGAGCACACCTATTACAGGTAAGCAAGGACGGGTTACACAACAGTCCTCAATCCAGTCTACAAATCACATGAGACAACTTTAAAATAACCATGCCCACCAGATCACGGCTCCAGAAATTCAGTCATAATTTGCCTCTGATGTGGCCTAAGGGCCTGGGCATTTTTGGAAAGCTCGCTACATAATTCTCAGATGTGGCCAGGCTTGAGGATCATCTTTGGTAAAAAGGTTGCTTGTCTTGGGTTGGTTTCTGTCAACTTTGCATTCAAGGTGCTCCAGTTCTTACAGCAAGGAAATGTAGTAAGATTTGGGAAAAGTCTGATAAATGATCAACTTAGAAAGATAGGAACATAAGATGCAACCGGGGTGTGCCTGTCAACCAAAAAACTAAAGCAAAAGTATTCTTCACGTTTAAAATAACAGGAAAAGCTTGTCCCTGGGGAAGATACAACCTGTTTTCTGCTAATGAACTCCAAGGTGGCTTCTGTGGCTGCCGTGATTAATGGGTGACGATGAAATAACCAGTGCTCAGGGATACATGAGACAGCAAAGGATTGTAAGTGACAATTTGCTGTTAAAATTCATCGGCCCCTGCAAAGCTCTTTGATTAATGAAGTGGCTGTGCCTGCTTCTGCTCTGAGGAGGGGGCCGCTGTGGGAGGGAAGGGAAAACAAATTTGCAAGGATGCTCTTGCTAAAGAGGTTCGGCACCCGGTTGCATTTAATCTATCTGCTGTTCCATTACGCAAGTCCCTTCTTCCTCTCAATTGTTCCCAGGCGCTGCCATTAATCACAGGCTTCCGTAAAGGAAAGGAAAGGAAAGCGGGGAGGAGGTACGGGAGACAGAACGCCTCTTCCCGGCTTGTAGTGGGGGTGAGAATGATGGGTCAGCAGGGGGCTCAAGAGGGAAACTGCTGCTTTATGACCAACCAGAGGAACTTGAAACAGGATTCAGAGTTGAGCCTCAGCAGGCCACAGCTGGATGCTCGCTCCTCCGCCTGCCACTGCCTCCGTGGAGGAAGTTCTTGGTGCAACATCGCCATCTACAGCTGACTGTAAGAACTGCTCCCACGGAGTCCCTGAGCTCCACAAAGTGCCTAGAAATCCGATCACTTGCAAATCCAGGAGCTTTAGGAAGTGCACTAGCCAAGGAGGTAGGACGACATTGGTTTCCATGGCACAGCCTGCCTTCCTTGGTGTTTGGTCCTACAGCACGTCGTCCTGCATCAGGCTACGTCAGTACCAGTGTGACTATGGCACAAAGAATGGAATCCGATTAAATCATATGAATGACCCCTTTTTCCCTAAAGAAAAACAAACAGTTCCCATATTTGAAATTTACCAAGTCAAAGAGGGCCGCTGCACTGCTGTTGGACCTTTCTTGGAAAACAGTATTAAAGAGTTTGTAAAATAAGCGCTAAAATCTCTTTATGTTGCCATACGAAATGTAAGGAAATTTTTTTAATGTTATACGATCACACTCTCCAAGTTGTGTTATTTGTAACGTCGGCATACTTTCTAATACATGATGAATGACAACTCTGTATTTGTATAGCCTCTAATTCTAATGTGTCAGAAATGGAAGGAACTGTTTGGAGTCTCTATACCTGTACAATATTCCTGTAGCATCATAAGAAATTTACAAACATGAGCTTATTTGCACACAAACTTTGGAGCAGTTACTACTGGTATCTCATTTTACAGATTAGAATAATTCAGATGTAGCTCTGATTTAGAATAATTCAAAAGTAGCTCTCCCACAGCTACAACTACTTTTCAAACTTTGGTTCTATCAGCGAAAATAATTGTCCTCCCAGCTTCTGTGCACCTGGCTATTCCTCTGTGAGGACAATGAGGCCAATTTACCAGCAGAGGATGTTGTCCCAGCTTTATGTTAGCTGTGTGACTGAACAAGTCACGTGACCTCTCTAAGCCTCCTTTTTGTTGTTGTTCTCTGTAACTGATGGGGTTAGGTGAAAGTAATGGGGTTCTGGAGCAAATGGCCAAGAAAGAATTCTTGAGACGTCTTTGGTGCAAAAAGGTGATTTTATTAAAACACAGGGATAGGACCTGTGGGTAGAAAAAGCTGCACTGGGGTGTGAGGAGTGACTCATTATATACTTTTAAGTTAGTGGGGGTTAGGGATAGCCTAAGTCTCTAAGGAATTTGAAAGGAAAGCTTTCAGAACTATGAGGGGCTAGCTACTGTTAAGATAAGGTTACTTTTAGTCTTTAATAAAACAAAAACATTAAAGAAGTAAGGCAGCCATGAGTTCCTTGAGCAAGGTCATGCTCTGCATGCTCAGGGGTCTATCAGTGGGCTGCAAGCTGTAAGGAGATTTAATTTATGTTACATTTCTCTTGCCTTTATTTCCCTCATCAAAAGGATTCAGCTTTGGGATGCTGGAATAGAAGTTGAACATTTTAAAAAGACACTGAAGCTTGAGGCCACTTAGGTCACAAGTTGGAAGTAATGCAGTTACTAAAAGGAATTCAAGCCACAAGTGGACGATTCAACCACAAGGCACTGGTCATCCGTGGACCTCCCCCCAACCCTCTTCTCCTCTCCTTTGCTTTGGGCAGTAGGCCAATTATTGACAGGTAGAAGTGGCTTTCCATCCTTGTCTTTGACATGCAGTAGAGGAGAGAGCTTGGCTTTTGAGTTTGATGAAGTAAAGAGCCTGTCCGCCTTCCTACTTCGTGGCATTCAAAGAAAGCTTACCTGCATGCTGTCAGTACATGGCATACTTCTAAGAGAAATGCACATCAGGATCAGGATGTGGAAAGCAACTACTCCCTGGAAATGTTTAAGCAAAAGAAAAGAATATTCTAGGAATCTTAAATAAAATTTTTTATAATCTTTTTAAAAAAATTTTTTTTCCACGTTTATTTTTATTTTTGGGACAGAGAGAGACAGAGCATGAACGGGGGAGGGGCAGAGAGAGAGGGAGACACAGAATCGGAAACAGGCTCCAGGCTCTGAGCCATCAGCCCAGAGCCTGACGCGGGGCTCGAACTCCCAGACCGCGAGATCATGACCTGGCTGAAGTCGGACGCTTAACCGACTGCGCCACCCAGGCGCCCCATAATCTTTTTAATAAATCCACCTTGAAGTAGGACATAGTTGACAGCATTTCCCCAGAGTATTGAATATAGCATTCAAACCAGAAAATTACTCTTTGATTTGTCCTGTAAAAAGATAAATGTCTACTCGACTCTGCTCTATCCCAGTGCAGACGTTGTTTTTTAGCGAAACAATCTGAGCAAGTCTCCCTAATGAAGCAACACAGCACATAAACACAGCAAGCACATGGCACAGGAGAGCCCTTGTCAACCAAATGCGGCACCCCAGAAGGCCACCCACAGCTCCCAAAAGCAGGGTGTGCACGCCAGCTTAACAAGGTGGCTATGCTATCCCAGCACACCAGCAGACACAAAGCCTGAAAGCAAATACACGTGGCAAATGAAATCTCCAGCTAAGGATGGAGCAGAGGCAACAGCTTATAATTCACTGCCTCAAGAGCTACTGAAGTCACTACCATTTCAGCTTTGGTTAAAGACAGCTTTCATAATGACAGGTGACTGCCATCTGTAAGACCCTGCCAGACCGCATATGCCTAATAATACTCTCTTATTTTTATCCAGTGTTTTACAGCTCACTAGGGCCACTGCATGCACAGTCTCATTTGATTCTCTTAACAACCCTATTAAACAGGTGGTGCGGGTACCCACTTGAACTGGCCGCATTTTGTTTTTCACAAAGATGCTATCAGGTAGCAATGTATATATACTGTTCATTCAATAAGCGGGTATAGAGAGCCAACTCTGTTCTAGGCAAAGGGAGGAGGTGGAGGAACACAGAGAAGGAGAGTGCAGAGGTGAGTCAAATATGGCCTCCATATCAATGTTTTTAAGGAATTACTAAATCTCAGGAGGAGGCAGATGGGTAAACAGATAACTCTAACTACATCTGAGAAGGAGGTTCACAATCTCCAAGAGAAATACAGAGGAGTGGTGATGTAATTCTGAATGAAAAAAGGAATTTTTTAAGTATGTTTTTCATCTTAACTCTTAGGTGGGGGGAACGTTACATAATAATTAAGAGACAATATGTACTTTGAGTTTATAGATCAGTTAACAGGCTTATGAAATATTTTATTATTGATAATTTTCTTCACAGTAACAACACCACCTCCAGGTAAGATAAGGGGACACATAATTATCCTTATTTTACTGAAGCTCACAAAGGTTGAATGGCTTGTGCAAGGCAGTAAGTCAGGAATTTGATCTACTAGAGAAATCATGCTCAGTTCCATGCTCAGTTTCATGCTCAGTTCCATGCTCAGTTCTAATCTAGATTCTAATCCAGTGCTTCTCAAATTTAATGTGTATATAAAACACCTGGGGATCTTGTTCAATAACAGACTCAGGTTTAGTATGTCTGGAGTAGGATCTGAGATTTAGCATTTCTGACAAGCTGCCAGGTGATACTGATGCTGCTGGTCCACAGACCTTGCTTTGTGCAGTAAGGGTCCAGAGAGACCACAGTGTTGTGTAGTAAGCATCCAGAGTGACCAGTGTTGTGTAGTAAGGATCCAGAGTGACCACAGTGCCCTAATAGCAAAAAAAAAGGGGGGGGGGGGCCACAAGAGAACATGGATGCTAGCAACGGTGAATTAGTTTCACAGAAATTAGAAGGGAAAAAGGTAGAAAATTAGGGACATTTAAGGAACCGGCCCAGGATTTTGAAGACCTCATATAGCTAAAGGGATGTTAAACAAGACCAATAGTGCTGAATCTGGAGTTCTCATATTTCCAGGGATCTAAGAAAGCATCAATGGGGACCTCTGAATTTTTTTAGATATTCAAAGAATAACTTAGAAATTGAGTATTTACACAAGGCTTCATGTGCTAATGAAAACATGGATCCATTAATAAGATTTATCATTGCTTTGTTTCTCTTTAGTCTTTTTATTGGCTTAATAGTTACTGTTTATGCTGCATGCTTATATATCTATAGATAGATAGATAGATACACATACATACATATATGTATGTATATATAAACTTTTGATTAATTAATGATAGGAAAAAAATTAAGTATTAATAAATGCAGTTCAAGTGGTAGATGGAGATTAAGAGAAGGAATACTGGGGCGCCTGGGTGGCGCAGTCGGTTAAGCGTCCGACTTCAGCCAGGTCACGATCTCGCGGTCTGGGAGTTCGAGCCCCGCGTCGGGCTCTGGGCTGATGGCTCGGAGCCTGGAGCCTGTTTCCGATTCTGTGTCTCCCTCTCTCTCTGCCCCTCCCCCGTTCATGCTCTGTCTCTCTCTGTCCTAAAAATAAATAAACGTTGAAAAAAAAATTTTTTAAGAGAAGGAATACTTGGTTGTGAAAATATTAGGAACTAATTCAAACCCTTTATTTTATGGGATATTTTTTATTTGTTGTTTTTCTTTTGAGTTTTTGTCTTTTTTTTTTTTTTGCATTGTTTTTGCATTAGAGTAGCCACATAAATATTAAGTAACTAAGCAAAGGTTTAACAGAACCAGATCCCAAATATTCTGACTTTAAGCTGACAATAATAGTTACCACTTATGAACAACCTATTATGTGCTAAGTACTTATGTTAATTGGCACATTAAATCATTAAAATAACTGAGAAAAAAGTAATATCATAGCACCATTATATTAGGTGAGGAATCTGAGTCTCAGAGACATGCAGTAACTTGCCCATGAATATAGAGCAAGTAAAATGTTTATCTAGAAATGGAACCTGAATCTGTGCCCTACAGCTCATTCTTATATCCAAAAATCCTAATTCCAATTGTCTCAAGCTACTATTAGATTCTAGGATCTTCATACTGTGTCTGTGAACACTGAGGAGAAATTACTGGTTTATTTGAACCTGGATTCTTTCCAAAAATATTTGTGACAGAGAGCAGCCTGGAGTTCTAGCCGGCGCAAGGTCCCCACTCAGCAGCCTACCAGTATATTGCCTTTCTCTTCAAGATTAAAATTTTCACTCCTACAGACACACAAAGAGAGGGGCAACAGTCTCAAAAAGGTACGAGTAAGAATGCACACCAAATTCTCTACCTTTTGCACTCAGGGTGCAATAGAATGAACACAAGCTGAGGAATCAAATAAATTCAGATTTAAATCAAACTCCCCTAGTACAGACTCGTAATCATTGACAGATCACTGGCCCGAGCCATTTTTATCATCTGGTAAAAGAATAATAACATCACATGCCTCAGTGGATGGCAGTGAGGACCAAATAGCCTCACATAGGTAAAGGCCCCGGAACAGGTCAAGTGCCAAACACATATGTCAGCAGCTTTTATCAGATTAGCTAGTTACCACCTTGGAAGACACACATTTGGCACATCTCAGCCAGATCACAAGCTGCCGGGGTGTTTTCCTCTTGGCTGTGGATAATCCAGAACAAAAACACCTGAGCATTTGTTTACCCAACCTTATTTCACGCATATTCCAAAATCCTGAAGCTGGGTGGCCACAGGCGAATGACACCATCAATTCTGAAAATAATGCCACTCGACAAAGACCACTAGTGTGGACAGAGCAGAATCCGTGTGACCAACCAGATGATGGTGCCTATTTCTCAGAGTAATTATCAGAATGGATTATCCTAATCTGGACTTCATTTTTCATCTTTCTAGCAGAGTTGGAAGGTGAGTCTGGTGAAGTCATTCCCCGTCCCCCCCAACCCCGGTCCAATCATGTTTTGCTTACCTCACTCACCCAGAAAAAGAAAAAAATAAATCAATTTCCCAGCTAGCATTCCAAAGGAAGAAAGCATGAACAGAAGAGCCCTATAAGGTCAAACTGGTTGTACTATAACATCTGGGAGGGTAAAAGGTTGGATGGTAAAACACAGCAACACAGCCCTGTCTTTCCTGTGTTTAATTAACACAGAATGATGGTTTTGTTCGGGAACTAAAAACCCCGGGGGAGAGAAAACACAACTTTAATTTTTAAAGACTCTCAGTGCTCAGTGAAACCGATTGATGCCTCTGATTCTTTTGCTGTATTCGGATTCTCCATGCACAGCCAGCACCAGACCTCTCATATTCAAACAGATTGACAAATATTGATTTTTAACACCCCCAGCTAAGGACTCCCTAGTCAGCTCTCAGAGAACACATGTGTGTAGAATGAGTTCCACAAGTTGACTCAAGTCAGTCCCAGCTGGATCCTTTCTCCTGCTGAAAAATCAGGCCCAAAGAGGCAGCTGGATTCCAGCAAAGAGCAATCCACCATCCAGTATGGTGGGGCTTTTTGAGAATCCTCTATACCTCCTAAGACATAGGTTAGTCTGTTCAGAAAGGGATCTGAGAGCTAGATCTAAGTAAAAGATATTTGGGGTTGAAGTAAATAAACCATAGGGAATTTAGGATTCTCTTCTCAACATTATGAAAAATGAACAAGTCTTTGACACGAAAACCATGATGTGACTTAGCTCACTTCTCCAGCCTCATGACACTTCCGTAGCCTTGAAGCTCCAGCCAAATGGATTACAGTAGTTCCCATTTATCCACAGGGGATGTGTTCCAACACCCCCAGTGAATGCCAGGAACTGCATTTCAGATAATACAGAACTCTCTCTATGTTTTTTCCCCCTCTACATGCATACCTATGATAAAATTTAATTTATAAAGTAGGCACAGTAAGAGATTAACAGCAGTAACTAATAAAACAGAACAAACATATCTATTGTGAAAACTGAAATAAAATGGAGTCACTTATGTCAAGGAGTTTTAAAATAGAACTTAATAGAGTCTATTAAGAAGATGAGCCTCAGGCACGTCCTCATCCTCGCCAGGTGGAACCATGAACTTTTGAACTGGGCCAAATTGCAAAAATTCCAAGAATTCTGCAAGAACACCTGCAACTTGTTACAGTAACAGACTTTTGCTTAGTGACAGCCTTAGCAACCAATTAGGTTTAGCAAAGATTAGCTTTCTGCTGCCAACACCAATCAAAATTCTTTGTAAACAACCTACACAGGCATTCCCTTTCTTTGCTTTGAAAAACGCCCGACGTCTGCTCCCTAGTGGGACACGATTTGGGTTGGTGCCCAAATCTGTGTACCCTGAGTTGCAATTCTTTGAGCCTAAATAAACACTTTCGCTTAATCGTTGCCTTCTGACAATTTTAGGCTGACATAAAATACTGCAATAAAAGTTATGTGAATGTGGGTGTCTCAAAATATCTTATTATACTGTACTCACGCTTCCTCTTGTGATGATCTGAGATGATAAAATGCTTACGTGATGAGAGGAAGTGAGGTGAGTGACGTAGGCGGTGTGACATAGCCTGAGGCTACTACTGACCCGATCATTTTTCAGAAGGAGGATCATCTGCTTCCATACTGCAGTGGACCACAGGGAGGGGAAAGCATGGAAGGCAGAAAGCAAACCACAGGGGTTCAAGTGTACTTCCAGTTCTTTGAACTAGCCAGGCCCATCTCACAGGTTTGCTCAAAATCTGCATTCCCTGTTAGTTGTACCTGGTCCATCTTATTGTAAACGCCTGTTTACTCACCTGTATTCGCCTTCCATGGTGAGTTCTTTGAGCCTGACATGCTGGGTCTTTTTCACTCTTGTACCTTCAGTCCTGATAACAGGCATTTATTAATATTTTTCACTGAATGCTAAATGCATGAATGAAGAGATGAAGAAATGGGAAAAGGCCATGGGCCATTTCTGGCCCTAGCACTAGTAGGTTACTGGAAAACAATTAAGCTATACTATTGCATGAGTTATCACTTTGTGCTAGTAACAAGCTAAGTGCCTTATACACAGTGTTCCTTTCCATCTTCACACGACCACTGTGAAATAGTGAATTATTACCCTCATCTCAGTCATCGTCACCATGATAATCATAATAATCATAATTAGAGGCTCGGGGAGTAGAGACACTTACATAAGTTCACACATCGAGAAAGTAACAGTCAAGACTAGCATCGTCATGTGCTGTCTCCCTATGATGTTCAAGGTGTGAACAAATACTAGGGACACTCAGGATGGAGGATATTTAAATTCCTCTACTGGAGACATTCATTTTTTTTTACCCATTCATCCATCCATCAATTTTTGCATCCATTCAATAAGTATTTATTTAGAACCTGTTTTAAACAGGGCTCTGTGTAAGGCTCCAGGGGATGTGAAAATGAACAACACCTCTTATTTCCAAAGAGCATTCAGTTTATTCGGAAAGATGATAACACAGAGCTGTAATAAGGTGAGTCCCTCAAGGGATGTGAAATGTAATAGAAATTAAAGGAGAAAAATAATTTCCTTTACAGTAGTTTTTAAGCAGACCCTTTGCCTTTTTCCATCCCCCAATTAGTACCCCACTCCCTCCACCAGCAGGAACACCAAGAAGTAGCCTATCTTTTAATCACTTAGAAATGTCCAGGCATTTGAGTGTCTCAGTCAGTTGAGTTAGGTCATGATCTCGCGGTTCCTGAGTTTGAGCCCCATGCCAGGCTCTGTGCTGACAGGTTGGAGTCTGGAGTCTGCTTCAGATTCTGTCTTCCTCTTTCTCTGTTCTTCCCCTGCTCACGCTCACTCTCTGTCTCTCTTTCTCTCTCTCTCGAAAATAAATGTTAAAAAATGTATTTTGATTAAGGTACTGCCTGCTCAAAATCATCCAGTGACTTCTCATTATTAAACAGAAAATTCTGAACTTATTAACATGTTATAATCTGGCCCCATATACATTTCCAGATATATCTTCTACATCCCTAAGATTTCCTGACTGGTGATTTCTGACAATTCTATGATCTCTTTTTCCTTGGTTCTTTTAAAACATTTTGCTTCATGTAGGTATCTCCTTTTTTATATGGCTTTGTCAGAAAATACCCAATTTTCCTGGGTTGGAATTAACAGTTTATATGCCAAAGCCCTGTTCTAGACTATGAACATCTTATTAACCACAACAGTTTCTCATTCATCTTTATATCCTCAGTGTCTCACACAATGGCACGCACAGTGTACTCAGTGAATGTCTGCTAAAATTAATTGTCCAGTCTCGTAACATTTACTTGCTCGAACATACTATTTGCCATTTACTTATATATATATCTTTGCATCTTTCATTTTCACTTCACCAGAGTTCCCAGTAGAGTCTGTGTATAGAGTAGGTGCCCAGTAAATATTTGGTGAATGGAAAAACTGTCAATTTCATAATAGGAATGATCGAGTCTAATTTATTCATTGCTGCCTTTTTTTTTGGTTTGTTTTTGTATCTAGACCTAGTAGGTACTCAATAAATGACTGTCAATTAAATGGATATAGATTCCCAAATATTTAGACAGGGAATGTAATGCACATACTGCTTTGTCCGACCTGCCCCTGCTTTCCTGGCCTTTCTCCACTTCCCACGGGGCAAATGCAGAGGTAGCCACTTTATAAGATGTGTCACTTTCTCCTAACTGGAGTTGATGGGTCCAAGGGAAAGAAACCATAATCAAACTGCTAATCATAGATCTTTCCTAGGATTTTTGGGCTTGGGACTCAGTGAATCAAGTTGATTAGCTAGAGCTATTGAAAAAATTAATGTAAAGAGATTGTCATGATGACCCCAAAGTTTTTAGGTTAGGTTGCAAACCTGTCCCTATCTTTCCCTTTTTTCTTAAGCTTGCTCAAAATGGATTTTTGTCACTCTTTTTCCAAAAGAGTTTTAATTATTGCAAAGACCATTCTGATAAAAGATACAGGAGATGATAGAGCCTGGAGAACAAGGAGGGATAAAAATCACTAAATTACACAACAAAGTGATAAAAATCACTAAATTACAAAACTATAGATATTTACCTGGGATCTTTCCAAAGGCAAGACAGGGAGACACAAGCAATAAAGAAAGCCATTGAGAGGTTGTCTGACCAAATAAGATGCTGCATAATAGTTTCATGAGAAATTATTAGACAACAGAGGAAGGAAACCAGCCCAGGTCACATCAGTGGTATTCAATGAGCACTGAGCAAAAGCCCTCCTGGAACCAAAGTGGAAGAGAGTAGAAGAAAACACTAAGAACATGGTTAAGAGTCTATTATGTCACAAATAAATTATTTCTTTCCTCCCTCCCCTCTCCTGCTTCCTTCTTTGCTTCCATATATTTGTATACATAACCTATTATGTCCTAGGCATACTACTTAATGCTAAAGTTATGGAGAATAGAAACTCTCTCTTTCCTTCAAGGATCTTCCTCATGTTAAGAGGATGGCAGTGTGATGTGAGAGGTGGAGTGCATTGTGATAGGTGGTACTGTGGTCTAGAATCACATTATACGAGTGTAGGTTACGGGAACCAAGCTAGTGTTAAAAGTTCCATGGAACGTTTCCCTGAAAAGGCAATTCTTGAGAAGCCCTAAAAGATGAGTAGCATTTACTCATGCCAAGGAGAGTCTTGCAGACAGGAGCAAACATTCTAGGGAGAAGAAACAGCATATGCAAAGTCATGGTGACTGGATACAACATGATGTATTTAGGAGGGATAATGATTCCTCCAAGTTTATGTGTTAGTGGGAGAGGTAAACAAGTAAATCAACAACTACAATGATAAGTCCTTTCACAGAAATGAGCATATGGTGCTCATTTCATATGAAAACATATAAAGAAAAACCAACCTGGCCTGTTAAGGTGGTTGAGGTTATGGAAGACTTCTGGAGCAGGTGACACCAAAGGTGAGTGTGAATGATAAACACAGGATATTCAAAGAGAGAAGAGATGGTGAGGGAGGATTTTTATGCAAAATGTGCAGTACCTGAAAAGACACTGGCAATAACCAGAGTGAGTAATATATTCTGTCTGCACCAGAAGCAATGGGGAGAAGATGGGTCTGATTTGATTAACACTATATATTGTATTTCCAGAGAAGCTCTATTCTAAAGCAAAGGTAGTTATTTAGTATAGCAAGCAGAAAATCACTGTAAAGGAGACAAACAGTCAAGATGGAAGGGGTTAAATGGGAATGGACACTTGGCTCCCATGTTGAGAGGCATTAGGGTGGTAAAGACTGTGCAAAGCAGAGTACAGTCTATCTAGATGTACAGCAGTCTGCTGTTCCAGACAACTGTCATGCAGGAACATAACTTCAAAATTTCTAGATCTTTCTCATTGCCAAGCAGACCCAGATTGTGTGCATGTAAGAAATTTCCTGATCCCAATTTAATAGTCTATGAATTTCACTCTGAGTTAAACAAAATATTCCTGTGAGTCAGAGACTTAGCAGAGCCCTATAACTTGTGATCTTTGAATTAAAACCTAGATGACAGACATGCTAAAAATGTACTTCAATAATCTGTTGTGAATTTTTCCCTTCTCAGTTTGAATTAAATTTCAGAATCAATTGGTATATGGCATAATAACTGACCTTTCTAAAGGAAAAACCATAAAACCTGATCTTCCCCATTTCTTTATGTCCTAAGATCTGGTCTGGACTGAGAATTACACCAGAATTGAACATCAGTATCAACTAGAATGTGTTATAATAATTTTCTATCTTTTCTTTAAAAGAAAACCCATAGGGGTGCCTGGGTGGCTCACTTGGTTGAGCATCTGACTCTTGATTTCAGCTCAGGTCACCATCCCAGGGTCATGGGATTGAGCCCTGCATGGGGCTCCATGCTGAGTATAGAGCCTACTTAAGATTCTTTCTCTGCCTCTCTCTCTCTGCCCCTCTTCCTCACTCATGCACATGTACTCTCTCTCTCTCTAAAAAAAGAAAAAAGGAAACCCATAAAAGCTGATTTTTTTTCCATTCTCCTATATCCTAAAGCCTGGTCTTTCTTCCCTTATATAAGCCACTTGGTAAATGATAAGGTCACTTGGGGTCATTTACGATGCCATCTTATAGTTAGTAATAGCATTCCTAATTACAGACCGGAGGAAATATTTAGTTGGAAGGAATAGAGGAGAGGAGAATGAGATAAGAATCCTTGTAAGTGCTTCTTTCTACTTCATCTTTCTACTTATTCTCATGCTCCCTGCTCCTTCTTACACTTATCACCACTAAATGCCATTCATGTGGCAAGGAATGTTAGAATGTCACCATCACCTGCCTCTATGGACCACATAAATGTTTCATGTTACTGTGTTTAAAATAGCGGTAAAGTAGAACAATGCTATAAGAACTGAGGGGCAGGAAGATCAATAATAATAATAATAATAATAATAATAATAATATCTAGCATATATATGACGTTTTTAGTTCACCAAGTGCCTTTCTATATCTTAACTCATGTGACACATATGACAACATTTGGGGTAGATGGAGCAGATATTACCATCTTCATTATGCAGAGGAACTGAGTTTTCAAGCAGTCACAGCTCCACCACATATTAATTGTGTGAGATTAGACAATGCATCTTACCTCTGTGTGTCTCAGCTTAACTTTGAAATAGGAACATTCATAGAACTTATAAAGTTACTGTTTTAAAGATAATAAAAGATAGTTCGTGGGGGCCCAATGCCTATCTTAGTGTAAAGGCTCAAAAAGATCAGCAGTTACTATCACCATTGTGACTAAGAGGTTAACACTAACTACTGTCACAGATAATTCTGGGAGTTCAGGGGCTTAATGCACTTATATAAAGTGCAGATGTTGGGCTGAGGGGGTAGGGGGAGTAGGGAGATCTAAATGGGCTTTGCTCCACTTAGGAAGCAGGGTCTTCCACAGCGGCTGCACCAGTTTGCATTCCCACCAACAGTGCCTCCAAATATTAAAAATAGATCTACCCTATGACCCAGCAATAGTACTGCTAGGAATTTACCCAAGGGATACAGGAGTGCTGATGCATAGGAGCACTTGTACCCCAATGTTTATAGCAGCACTCTCAACAAGAGCCAAATTATGGAAAGAGCCTAAATGTCCATCAACGGATGAATGGAGAAAGACATTGTGGTTTATATACACAATGGAGTACTACGTGGCAATGAGAAAGAATGAAATATGGCCTTTTGTAGCAACGTGGATGGCACTGGAGAGTGTTATGCTAAGTGAAATAAGTCATACAGAGAAAGACAGATACCATATGTTTCAACTTTTATGTGGATCCTGAGAAACTTAACAGAAGAGCATGGGGGAGGGGAAGGAAAAAAACCAAAAAGGTTAGAGAGGGGAGGGAGCCAAACCATAAGAGACTCTTAAAAACTGAGAATAAACTGAGGGTTGATGGGGAGTGGGAGAGAGGGGAGGGTGGGTGATGGGCACTGAGGAGGGCACCTTTTGGGATGAGCACTGGGTGTTGTATGGAAACCAATTTGACAATAAATTCATATTTAAAAAAAAGGAAGCAGGGTCTTCATTCAGCCTCTAGGGCTTTGGGGTTCCCTGGAAGGACACCCTGTACCTGGCCTACAGATGAGGAAAGGGAGAGAATGAAGAAAGGTTTTTACAGTCTAGGCTTGGAACTGGCCTTCCTTCCTTGCACACACATCCCATTAACCAGAATGCAGCCATATGGCCAAAGCAACTTGAAGAAGCCTAGGAAAAGCAGCCTACATGTGTGCTTAGGAAGAGCAGAGAATGACTTTGCACGAACAAAGAGCCATCTGTGCCACATGAGGGGACTTTGCCCAGGCCCACCAGCTGATAACTGTGAGAGCTATGACTTTAAAGCAAATAATCTGACTCCAGATCCAGAACTCTTCCCTCTACAGTTGCCCAAGATCTCACATAAAAACAGAAACCAGGTGTCCTGATCTTTAATTCCGGGATCCTTCCTCCCACCTTTTCTGGCTGGTAAAAGCATGTTGATGAACTACAAATGGCTGTGTTCTTTCCATTACTATGCTGTGCTTTATTACAGGTGCTCTGATAGCTAGCACATTCACTAAACTAGAAATCCAACCTTTCTCTTCTTTGACAACTGGGACAGCAGAGAATGGTCTGACTCTGTGACTGCTTCACTGAAGTCTCCCCAGGGTGATAGATAGAAGTCACTATTCCTTTCCCTTAGAGGAGAGCAATTTATTATTTTTTTTTTAATTTTTTTTTTTCAACGTTTATTTCTTTTTGGGACAGAGAGAGACAGAGCATGAACGGGGGAGGGGCAGAGAGAGAGGGAGACACAGAATCGGAAACAGGCTCCAGGCTCTGAGCCATCAGCCCAGAGCCTGACGCGGGGCTCGAACGACCGCGAGATCGTGACCTGGCTGAAGTCGGACGCTTAACCGACTGCGCCACCCAGGCGCCCCTAGAGGAGAGCAATTTAGAGCAACAACCCATCGCATAGGCAGCGTTTGTGTGTGTGGGATGTATGGTATGAGGTCACTCTGCCACATCATGTGTCTGCATGCTGAAACTGAGGATAATTGGGCTATTTTTCAAAGTCAATGGAGTGTGACTTTATTGAGAAGCATTGGCCACATCCAGATTCTTCTTTACTTGCTCTGGTGTTACTTTAGGTTCTTTCACCTTTGAATAATGTCAGACTCATTGACTGCTTGGAGGTAAATTTAGAGTAATTCGGAGAGAAGCCCTTCTGGAAACCTCAGCATAAACCCCAAGCACTGACAGGATCATTTATCCAGGCTACAGAGTGTCAAGGCACAATCAGAGTGCATCTGGCCTCTTGGTATCATGCTTTTCCTCACTCAGTAGGGCCAAATATGCAAGACCTACCTCAGAGACACAGGTATTTCTTTTCAGATACAAAGCCTCTAATTCAAGGAACTTACCCTGAGCAAGGTGTTTTGCCAGTTTATAAGCTATGGACTATCCTTAAACCTTGGAAACTGAGAATCACCAGGATATGTTTGAGTTCCTTTCTAATCTCAAAATCAGTTAAGGAGAGAGTAGAGATTAGCGCAAAGTACATGGGCTCTGAAGGCAAACAAAACTTATTTCAAATACTGGTTTTACGTCATAATCACTGTAGAGCAGAGTTTGGCACATTTCAACCTATAGACTAAATCCATCCCACTATCTGTTTTTGAAAATAAAGCTGTATTGAAACATGGCCTCACCCATTTGTTTACATATCATCCATGGCCACTGCACACAGTATAACAGTAGAGCTGGGTAGGACGCATGTGGCCTGCAAAACCATAAATCTTTTTTATTCATTTATTTTTTTGATGTGTATTTATTTTTGAGAGAGAGGGGGGAGAGAGAGAGAACACAAGTTGGGGAGGGGCAGAGAGAGAGAGGGAGACAGAGAATCCCAAGCAGGCTCCAGGCTCTGAGCTGTCAGTACAGAGTCTGACGTGGGATTCAAACTCACAAACTACAAAATTATGACCTGAGCCAAAGTCGGATGCTTAACCGACTGAGCCACCCAGGCGCCCCTGCAAAACCATAAATCTTTATCATCTGGCCTCTTCCAGAAAATATTGTGGCTCTTCAGTTCATTTTTTTCAACACAGGAGTTCTGACTAACGTAAAATTGTGGTGAAAACTGAATAAAATATTGAATAAATAGCATCCAGGGCAATTCCAAACATGCAACATCCTCACTAAGGAGTGGGTTCCTTTTCTCCAGTTATTTTGCACTGGGATGCATTCAGGTGGCTGGAGTACGGAGGCACAGGGATACACAAATTCAATGCCACATATATAACTCTTCAGGGAGCAAAGTTGCCTACGTGCGGCTCCCAGACTAAAAAGAACAAAGGAAATAAAATGAACAACCTTAATGTCCTGCAGAAAGTGAGGAGATCAGGGAGAGGCCCTTCATTATCTTGATAGTGCTGCTATAAGGTAAACCAGCCCATTTTTGACATTCTTTATTTACCTAAGAAAGAGGTAAACAGCAATTTTGCATCTGTCTAGGGTACTGGAACTTTTTTAAACTTCCCCCCAACAACTCGTCTTACAACAAAATGTACTGTATGCATCCTTACTTCCACGGAGAACCAAACCTATTCTGTAATTGAAAGGAACGTCTGCTGTTCGTAGTGTTCTTGGATCCGTTTATCAGTAATTAATGTGCGTGCCTCTAAATTGGACAATTTGTCTACATTATAAAATCTCAGCCTCTCAACAACCCTTCAACACATATTATCATTCCGAATTTACCAATGAAGAAACTGGGAGATGAAATAAGCTGCTGAGTTTGTGCAACTAGGAACAGGCAGAGAGCTACAATTCAAAGCCAGTCCAACTCTCCTGGAGTCTGCCTAATCCTTAACAAAGTTGGCGATATCAGGAGCTACAAAAGGATTGAATTTTAACTGAACCAAAACCGTATTGTCAGAAAGCCTGAACAGCTGGCAAGAGAACAGAAGGAAGAAATTTTACAAATATACTCTGAGTAACAACCATCACTATTTTCTAAATCCTTTCTCTAGGTACTTTATACCTCTTACATGTCTCAAAGGCAAGTGTGGCAAAAAAGCTTTGGATCTGAAGTAAGAGGCTCTGGACTCTGGTCTTGAACAAGCCATTCCCCTCCTCTCAATTTTTCTATTTGTAATTGAGAAACTCAAATAGTCTTTTAAGTCATTCTCTCTGAATGTTTACGATACTTCCCAGGAAGCGAGTCTTGGTCACTGGGGACTGATAGCCAAATATTCAGGATTCCATTTGCATGAGCATAGCCCTGTCACCAGGAAGCATGTGCCCCCTCCCCTCCCTACACACACATGCATGCATGGAACACACATTTCCACCTACCCCCCATAGTGCCTGATTTAAAACACATTAAAATTAAAAGAAGTCAGTGAGAGAACAATAATCTTCATAAAAGCACAGAGCTGGGTAGATAAAGGAATAATATAGAAACAAACAAGGTATTTGCATAAGGTTTCTGACATTGATTGGGAATAAAATATACATGAAAAGACAGCAAAACTGAGAGTGTACCAACTGATAAAAGCAAAGAAAAGCTTAATCAAAATATGCCTCTGTGTATACACACACACACATACACACACAGACACACACACAAAGAGAATCTCCCTCTGTGAGCAAGGGGCAGGGGAAAAAGTGACAATTCTAGGTTATTTCTGAGTCCAAGTACCTACTTGAAGAAGTGAAATAAAAGAGAGAGTGAGCATGGCTACCATTTATTGAGGAACTACCCAGTGCCAGACACTGGTCAGAGCCACCTTTCAAAGCAGAATTTACAAAACAGCTTCACCCTTCTAAGCACCTCCATGAAGAAGGCATGCTTATCCCCATTTTACAGAAGCAGACACTGCTCACAGAGATGACTATTTGGTCCAAGACCACTCTGCTAATTAGTTGTTAAATCAAGCATCAAAGCCACATCAAAAGATTATGTTCTTTCCTAATGCTTAGAAAAATGAAGCAAGTTGCTTAAGTTCACACATCATTAAAAGGGTGATACAAATCCAGATGTTCTGACTGGTAAATCAGTTCCTCAGCTACTATTTTATGATGAAACTATTGACTCTTTTTTTTCCTTCCAAGATTTTGTTTAGATTCAAGTTAGTTAACATATACTGTAGTGTTGATTTCAGGAGTAGAATTTAGTGATTCATCACTTATGTACAACACCCAGAGGTCATCAAAAGTGCCCTCCTTAATGCCCATCACCCATTTAGCTCATCCCCTCCCCACTTCCCCTCCAGCAACCCTCAGTTTGTTCTCTGTATTTAAGAGTTTCTTATGGTTTGCCTCCCTCTCTGTTTTTATCTTATTTTTCCTTCCCTTCCCCTATGTTGATCTGTTGTGTTTCTTAAATTCCACATGAGTGGAATCATATGGTATTAGTCTTTCTTTGACAGATTTATTTCACTTAGCATAATACATGCTAGTTCCATCCATGTCATCACAAGTGGCAAGATTTCACTCTTTTTTTGATGGTGAATAATATTCCAGTGTGTGTGTGGAGCCATTGTCTTTATGCACTAATCAGTTGATCGAGAAACTATTGACTCTTAACATCAGACTTCTTCTATTGAGAGGCACATGTCACACATTCAAAGAATAGGCCTTTGAGTTGCATGAATCTGTGTTCAAATCTGGGCTGCAAAACTTATTAGGTACTTGGGAAAGTAGGTTCATGTGTTCTTCTGTAGTTCAGGGTTAGTGACACTTACTGCAAACAGATTTCTGAGAATTAAAAAACTTAATGTGACAATAAATCGTCAATTAAAAGTTGGTGACTGCTGGAGGTGGGGTTCTTCAGAAGCAGACCATGAAGTGAAGATGTGTGCTCCCAAGAGAATATCAGAAGGGGGTGGGCGATGCAAGGCAGGGAAGGGAAAAGAGTCAAGCAAAGGTACATTCTCAGGAAAAGTCCCAGCTCTAGCCTAATCCTGCAGAAGCCTGGAGTATAAAACGTATACCTCAGATTTTTCCATGCTCCCCACTTTCCTTTGCAAGGAAGGAAGATGGGCCTTCATACTCCTGCCCCATCCAGTCATTGAATAAAAGTCATGGCTGGGGTGGTGAGGAAAGATGGGATGCAAACTCACAGGCCCTTCTGGCTCTGTATACATCTGCAGGCAAAGCAGCTGGAGTACCCTGAGGGCAGAGTGATATGACAAGATGGGGGGGGGGGCAGGAGGGGAGCCTGAAGGGGTGAATGTGTGAACAAACAGAGGCTATCCTAGGCAGTGTTTGCTCTCATGGCAATTCTCTCATTGTTATCATCATCATTATCATCATTACCTTTTATTAGGATGTGAATGACGTCCTTCTTTTATATGCCTCATTTCCAAGAATACTGGGGAAAACCTATATATTCTTGAGTTCAAGGTAGAAGCTAGATAGACCAAGGCCAGAAAAGGGATATCAGTCCACAGGAAGATATACATTCCAGGTCATGATCAAAAATGGAAGCCCCGAGCTGAAGGCTTTACTAGGCAACCTACAGCATCCATTTCAGGCACTGTTCTCAGCCAAGAGACCAGATCCCAGCCTCCGATTTATTGGAGATGAGAAGCACTGAAACACTGCAGCAAATAGAGACTGGGAGAGCCAGCTCTTTCATCACAGTAATAAATGCACGTTCCCAGAATCATTGAAACCTTTTTAGTTTTAAATTCTCCACCCCTTACCTAATACAATTAAGCCCTGCATGAATTATACAAGGGATAAACAAAGAGATGTACTGCTTCCCAGAGACTCAAAGGAGATCTACATTACCTTCCTACATTAATGCTACTTAACAAATAGACATCCAGCCCAGGCTAACTTAGCATTAGTTTTCCCTGAGAAAAAATTAATTTGCCCCCAGATTTTATGGTTCTAGCCAGTTTCCCCTAATCTTTTTTTTTTATGTTTCCTGACAACATTTATGCCTCACCCCTTCCTCTTTCCCTTCTTCCCCATATCTGGGCAAGCCCCTGGGTGCTCCCTCATTTGACACTGGCAGGAAGTTCAAACCACACAAGCCCAAGGCCACACATAAGAACCCTCACTCCAGACACCCCCACCCAAAACACCATAGAAACCTCAAGCCATTTCAGACCTTCTCAGGATCCACCTTGGCCTCCCCAGAGAGCCTCATTTTGTGAGTAATATGGTATATGTGTGTCAGTGATCTCAATATGTGAACCAAATTTTGGGTGGAGGTCCATTCCATTCTGTGTGGTGGCTACAAAGGCAGTTATCTCAAGGAGGCAGCATGGGGAACACCTAAAGTCCGGATGGCCAAACATGGTTACTGGTAATATAAACAGGGACCTAAAAGCTTTTTAAAGGATGGCTGTTCAACTGGATCAAGTAAATATTTCAAGAACTGAGTGACCCAAACATAGTGGCTCTAAATGCAAAGGGTATAAAAAGAACTTTTTTAACTACTGGAAGGATTAATCTGCTTAATCTGTCCACCCATTCATGAGTTCATCTATCCATTCATTCTAAAAGGATGTATTGAACATCTGTTGTTAAGTGCTAGGGAAACAGCAGCACACATGACATACAATATCCCTACCTATCCCATTATATGGGAAATAGAGAAAAATACAGAGAACTATATATTACTAAGTGATACACAATACAACGGATAAAATTTGGGGAGTGGTGGGAACAGAACACCAAGGAGGAATATCTGCCCAACTTAAATATGGTAACCTGAAGTGAGAATTGATAGATGAATACGAATTCGTCAAGCAAAATGAATAAGCATATATACAAAAGAGAGTGTTATGGAAAAGCAATCAGGGGCATGGAGAACAGTTCGAAAAGAAAACACATGAAAAGTCCAGCAGCAAAGAGAGAATCAGAATATTCAGGAAACTGAAAGTACTTCAATAATTTAGTGTAATGACAGAATATGTCTCTGAAGAGCTGCTCTAAAATAACATGAAAAGGCAAAAACATCCAGTGTTATGAGTAAAGTAAGTAAACTGTATATTGAGAAAAGTTTTTTCTTTTTTTTCAGTTTTATGGTGTACAAAAGCCAGACCTAGAGATATTAACTTGGAAATGTTCTGGAATCTTTTCATGATCAATTGGGAGTCCTAACACAAGCCTACTGGATCTCCTGTGGGACATTTAAGATGAGACCAATTCTCCAATTTTCTCTGGAGTCATCACAATACAACATGGAATACCTACACACTGGTCATCATGGTGAATGCTCTGTCATACTCAGATTGATGGTTTAGCCCCGTAGTCTTGAGTTTCTTTGGGCCCAAGTTTCTTCACTTGTGAATAGGCAATAATAATATTTGCAAAGATATCACTTATGAGAATGTGGGATTCCTTGGATTACACCGACTCTTACTGTGTTCTATACCCCAGAGCTGTCATTATAACCCACTCCAAAGCTGGAAAGAGACAACAAATCTCCTCGGAGAGAAAAACCTCTGATCCAAACTTGGCTTCACAACGAATGCTCCTTCAGTCTGAGCAGTGCAGGGCTGCCATTGTTGATTCATTTTGTGTTGGCGCCTGAGAAACTTAGTGACTTGTGTTTATATTTATACTGGCATTCAGAGTCTCAGGAGGTGTGCCTGAGATATGAAAAAAGACAAGAGAAAACAGAACGTTTTGAAAGCCAGAAGAAGTATGGGAGTTTGCCTTTTCACTCTGGGTTGACTTCTAAATAACTTTTTGAGGTGTCTTTCCACATCATCTCACTAAGGAGAGGGATCTTGGCTGAGAAATAGAGAGAGAGAGAGGAAGAAAAAATTTAAAGAACATGAACTATATTCAGATATAATTTCAGTGAATATTTATGAAATGTGTGCAAAAAGTTATTTTCTGAGATTATTATTTTTATTTTTCAGAAATAGACCAGTGAAGAGTACAATTTACCCACGGACAACAATTGAGGCAAAAGATACAGGGTCTTAACAAAACTATGCTTTTATGAGAACCTGATTCTGTGGATGACATATATCCTTGGAGAATGGGGCAGCACAACAGAGCCAGTGGGATGGAGCCAATCAAAGGGGACCATTCTCACGTTCTCATCTTTCACCAAGGACTCCAGACACAGCCAGCAGCAAAACCCTCCTGTCCTCAAACTCAATCAAATGAACACGCATGCCTGCCGACACAATCTATGTACGCTCAGCTCATCCAAAGAGAGAAGCTTACCCAACAAACCACTTAGCTCTTCCAGGACTTCTTCATTTCTCGATCAGCTTGAGGAAGAGTGACCACGTGGGTGATGAGAAGTTTCTTCAGGTTAAAGAGGGCTGCAGTTATGAATACTGTACTTACATGTCACCACACAAGCTTCCAGTTTAAGGAAAAGAAAGAACTATCACTCCCTTTGTAATCTTGCCCCTTATTCTAGATGGTGCTTCTTGTTGTTCAATACGGTAATTACACACCACACACCCATTTGCAAATTACCCTTGGGCACCAATGATGAATCTCTCCCAAAGACTGATGCCAACAGCTCCACGCTAACAGCTCCCAGGACTCAGCCCAGTCTGCCATTTTACAAAAGAGCAAAACAGCGATTCCTTCAAGATGACCCAGTAGGCCCTGGAAATCCGTTAAAACGCTTTCAGGAAGTTAGGACTGTCAACAAGGTTCATTTATAGTAATGGAGTTGTAAAATCAGCCTAATTGTCTAAAAGCAGGGGATCAATTAAATGAAGTATGCCATAACTTTAAAACGACGTTCCATATAATCATTACAATCGAATAATAAAAGCATATTTGATGGTATAGGGAACCACTCCTGCAGTGTTAAGTTACAGAACACCGTGTGCAATAATACGATTCTATTCTTGCAATATAGGAATGTGTATATTCCTAGAAATTTCTGTCTCTCCCTCCCCACTTCTCTTTCTTTCTGTGTGTTTGTAGAAGGTGCTCACTCTTTCCTTACAGATCTCACTTAAAATCACTTTCTCATTGAAGCCTTCCCTGCACACACTACACCTAAAAGACCAAATTCTTCTCAATCCCCATACCCTTCTCACACCCACACTCTTCTCAAGTACTTCAACCCCCATACCCATGTTTATTTGTCCACCTTAGTATTTATAGCTCTGTAGCATACTAAATGTATCTGTCAAGGTCCTGGAAAGAAACAGATGGCACACAGAGTATAATAATTGGGGGGGAAAAAAAAGTACAGGGAGTATTTATAAGGGTGTAAGCAGAGTTAAGGAAAATCAGCAAGATACTGCAAAATATCCCAGGATGAGGAACAGTTGGGGTGGGGACAGAGTAGGGGCAATGCCATCTCTGTAAATGAAGGAGCAGGAGGGGAGTGCGGTTATCAGAACCTGGAGACAAAGTGGTACCTGCACAAGAGGATGCGGGGCAGGAGCTATGGCCTTCGAGCGGGAACAAAGCCACTGTGAATCCATGGCTCAGCAGGAATAAATACTCTGGCATCTCTTGCCTTCCACTTTCTGATCTCCTGCCAGTGCCTCCCACTTTCTGAAGCCAACCAGCATGCAGAGGACAAAGGAGCTGGTTGATGTGGTCCTTAAAGTCCATCCTTCCACAGAGCAGTGTGGAAGTACCCAGGTGGAAAGTATCCAACAACTGCAAAGTTTACTTATTTGTTTGTATATTGACTCCCAGTAAAATGTAATTTCTGAGAGGATAGGGCTTTTTTCTCTGTTCTGGCCACTAATGTATTCCCAGCACCTAGAAGTCTACCTGTGTGTAGTATGATGGCTTAGTAAATATTTGATGAATGAATGTATGTTCAGTGGTAGTTATAAAATGTTTGTATTTGGGTAGTGAGTTTTGGGTAGTTTAAATTTCTTTGTGTAACTTTCCATATTTTCTAACTTTTTTCAATAAACATATTTGCTTACAATCAAGGCACACACACACACACAGACACACACACACAGACACACACACACACACACACACACACACACACACAGATGTATACAGTAGTCTAGCAAGAAAGCAGTGAGAAGAAAGTCAATTCCTATTCTGGAATTCATCAAGTAATAAAACTTGTACTGTGTTCCCCAGCTCTGAACCATGGAGACTCAGTCATGTCTAGGAAACATTGATCAATATTATCTTTCCAGACTTTATAAATATCCCAGACCAATTGCCTATATATTATTTATGCTGTCAAGATAATAGGTAGGTAATACATAATTAAACAACAGCCAAATCTAGAGACACAAGTACAGCATTGATCATGAAAGAACCAACCTTATTTTGACAAAAGGAAGGAAAGATGTCCTTCAGTGCTGGACAACTACTTTTTAATAAAACTACACAAGCAGCTTGGCAGTTCCTTTTCCCAGCAGAGGTCCCCAACCTTTAGCAATGTGTGTCCCAAATGAGCGTCATTACTAACACTTTTATCTAGTTACCTGTAAATTATAGTTACCTGTAATATAAGCCCAATTCAATCATTGGTCCCTAAATACCAGACCAGAAGTGGATTCTGGGAATGTGTTTCCCATGGCAGAAGCTATCCTTTCAGTAGTAGAAATGATGATTGGATGATATGAAATCATATTTTATTAGTTGACTCAAAACATATATAGTAAAATCCTGTTAAAAGTGCTTCACTATACCCCCGTCTTATCTGCCCTAGATACTAGGTGCACTCCATAATACAGCTATTAAATTACACCAAAAACTGACAGATCTACCTTATACATTCAAACCAGCCTTATAATAGGGGCTGCTCACGTTTTTAATGGAATGTAATAGATACTGATTTATACACCCAGGTGTGAATGGTACTTTCCTTTTCCCACCTTCCAGCTTGAAGGTAAATGAGCTTCTATTTCTGTGCACCATTGCACCTTTCCTCACTCCAGATGTTTTTCCCTGCTCTTCAGTATGGTAATTGCACATCTAAAACCTGAACACTCCCTGAATGCTGAAAAAAAAAATTGCAGATTGCATGAAAGTGTTTTGACAATCACAGGAAAAAAATCTTAGATGCAGTTTATAAATATCATTAAATCAATGAAGGTTTTAAGTTAACTTGTTTCTGGGTGCTTGGGTGGCTCAGTCGATTATGTGTCCAACTTCAGCTCAGGTCATGATCTCACAGTTTGTGAGTTTGAGCCCCCCATCAGGCTCTGTGCTGACAGTATGGAGCCTGGAGCCTACTTCAGATTCTGTGTGTGTGTGTGTGTGTGTGTGTGTGTGTGTGTGTGTGTCTCCCCCTCCTCCTCTTGCACTCTATCTTTATCTCTCTCTCAAAAATAAAGAAACACTAAAAAACTTTAACCCGTTTCATCTGTGTTATGTATTTATGTACTTAGATATTTGTGTGTTTATAGACTACGGGTATATTTTTTCTATATTTATCATGAAATTTCATGAAGAGCATCTTCGACTCTAAGAACAATTCCCAATCAGGGAAAAGGCAATAAAAATGTAAAACAAGACATTATATTAAAAGCAGAAGCATAATATATAATAACAGCTCTTGCTATCTGATGTTTCATGGCATAGCATTAATCCACTGAGAGTTTCTGGCTAAAGACCTTCCCTGAAAAATGTCCCAAGTTTCCATGGAGCAACCCGTCCCGCCTTCCCCCGGGCCCCCAGGATGTTGCTGGCTCACCAGCAGTGGCAGCAAGGGTTGTAGCATCAGCACCTCTGATTGGAGTAATGAATTGATTAATAAATGCTAACCAAGTTTATACAGTATAAAGATGTCTGATTTGTTACACTAATTCATCGGGGTTGTACCTTCATGCTGAATTAGCAGTGGCAGCCTCAAGAAACGGGAAAGGTCAGTGGTAAGAAGAATATATAGTAGCCAAGATAAAAGCATGAAGGCCTTCACTAGAAGTTGAAATGGAGAAGCAAAGAGAATTCTTTGATAAATTCTTTGGCCTGTGGTTCAGCATCATCAAAAAACTAATTTGTATGCTCATCTAACTCCATGTTATGCAATTAGCAAAAGTCACTAAGAGACCAAAGCAAACAGAGAATACCAAAGTAAGGATATATAGTGCTGTTCGCCATAAATAATGCAGATTTGCTGACTCCAAATTTCATAACTACAACCATGCTGGAAACATAACTGACTCAAACGTATAAGGCAAAACTATCCTGGCAGTCAACTGTTCACAGGGTTGACATTTTTCTAACATCTCTTTTTAAGAGTCTGAAGTTTAAAACCGCTATTTCTCACTGACTGTAATGACACTTTTACCAAGCTCTCCTTCGCTAAACTGGTACCTTGGCTTATTTGATCCAAAAAGCACAGCTAGGTCTTAAAAGCTTCTGGGTACAGTAGAGAGAGCAATATACAGTACTCTTTTTTAAAGTTTATTTATTTTGAGAGAGAGACCAAGAGAGAGAGGCAACATGCGTGGGAGAGACAGAGGGAGGGAAAGAGAATCCCAAGCAGGCTCTGCCTTGTCAGCATGAGCCCAATGTAGGGCTTGAACCGACCAACCATGAGAGATCATGCCCTAAGACGAAACCAACAGTCAGACACTTAACCGACTGAGCCATCCAGGTGCCCCAATATACAATACTCTTATTTCACCCCCTCCCTGAGGAAGAAGTAGGGAGCTGTCCTGTTGTGGGAAGGCTATTCTCAGAAGTTGGGTCAAGGATCTGGTTTGCAATTTCTTTTTCTGAGCACTGCCAAGTCAGCATATGGTTTATTTGAAAAGAGAAACATGTCCCCGGTCCTTCAGTGTATGTGAACACAGTATGGTATCTGGTTGGTTCAAGATTAGAATATAATTGGAATTATTGCTTCGTTTATTATTGTGCTCCTATGCTGAGTACAAAGAAATTCTATAGTAAAAATACACTGTACATTCTGTAAAGCATATAACAGACACTGTTTCATTATTTTATCATGAATTAAATAGAAAAAAAAAAGCCCAATTAATGAAGCTAGTCATTTCCAGAAAAAAAAGGAACATTAAAAGCAGGCCTTCAAATAATAAGAGGGTTTTCATGTGGAATGATAATGATAATAACAACAACATTCTAATATGATTCAAGGGGCTTGAAGAAAATCTAAGAAGGTATCAAATGTTTTCCCATTGATGAGTTTATAGTAATTTTAGAGTGATTTTCTGACGTCCTAAAATAGCTAAGTCATACAGATACAGGAAGAACTTGGGAAACTGTTTCACTGTTATATTAGGTCAAACCACATTTAGTTACCTTTCCTATAGTCAGAAAGGGTCCACATAGAGGTCCTTTGATGGGTCAACCTGGCTAGGTTACAGCACCTGTGTAATTTCATCAAACAATAAGGTTAAGTGTTACCGGGAAGATATCTGGTGTATATGAATAAAGTCCATCATCAGTTGATTTTTTTTAAAAATGTTTAATGTTTACCTATTTTTGAGAGAGAGGGACAAAGCATGAGCTGCAGAGGGGCAGAGAGAGAGGAAGACGCAGAATCTGAAGCAGGCTCCAGGCTCTGAGCTGTGAGCACAGAGCCTGATGCAGGGTTCGAACTCACGAGCCACAAGATCATGGCCTGAGCTGAAGTCGGACACTTAACCAACAGAACTACCCAAGGGCCTCTCATCAGTTGGTTTTAAGAAAGGGAGATTATCCTAGGTTATCAGGGCAGGCCTCATTCAGTCAGTTGAAAGGCTTTCAGAACAGGGATGAAGCTTCCCTGATGAAGAAATTTTGCCTTTGGATAGCAGCTTCAGCCTGTGCTGAGGGTTCCAGCCAGCTCTTCCTGGTTGCCAGCCTCAGGGTTTGAAACTTTCCTAGCTTGTCCACACAATCATATGTCTATTTTTTTTTTTGCAGTGTATCTCCTAATTTATGCTTCCCATAGGTTCTCTTTCTCTGGGTTGAACCCCAATTAGTGCACTCAAATTTCGGCAATCTCTGTGGTTCAGTGTGATATAAGGTCATTTGCCCAAAGAAACATCATATTTAAGAAAAAATATACAATTTGCTGAAAATCAGAAAATTATTTTTAAATGGGTATGAGAAAACAGCTATACTTAATTGAATATACCTCCTCTGGACATTATGTTAACATTTTGTACTTCCTTTTATTTGTTACTTTGCTATAAATACCTGAATATGCATAATATAAAATATAATTAAAATGTCATTATTTTATTATTATTCAGTGAGACTTAATCTGTCACTATTTTCTAGCCAATTAATTAAAAAATGGGACAAAGGATATATTAATATCCTTAAGGTTAAGAAACGTATTCGGGGCACCTGGGTGGCTCAGTCAGTTGAGCGTCCAACTTCAGCTCAGGTCATGATCTCATGGTTTGTGAGTTCAGGCCCCATGTCAGGCTCTGTGCTGACAGCTCGGAGCCTGCAGCCTGCTTCAAATTCGGTGTCTCCCTCTCTCTCTGCCCTTCCCCTGCTCATACTCTGCCTCTCTCTGTCTCTCAAAAATAAATAAATGTTAAAAAAATTTTAAGAAAAAAAAAAGTTTTCAGAATTGCTCAGGAAAGAGAGACGTCGGCAAAGTATGTTGGGGAGAGGGATAATGGAAATGTGTTGCCTTGCGTGTTGTTGGAGGCAATGTCTAGCTTTACCAAAGTTTTGATAAGAGGTGCTATTACTAGCCCAGTTTCTGTGCTTCTTCAGATCAATGCTTTACCATCATAATGCTAGTGGGAGCCAGAAAATGGTAAATATCTGAAGACCCATTGTTTGTGTCAACTTGCACAAAATTATAACGCTAGCAGTCATCACAAAACACTTTGGAGTCAAATACAGCCACAGGGTTGAAGCCAAAAGGCTGACCCTGGTTGTAATGGAGAAGAGTAAACTGAAGTCATAAACGGTTTTGATGAAAATGATCAGCAGTGTGAGTAGCACAGGTAAGTAAGGCTCTTAAATGGATGTTTCAGAATCTGACAGACTCCCTTTAAATGAGAATTTATGGTTTTACCAACACAAGACATTTTAAAATGGACCCACATGCAGGGAAGAATAATGAAGAGAAATACTGAAGGTAAGCTGTGAAGACAGCCATGGCCCCTCCACGATTTCTCTAAAATCTAGCTCCATTGAATCACTAACGTGCTCTCTATTTAATAGGAAGTTGCTCTCTGACACCATAAATCCAGCAACAGTATTTTAGTTATTTACTAAGTGATTAAACTGTAGTAATTTATTCCATTCTTACACCCATATTTTTCCTCCAGGATCCTAAAAGATTTTACTGCCTCCCATAAAGCATTTTCGCTCTAAATATCGATATTGATTTAACTATATCCTATTATTTTTTAGATTTACTTTCTTATTTTACATGAAGTTCTAATCTCCATACAGTTTATAAAAAGATAAAGTAGCTCACTTCCAAAACCCCTTTCTGAGGTCCTTCTGAAGGTCCTGCCTTTTTCCTGGCTGCCAGTTCTGGGATAATTACATTTAACAGCAATCCTAATTGTGACTTTACTCGGATGCTCCTTTTAGACCTATTTCAAGAGGTAAGGGATGTGCTACATTAAAAGTAAAAACCGCACAAAATATAAAACCCCAGGCCTCTGAATAAATATTTAACACAATATTTAGTTAGCCAGCCAGCATACCTGATGAAATATATTTCTCATCACATATCCCTTATACCTCTAGGTAGAGGTGGGTACAGGCTGGGGAGGAATCTGCAGTAAAAGCAGGAAAAGCCTTTGGATGAAATCACTGGATGAAGTTAACACAACATCCTGGATAATCAATTTTACTCAAGTATTTAGAGGAAATATTTTATATCAAACCAGTAAGACTCATTATTTTAAACATTAATGTATTCTTTATTAACGCATTGTTAAATAGTGCCAAATATTAAAATTATATACCGTATTTTATAGTTTGACATTGTATATTGTGGGATAGAATGTTAAACTGTGGCAGGAATTTGTAAGACAAATTGCAACAACTGGTAAAAAATCAACCTTTGGGATGTACCTTCAGGTATCATTAGCATCACCTTTTATGTTGGACTCAGAATTTCTTCCATTTCCTTTCTCCATGCTACTTAAAAATATATATTTACTCTCTTTATTGAAGGATACTTTGGTGAGAAAATTTGAGGAGGATTATGTTAGAGGGAAAGGTATTTCAGAATTAGGATTAGGATAAAGCATGGTTACTTAGCATAAGTCAGACATGTTCTTAGCAGGTGACAGCTAAGACCTATAGTTCCTCATGGGAAGGTCTGAACAAATGTCCACGTTGTTTAAAAAAAATTTTTTTTCAACGTTTATTTATTTTTGGGACAGAGAGAGACAGAGCGTGAACGGGCGAGGGGCAGAGAGAGAGGGAGACACAGAATCGGAAACAGGCTCCAGGCTCTGAGCCATCAGCCCAGAGCCCGACGTGGGGCTCGAACTCACGGACTGTGAGATCGTGACCTGGTTGAAGTCGGACGCTTAACCGACTGCGCCACCCAGGCGCCCCAATGTCCATGTTGTTTAAAGGAGCCATGAGGACTCACTTAAGTAAGGGACTACTAAGTAAGTAGTCATGCTTCAAAGATCCTTGAATTCAGGAACCTCTAAACAGAGATCTGGGACAGTAATCGCTTCTGGCATGTTTCTACTGACACTGAATACAGAAAGTGTAGACATCAATTGGCAATACCTTCAGAAGTTGAAAGGCTTCTGTTGGTCTCTCTCTGGTATACCTTATTGTCAGGGTCTTCAGACAGAGTCACATGTTTAAGGCAACAGGCTAGTCTGGAAGGGACCTGTGGTCTGACAAGAGATAACCTGACCTAGTTCCAGCCCACTCTTCACCTCCTACTGGCTGAAAAAAAATTTTTTTTCAAAGGAGACAGACTTTTCCTTCCATGAGAATACTACTCAGTCAGCCATGCTGCTTGGAAACATCATCTGGGAAAAAAGGATGTTGACCAGCGTCAATGGAGGGCCACAGAAACCCAAGGGGCTCTTACCTTCTCAACTCTAAAACACTGGTTTCATTCTCTCTTTGTGCCTGTTACCCCACTTCCTAAAATGAAGGCTATGATTCAACAAAACCCCATTGAGATAAAATGGTTGGTGCTTTCCAAAAGGCAGCTTTAAAATAACCTTCATAGATTTATTTCATAGACATTTATATATCTCTTCCCCAAAATCAATGAAATTGTGAATGAAACAAGTAAGGACATTTAGCATGGTCACTACAATCAAATCAATAGCTTTACCATGCAAGTTAAAATTCTGTTACTTGAATTAATGCCTTTACTTATAAAGAATGATTTTTAAAGAATATCGACTGAGACCAAATCCACATGTTGTAAAACAAAATGTAAAGCTTAAGAACACCTTTGGATAATATTATATTAAATTTAATTTGTTCACTGAATTTTGCTCTACTGGAAGTAAGACATCTTAATCCAAACAAGGATATGATTACAATCAATTAAACAAGGCTTTCTTGTCCTATACTTCTGATCTTTATTGTGTACCTGAGACCGATGTTCATAAGTCAGACTTTAATTCCATATAAATAGCAACAGTTCATAATATGTGTCATTTATTTCCCTTTGCACAAAATAAGGATGTACCTTAAATAAGGAATTTTCTGTGCATTTTATACTGACCATTTTAGCACAGTAAATCATAAGTGTTGATATTTATTTATTAGGTTTTTTTCTTAGCCCCACTCTAATATCCCAAATTAAGTAAATCAGATTCTAACCTAGTAATTCTCTCCTTAGCAAACAAAATGTAACTCTTTGATCTGAATTCCCCACCAGTTAGATACTAGGATTTCCTGCCTTTTCGCACAATATGCTATTGAATTTCCCATCATTTGCACCATAAGAGTACTGTATCCCCACCCCACATATCCTGAGGTTGGATAATTCACACACACGCATACACACGCGCACACACACACACACACACACACACACGCGCGCCTCCTTCATTTACAGGATCACCCTTAAGTTGCCATGTGTTCACAGACAAGGCTCTTTCCTTACTCACACTAATAATCTGATTTTATGAGTTAAAAGCAACAAAAGAAATTTAGTACTTGCGTCTTTATCTAATCCATATTTACTGCACAGATGTCAGGAGTGATCAGATGGAAGACAAAGGAGATATATTTCCCTGTATTGCAGAAGAAAGGACTTAGATTTGGGACTGGATTTTCTATTTATGTATCCTTGCAATACAAATGCAATAATGCTAGCACGAAATGACCTGGCTGCTTTTTTCAATAAACAGCAGGACTGTTAGCCAACCCATTTCACAAGCTTATCTTAAAGGTGAAAAAAAGAGGCATTAAAAAACACAACAATTATCTTACAGCTGTATTGCACCTTTCCTCTGAGACTCTTAAAACATTCTGGAAATTATGGTCCAAATCCTGTGCTCAGCACATCACCATCCTCCTCTGGTCCTCTCAGTGAGAAAAACAGTACATAACAGTGGATAAAAATGGCCCTCCAGTAAATACAGTTCATCATTCTCTCATGAAATACAACGATTTTGGACAGATACACACAATTGAGAAAAACAAAGGTATATAAAACCTAAGAGGTCCTTCCTAGAAATTTCAGACCTGTTGCCCTCCAGGACCAAATCCAATTCATAGATATTATTTGCTTCGCCTGCACATGTTTGGAAGATTAAATAATGTCACATAAAGTCTGGCTTACTATCTTCTCTTGAAAGACTTGAGGAATTTGACAACACTGAGCCCAGAACCCCTATGGCAGTTGTAGCTTCTTTTTTTTTTTTTTTTAATTTAATTTTTTTTAATTTATTTATTTTGAAACAGAGAGCAAGGAGGGGAGGAGAGAGGAATAGAGAGAGATAAAGTGAGGGAGAGAATTTCAAGCAGGCTCTGTACTCCTAGTGCAGAGCCTGATGCAAGGCTCGAACTCACGAAATGTGAGATCATGACCTGAGCCAAGATTAAGACCGCGCCACCCAGGCTCCCCAGTTGTAGCTTCTTTATCAGTCAGAGGATCCAGAGTTCACCAGTGACTTCTTTTCCTACACTTGCTACACTTCCCCTATTTGCTTTAGCTGCTCACCTTGGAGGTAATCAAGCTTGAAACCTTAATTTTAACCTGGGAAGACATCCTATCTCTTTAAATAGGTTGCTTTTCTCCTCATGCTTCCTAATCACACTTTAAAATTTAGTTATTGAGATAACCCTGGGATGACAACTCATATTGCAATCTGGACTTACTTATTTTAGCAAATATTTGTTATATATGCAAGGCAAAAGGCTGGGTCTGGTGAATATATAGAAATAGATCAGATATAAATCCCATCTTTGGAAAGCTACTGATCTAATGAGGAAGACAAAACTTGGATAGAAATTTCAATGGGTGCCTGCGTGGCTCAGTTGGTTAGGTGTCCCACTTCAGCTCAGGTCATGATCTCATGGTTTGTGGGTTTGAGCCCCGTGTCGGGCTCTGCGCTGACAGCTTAGAGCCTGGAGCTTGCTTTGGATTCTGTGTCCCCTCAACCCCTCTCTGTCCCTCCCATGCTTGTGCTTTCTCTCTCTCTCTCTCTCTCTCTCTCTCTCTCTCTCTCTCTCTCTCAAAAGTAAATAAATAAGATTTATAAATTTCAAGGCAGAAATATACCAACACTGTAAGAGGGGTATCTAAAAGGGTTTAGAAGATTTTAAAGAAAGGAAAACCCAGGTTCACTGGGAATGGGTGAGGAAAGTCTTTGTGAAGGTTTCCTAGTTCCCCTTATCTGAGGAGCACTCTCTTAGATGGAGGTTTACATGCAGGGGGCTTATTAAGGATGCTCTCAGGATCAACACTTTGGGGCAGTGAAAGAAGCAGGATTGAGAAGTGATGCTGAACCAACCCGTAGTTATAACAAATGGCTTCAAAGACCTCATGGGGAGTTTTGGAACTGGGATGGCCCTTCAGAGTTGTTTCAAATGGGAGCAAGTGGGCCTAGCCTTTATAACCCACACCAGCCAGCCCATGTGTGTGGTCACCTATAGGCAAAGATGCTGGTTCCCACTCACTCCTTCTTTTCACTTTCTGGGCTCAGGTATGACCTACTCTGCTTTGTATTCTGTTCCCATGCAATAAGCATACAGAGTTGGGCCCACCCTGCCATTTTTTCCTGATTATGGCTCTAACTTGGCAGATGAGGC
>NW_024412418.1:10660500-10826771 GCF_014898765.1 Herpailurus yagouaroundi | reverse complement strand
TCATGCTCTGTCTCTCTCTGTCCCAAAAATAAATAAAAAACGTTGAAAAAAAAATTTTCAAATAGCAATTCAAAGTGCTGGTGAGCCAAATGGAATGGAAAATCAGTCATGATTTCAGGGTTTTGCCATGATCAATTTAAAAGCTGAGATCCTAATAAAGCTGACTTATGATAGGCTATGTAAAAGAATCCAGACACAAAAGACTACATAAATGTCACTCCGTTTATAGGAAATTTCCAGAATAAGCAAATCTGTAGAGCCAGAAAGTCGATGAGTGTTTGCCGAGGGTATGGTGGGGGGATAAGGAATAACTGCTAAGGAGCACAAGGTTACTTTTTAAGGTATCAAATATTCTAAAATTATATTATGGTGATGGCTGCATGACCTTTTATAAATACTCAAAACATCAAAGTATACACTTTAAATAGATGAATTTTATGGTATATAAATTATATCTGGATAAAAGTTGTTAAAAAAGAAAGATGATTTGCTACATATAGATATTGATAAAGGGCACTTTATAGTAAAAAGAGTAATCAAAAAGCATTAAAAATAAACATACATAAATACATAAATATATGAGAGAAGTCAACCTAAGATTTTATCAAAAATTTCCAATTAAAATTTAGGCCTGAAGTTCAGTACACACTTTGTCTAATTTGAATTGGTTTTCCTCTTTCAAGTCTTTAGTTAAGGTTACTTGAAAAGAGAATCTGAAATCACAAAAGAAAATCAATACCACAGTTGACCAAGGCCAGGGTCAATAATACTGCCCACATTTGAGTGCAGTGAGGGAAAACAGCATTCATTAGTCATATAATAACTACATGGCCTCCTGCTTATCTCAGAAATTCCTCCAAGGAACACAGCCATTTCCCACCTATTATTTCCTATTGATTTTCACCATCTGCCAAGAGGCAGAGAAGGAAGAGGAATTTCAACAGAAGAAGGTAAGACCAGAGGAGCACCAAAGGAGTGGGAGCACTGCATACCCCTTAGATGTAATGGCAGATGGGCATGCAAGGCTTTCAATTCATAACTCACTTTTTTGTGTATTCAATTCTCTGACTCCAAGTTGGTCCTGTGACAGCTGGTATTCCATTTTCTCACCTGAGACCTATAGTCAAAAGAAGTGGAAGGGAGATTGTTCACTGAGAATCCCATCATCATCATCATCATCATCATCATCATCATCATCATCATCTTGTTATTGTTGTTATGATGATGACTGGTATATATGCAAATACCATCCCAATCCCAGCTCACTCTTTTGTACAATGATTGATTTTCATCAGGGAGATCTCCCCCAAGTAGCCAAGGTTCCCTGAGGAGCCCCTAGATACCAAGAGGTAGAACCAGTTTCTTTTCACATGTAATGAGACATAACACATGTGGTATTTATTGAGTGCCAAGTTCTGTTGTAAGTTCTTCAGGTGTATTAACTCATAATTCTCAGAACAACTCCACATGGAAGATATTTTAATTACTGCCTCCATTTTATAAATGAGAAACTGATGCAGGAAGTTTAGGAAGTAGTAGAAGATCACCTAGCTATGAAATGGTAAAGGGAAACTTGAACAAAGGCAGTCTGGTACTGAAGTGCTTAAGCATAACCACCATGCAAACTGCCTTCATAAGAGAGGAAAGCTTTTTCAAAGGTGAACGTTTTGTCCTGAACTTATATTGCTCACATATAGCCAAAGTGAAGTAGAGGTAGGGATTTTGATGACTCTCATTTCCTAAATCATGCAATTTTATCCCACAAAGTAGAGGAAGATGGAGAGAAAGAACCAGGGATGGATATTGAGAAGGAATGGAAGGGTGGCAGAAACAAATACTGGATAGGAAGATCGGGATGCCCTGGAAGAAACTGCCAGACTTCAAGAGGTTACAAAAGAAAGTGTTTATGCAGGATCTCATCATGGAAACAATACTGTCTTAAAAGAACTATAAAATCCCTAATTTGAAAACAGAAATCAGGGTGAATCCTGGAGTGTGCTTGTTAGCCTCAAATGTTTGTATCAACCTGTTTAATATTATGGTTCCTTAGTCTCAATATAAAATGCAGCACTTAGTGTGTGGAAGCATTATGCTAAGTGCCATTTGATCAACAGTTACTCTTTTGAGTCCTCTCAACTACCCTACAAGAAAGCGCTAACATATTAAGAATAAACATGAATGTAGTAAGTCCATGCCTGTTCTAAGCACATCACAAACTCATGTAACTCACACAACAATACTTTGAGAAAGAAACTCTTCATTTTATTATCCTCATTTCACAGATGAAGAAACTGAGGCAATGAAAATTTAAGAAGATTGTCCAAGTTCACATGGTTACTATGAGGTAGATCCAAGGTTTGAACCAAGCAATCTGACTCCAATCTGTGCGGTTTACCACTGAACTATATTGCTTCTGCATAGCACTCTGCTGGCTATTTTCCAAATGTTATTAACAATTACACTAAGCCAATTTTACAATCTAGGAAAATGAGCCTTAGAAGAGTTATGATATTTCACCAAGGTCACTCAGATAGTGACTGGCAGATCTGTATTTTGAACTCACGTCTCTTAAATACCAGTACCCTCACTCTTAAATATTAAGCAAGAATCATAACCTGCAAGATTCACAGAGAGAAAACAAAGTTACAAGAGAAAGAAGGCACAGAACTTAGATCAAAGCTTTAACTAAAAGACAACATGACCTTACTCTTAAAAGCAAATGCCAATCTCTCCTAGGCTCCTATGGAAAAAGTCCAGCATGGAACTAATGTTTCAGTCCCTAAACATGAATAACCCCTCTCCTCCATCAGAATTCCAGCTACCTACCTCTAAGGGGCTACAAGCAGTCGGGTGTAGGTCACTACCGTTCTTAGCACCTGAACCCATCTTGTTCTGGGAATGGACCACCCTCCATTACTTAGTGACTTCCCTTTTTGACCAATTCAGCTTTGTAAGGAAATATCCACCTTGCAGATCATTTGTTGGAAGGTGGTATTGTTCAATAAGTATCTCTTGATTAAGGATTAAATGAATGCTAAAGTTGTTGAATGGATCAAATTAGATAAAGCCTACAGAGCACTTAGTTCCGTACCTAGAATATAGAGACTGCTCGATAAATCGTAGTGGCTGTGCTACTACTATTCTCATTGCTAGTACATCATTTTTGGTTTTGGCTATTGCTAATTATCAAGGGACAGAGAAAACATAGATACACAGTAAAGCCCCAAAAGCAAGCCCACTCATTGGAAAGAATTCATAGAGGAAAAAAGGGAAATCATTTTCCTGCCTCCTAAGAGAGTGACTAAAAGACTTAGGAAGGGATGACTACAATTTAGCATGGCATATAGCTGTAATTCAGTGTCTCCCAGGTGTGAGTAAGACTCATTATAAGATTTAGATTGGTTTTATACATGCAAGTCCACTGAAAAAAATGATTTACTTCAAATAATAGTTCAGTAGACTATTATTTGGTTTAATTCCACTGCCCTAGTTATTATTTTAGTTACAATAGATGATTATAGAAATTTCAGAAAATTCAGATAAAATGAAAGAAATTAAAATCACATATGAATGATGTTTTCATATGTGTATGCATATATACATACACATACATACACATATACATATACATACACAGATGGTCCCTGACTTACAATGGTTAGACTTAAGATTTTTCACCTTCATGATGTTGAAGAAGCAATATGCAGTCAGCAGAAAGCATACTTCCAGTTTTCATTTTGATCTTTTCAAAATTAAGTGGTAGGCTAGCAATTAAGGCTAGCAATTAAGTGGTAGGATCCCCTCTCGTGATGCTGGGCACTGGCAGTGCGTGGCAGCTCCCCGTCAGCCACACAATCAGGAGGGTAAACAAGCATTGCACTTACAACCATTTGGTACCCAGACAACGATTCTGTTTTTCAGTTTCAATACAGTATTTAATACATTACACAAGATAGTCACTTGTGTTAGATGATTTTGCTTGACTGTAGGCTACTACAAACGCTCTGAGCATGTATAAAACAGGCTAGGCTAAGCTATGATGCGTGGTAAGTTAGGTGTATTAAATGCATTTTTGACTTAAGATATTTTCAACTTATGAGTTTATTGGGATATAATCCCATCATTAAGTCAAGGAAGATCTATATATAGTTTGGTGTCACAATTTAGCATTCAGTATTACTAAACTATTTAGTAGTCAGTTATATCTAGTATTACTAAACTATTATTTGAATAATTTAGGGGCCATATATATAAAAGATATCTATCTTTCATAGATATATATCACTTTTAGATATATATATATATATATCACTTTTATATATATTCACATTTTTTTCAGAATTTTCCTATCAAATATGTATGCATATTTCTGTATTCCCTCTCTGTATACATATACATACACACAAACATACCCATATACTCTATTTTAGAGCTGCCTGCTTTCGTGGTTCTTAATAACTCTTGTGTATATAGATCCTTAGACCTCCTTGCTATTAGCAAGCATCTGATCCAGAATAAAAAGTAGCAAGGCTTTCAGAACACTATAGGAAACATTTATTTTTCTGACCACTCACTAACCTTTCCCCATTCTTAGTCTGTGAGCTTCAGGTAAGGCATCACTCCTATTTCCTGACAGGGAGCACATTAGCCAGTCTCAGCCAATCAGCAAAAGGAATTCCCTTGCCACTATGACTGGTTCAGGAAGACTGGACATATGACCCACATAAGTACAATCAGAGTGAAGCTCAGGACTAGTTTAAGAGTTAACCTCTTCACTCTCAGACTTGAGGCCACCATATTGAGTGTGTACAAAAGAAACCAACACAAGGCAGTTATGATGAGAGTTGGTGAAAATCTTAAGAATGATGGTAATTTCTAAACCCCTAGATAAATATCTGAGCAATGTAAACTCTGGCCTCCTCAATTACATAAGTAAATAAATTCCTGTTCTTAATTTAGCTGATGTGAGCAAAGTTTTGCTTATGGGCAAGAGAAATCATCTTAACTATTACAAGCACAAATCATAGAAACCAAATTTGAGTTTTAGTCCCAATGCCCTCCTTTTGTTTCTTTTGCTTCAAAGTAAATTCCTTTTTGGTATAAACCAAAGGGAGTCAACATACTCGGACTTATTAGGCCAACCAAGAACACATGGTGTATTACAACAAATCATCCCATTTGTCTCCTGTTAGAAAAGCCCTTCCTTCTGTATGTTTCAAATACCTTTCTGTGCCATGAGTTTCTAAATGCCAAAAGTTGTTCAAATTCCTCAAGTTCAACAAGCAAATAGAAACTAAAATTTTGGTGAACATCAGAAAACCTTACACCTGGATTATAAAAGTTCTCTCATGAGGTGGTTGCCCTTGGAAAAGAGATTTGTGGTTCAATACAATAAAAAGTTATTTCCCCACCTGTCCTCATCAAGCTTAATGAATACCTTACACATAAAACACCCCTTTTTATTACTGCATTCCATGTTCTGGTGGAGATCAGACTCCTCCAGCACATCAAAATGGTGCCCCCCATCCCCAGGCAGAGTACAATGATATTTCCAGGCATCATTGCCATGGGCAAATATGGCAGAGCCCTTCCCAAATGAAAAAAAAAAAAAAACTTTGTATCAAAGGAAGTAGGAGACTATCTTTGAAAACTAGAGCAAAAAATTTAATAACAATGTAGTCAGATATATTCAAGAGGCATACTGATCAAATATACACACTGTTTTAAAGCATTTATGTTTTGAAGGGAACACTTTATATCTATTTTTAAAACCTTGTTATGTTCTGTAATTTCCATAGCCTGTCACACCCATAGCAATTTATCTGCACCTCTCTTGTGGGATTTATCATTTGCTACTTTTAGTACCATTACATGTGTATAAGTCTTATCTCTTCTACAAGAATGCAGACTCCTTGAGGGGAGGGATCTTCTGTATCCTTATATCTCAGACATGACATAACTTGGTAGCTTGTAGATACTGAGCCTTCCATAAATATTAGAAACATGAAAAAAAATGTTTAAGTGTATTTTTTAAAAGCAGAATAAACCTGGATGGAAACAGAAAGCTTTTTTTCACTTGTTAAAGGAGACTGTGTTATAAGGAACTCATAAAAGTAAATAAAGAATTGTAGCTCAACTCAGATTTCAGTGAAGAAATTGGTTCTCCATAGACACTCAATCATTCATTCATACATATAACCTCATTCATCAACTGAACTAATATCTATAAAAGCTTCTGATAAAGTTAAGAATAGAAGGAAAATTAGAGCAGATTACTTCTATGGAAAGATGGAAAATTGGTCTGCTTTCCCAGATCTCAGTGCTTTATGCAGTCAGTGACATCGTGGAATTTATTTTATCACTCTTCTTGCTTAATTAGGACGTAAGAGAAAGGTAGGAGGATAAGAGTAGACTATTTTCAAATAAAAAGTGGTTTTTCCCCAGCAAGTTGTAAAAGGAAATCAAAGAGTTTCTGGTTTGTTTGTTTTTGTGGTAGGAAAATTGAAATCTAGACAGAAAAAAACCTAAAAGAAGAAGAGAAAAGGCTGAAGGGAGAGAAAGAAGAGAGAGATTAGTAAAAGTTCTCTAAATTTTCAAAGAACGAAAGACAGAATTAAGAGTGAGTCCTGGAAAGACTTCTGACATGGGATCAAAAGATATCATGTGGACAAAAGAAGTATTCCTTTCAAATCTAGTATTTATCCTAGATTAAAATAGTCGAAATTAGTGGGAAGTGAGGAACATGTTGTACCTTGTTCATTGGTTTCATTCAAACCTAGTTCTAAAATACATAAATAGTTTAATACATTGATATCTTCAAGTCTATACTTTTCTACTAGAAAATGTGGCAGTATTTATTATTTTACCTTGCTCACATTCAAAAAGAAATTATTAGATCCAGGTATAATGGAATTATTCAAATAAAGTATAAAACAAGAGGCCAATAATAGCGCTAGACAAATAGGAGATCCTAAAATGTTAGTCAATGAGTAATTAGTTATAAAGAATACTTTCCTGCCAGCTATACCTCAAATAAATAAATAAATAAATAAATAAATAAATAAATAAATAAATAAAAAATAAAAATAAAACCTACACAAAAGTTTTGGGAGTTTTTCTAATACAATTATTAAAAAAATGTTAAAAAAATTTCCTTTGAGTTTTCTCCCATTCATATAAATAAATATAAAATCACATATCCCCCAGTAAAATATAAAGAGTAAAGGAATAAATACATAATATTATCCAAGCAGAATCCTCAGCTCTACAAATGGCAGGTAGATACATTTGTGTTCAACGAAATGACTGCATTTTAAATTCATTCTGATAAAAAATAAACAAAACTTCTTCTATTTTTCTGTTTAGGTGGTATCCCAGTCCACAGTCCAGGCATACAAAAGAAACTCTGTTTTTCTACATTAACATAATTTATCTTTCAAGAACTGGATAATATCTTGAAATCCTCAGTCAATTTGATGTTTCTTCTTTTTTCTCCCTGGGGAAGCTTTCAAGTTCCAGATAGGGTTTATATAGGCTGCATGAGTCAAGGTGATGGATTCTGTCCCTTGTTGCCATTGTTCCATGTAGGCATTGATTGATAAATCCATCATCCTTTTTGTCTTTGGTTGTAGGTCCACACAAGTAGCTACAGAGCGATATGCCTCTCTTCCATTTACAGGAACCCTGTAGGTACAGTCTTTGCTGCTTTAGTGCAATGCTTGGTGTTAGAGAAACCATTTTGCTTCTAGTTCACTTTGGGGTACTCTCTGAGGCTTTGGAAAGACCCCATTGGGTTTGACTCAACAAGCATCTGGGCATCTGCTGCTTCAAAGAGTTCAGCTTAGTTTCTATTCTAGAAAAGATGGTCAGGGTAATAGGAAGGATGGGACTATGGAATGTGCAGAGTCAGCAGGGGAGGTAGAGCACTTTTCCTCTGTCTCATTATGTTTCTCCAAACATTTTTTTGTGGGCTTGGAGCCCTCTCAATTCTCTTAAGTGCTTTAGGCTGTAAACCAATGCCAAGAAGAGATTGGCAGGCTATTTTTTTTTTCTTTCTGGCTTGCTACATCCTTCTCCAGAGGCAATGGCCTAGGACGCCCTAGCTGTTTGAATAAGAAGAAAGTTCAGAAGGATGGAATTATCAGAAGGGGAAGGGAAAAAAATTGTTTAATATTTCAAACTTTCCCAGGAAATAGGAAAAATGTCTTTGAGGTTATATGGAAGAAAATTAGCATAAAGTTGAGGTCAGGTGGAAGAAATTAGCATAAATTAGAATAAAGTACTCTGATTTTGCTGATCTCTCTGCCTCCAAGCAATCTTCTAGAACTGAACTTTGAAACTCTTTCAAATAGAAAAACTTGCAACAAAAGCTTTCTATCCTATACCATATTCTTCTATAGACTTCATGATATACCCTGAAATATCTTTAGGGGTAAATCTTTGTTTTCTTCAATAGATCTCACTATTAGAAATTGAACTTTTCTCTCTGTGAAATATATCCAAGATCAACAACTGGTCATCCTTGCCTTGCCCTTGGAAGTCTTTCTTTTTTTTTTATTGAAATTTATTGTCAAATTGGTTTCCATACAACCCCCAATGCTCATCCCAAAAGGTGCCCTCCTCAATACCCATCACCCACCCTCTCCTCCCTCCCACCCCCCATCAACCCTCACTTTGTTCTCAGTTTTTAAGAGTCTCTTATGCTTTGGCTGTCTCCCTCTCTAATCTCTTTTTTTTTTCTTCCCCTCCCCCATGGACTTCTGTTAAGTATCTCAGGATCCACATAAGAGTGAAAACATATGGTATCTGTCTTTCGCTGTATGACTTATTTCACTTAACATAACACTCTCCAGTTCCATCCACGTTGCTACAGAGGGCCATATTTCATTCTTTCTCATTGCCACGTCATATTCCATAGTGTATATAAACCACAATTTCTTTATCCATTCATCAGTTGATGGACATTTAGGCTCTTTCCATAATTTGGCTATTGTTGAGAGCGCTGCTATAAACATTGGGGTACAAGTGCCCCTATGCATCAGCACTCCTGTATCCCTGGGTAAATTCCTAGCAGTCCTATTGCTGGGTCATAGCGTAGGTCTATTTTTAATTTTTTGAGGAAACTCCACACTGTTTTCCAGAGCAGCTGCACCAGTTTGCATTCCCACCAACAGTGTAAGAGGGTTCCCGTTTCTCTACATCCTCTCCAGCATCTATAGTCTTGGAAGTCTTTCTAAGTCATACAGATAAAGTTCTTTTCAAACTCCTTAATAAATTAATCCCTTCCAAACCAATGTCATATATTCAGCTATTTATAAACTCTTTAGAGTTTATAAATTGTTTCACAAAGAAAGTGTCACTAAAAGTCAGACAATGTCTACGTGTGTCTCTTGTATCGTGCAATATCAGAAATTTCTTATTGATTTGGTCATTTTGTCCCACATTAATTACAATAAAAATCCAAACTTGCACTCATCTGGGACGACTATAAATAGCTTGATGAAGCTATGATTTATAGATTAGTGAATGTTGCCTTTTATTTGAAAATAGTTCAAACATTTCAACAGCCCATAAGCCTCTAACAGTGTGTACAAATCATCCATCTGGACTGCCTTTGTGCAGTGACCATGCATCATTTGTGGATCGGCAACATGGCTTGTGCACTTTCCTTATATTTTGGTCATTTTCTACTTTTAGGAGTCTTGCCATTCCAAGGTAGAGCTAGGGAACTTGCATTACCAGATTTCACTGCTACTAGGGTACAGATATGTGACGTGGATTCTGCCACTCACATGTACCTGAGCACAGCTGGGTTCCGAGGGAGATGACACACTTCCGAGCACGTAGGAATTGATATTCTGGCAACTGTGGTGAGAGAGACACTTGGTTCCTTACAGATAACAGTGGCAGAGCTCCTGGCATCCAATCATAGAGCATCATAGGCTGAGTAATGATGAGGTGGCATTTTCCCTGCTAAAGGTCCTTTAGTGGGACTAAGAGTTCTTAGTCCCTCAATTGGTTGGTGATTCAAGAAACTAGTTCTCATACCCTCCTGGAAAGTCATAAGTTACAAGTAACCTTTTATAAATTCCTTTTCTGGCTAAACTACATGTCGTTTGCAGTGCAAAACACTTTTAATTTTTTTTTTTTAACGTTTATTTTTTTTTTTGGGACAGAGAGAGACAGAGCATGAACGGGGGAGGGGCAGAGAGAGAGGGAGACACAGAATCGGAAACAGGCTCCAGGCTCTGAGCCATCCGCCCAGAGCCTGATGCGGGGCTCGAACTCACGGACCGCGAGATCGTGACCTGGCTGAAGTCGGCCGCTTAACCGACTGCGCCACCCAGGCGCCCCTGCAAAACACTTTTATAGTTGCTGAACAAATAAATAATTAATCATACAATATTACACATGTATGTAAAAAAAAAAGTTAATCTCATTTATGCTGACACGTTAACACTGTTACTAAGATTCTAAGAGGGGGAGTCAAAAAGCAAATATTCAAAACACTAGCATTTGCCACATAGTCCAGGCAACATGGTGACCCAATATTAGTTGGCTAATAGATTTTTCACTTCTTTTTTTCATGTTTATACTTTTGGTGCATCTATTTTTGAGTTATTAAAAGAAGGAGTGTTTACAGGTAGTTTTTATTGCTGGTGATTCATTTTAATACAGTTCTAAGGAAGATGAAATGGGGCTGCCTAATACAATTACTCTAAACACTAAAGGCACACATTGTGTGAGCAATTACTGATGACTTTCCATGTACAGTGGGTAGCAAAGATGAAATGCATAAAATGAGTAATAGGAGATAGTCCCAGTTATCGAGTAGCTCACACGATTGCCATTTCCCTAGAATAAAAATTATATCCAAATGAGAAGTTCTCATTGTATTTCCATAATTTCTATTCATCCCTCAAATCAATTGTTCTTTCCTTGAACATTATTTATTACTAAGGCTATCCAAGGAAAATAACTATTCTGTCCCTGTAGGACTCATTGGGAGGACTGAGAACTATTGCATCCTATTTAAAAGCATTATTATACTGCTCCCATGGACCACATTGACATAGCAAATGTTCTTTGGGAAAACAACCAGTTGAATCACTTATATATCTCCAACAATGACTACGTGCCTTGTGAGAATGCTAGAGCCAGCTACCCATCCTACACTCATCCTAACAAAGCTATGCTTCGTGGTATCAATAACTAATTACATTACAGTTCTGCCTCAGTAACATAGATTGATAGTTTCATTATACCATTTAATTAGAACTGTTTTTAATTTATCAGGAAGAATTGGTATAATTGGTGAAAGAACAGCTGTTGCAGGTCACATGGAAACAATATGGTTGAGTAACAGAAACTGGCAAACTTGGCTGGGAAATCCAAGTGGCATTTAAGTCTTTTGGAATGCATAATGTGGAGGGAAAGGAAGTCTGCTATCTGTCATATTTCATCTAATCAACACCTCTGAACTTTATCACTAGCGTTACTGGTGCGGGATGCATGGACACCAGCAAGAAGTACTTTGCAGAACCAAGGTCCACTGTGGCTCAATAAATTCTATTTCCCCAAAACAGGGTATCATCTGAGTTTCAAGGGATCTGAACGAGAACTTTCATCCCTTAATGTAGCTGCTTCTTAGATAGTAAGTGCTAATTTTCTTGCATTGTCCAAACTAGTAGCAGATATAACATTTTAGTTTATTAAAGGAATAACTGGTATTAGACATATCATACTCTAGCCTGATTTCCTCTTTAAGGATGGACCCCTCTTCTATTACTCAGGGTTCTCCAGAGAAACAGAACCAATGCGGTATATCTGTGTGTGTGTGTGTGTGTGTGTGTGTGTGTGTGTGTGTGTGTGTGATAAAAAAATTATTAAGGAATTGACTCATGCAAATGTGAAAACTAGCAAATCTGAAACCCACAGCGTAGGCCATCAGGCTAAAAACTCAGGCAAGGAGTTGCTGTTTAAGTCTTGAGTCTGAAATTTGTAGGTCAGGCTAGCAGGCTGGAAATTCACGCAGGATTTTTATGTTCTGATTTAACACAAAATTTCTTCTCTGAGAGAACCTAATGTTTGCTCTTAAGGTCTTCAACTGATTGGATGAAACAACTCACATTACTGAGAGCAATCTACTCAAATTCAACTTATTATAGATGTTAATGACATTTATAAAACATACTCACACCAATATCTGGACAAGGTTTTGACAGATATCTGGACAAGGTTTTGACCAAACAACCGGGCACCAGAGCTTAGCCAAGTTGACATACAATTTAACCATCATACCTATTAACAAAGAAGCCTCCCAAGGTTCTTTCAGACTTCTGTCCACCCTTAGCTTTCTAAGACAAGAATGCCATGTTTCTACATGAATGTTATCTTTCTGTCTTCATGTTCACAAGGAACACATAGTTGATCAATTATGGTACTCTTTTCCACTGAGTTCAGAAATCTTCTCAACCCAATGCTCCAAAATGCCACTTCCATTTTACTAAAGCTAGCATGCAAAATAAGTGTATTGACTCGCCCTTCTTAAGCAATTTAGTCACCGTGTGCTTTTAGCTTTTGTTTCTCTCCTGATTGTCACAATACAATTGTAAGCTGGATACTGAATATATAAGAATCATTCCAAAAGAGACTGTAGTCAGAGATTAATGCAAGAAAAGAAACAATGGAAACACAAAAATCCAACCCTGGTACAACAAGAGGTCCAGAGGATCCAAATGATAACATCTCATAAGTCAAATAATGCATAGGGCAGTTAACTAAGTGTAAGGCAGTGGGAGACTTAGGGAGGTGCTCCAGTTAATGTCAAGAGTGAAGACTTAAAACTTCATGGACCAAAGGGGACGAGACTTATGCAAAAGAGGATTTCCATGGCAAACCCAAGATGAGTGGATGGGGAGGATATTCTGAGTTTGAGAAGGATACATCCTGGGCTTTAAAATTGTGTTATTCCCAGTGGAGGAGCCACTAATAGTGGTTAGTAGAAAGGCTACAACCAATGCTTCTTTACAACACAGCTGGGAAGACACTAAGCCTGGTTTTAAGGCTTCCTAGTCAAGAAGAATGAGTATTATGATACAGTGCAGGCTTCTGCTGCCAATGCAGAGTTCAGTCAGGAATCCTCTGGAAAATAGCATAAGAAGGCTGATCAATATATGAGTCTGAAACCGTGGCTTTAATTGTCACTTCAGGTCCACTGCACTGAATTTTATTGGGTTTGACTGATCTTTTATCAATATTGTATACAATATTATCTTTTATACTCATCTTTATCTTTTGCTTCTTTATTTCTCCTCAGGACCTGAACAATCACCAATCTCATACAATCAAAATACCACATTTATCTTACAGCATCTCCTTCATGCTCACTGTCAAAACAGCAAATCCTATAACCTTTCTCCATTCCTTTCCCTCGTCCCCTATCCTTTCTGTTCATTTATCCTTTTTTACCTGCACTTCTCTGTAAAGATCTCTTTACAGACCTCCTAGCCTCCCATTCTTGCCATCTGACACAATTTCTGCCCCTTCTAATAGATCAGAGAACCTTAAAGCATGGTTCTGCTAATGTTGCTTCTTTCATCAAAGGCTTTTGATAAGTCCTATAACCTTATAGTGTAAAATCCAAATTCTTTAATTTAATATTCAGTGTCTCCCATAACCTAACCCAGGCCATCTTTGCAACATTGTCCTCAGCCAGTCTCCTATTTTGAAAAATATAATCCAGAAGACTGTGCTACTTGCCATTTCCAGAAAATGCTTGGCATTGTTCATTTGCATGCCCTTCCATATGTGTTTTGCCTACTGGTTGGTTTCTATTTCTCTATTAGTTCATTCTTCAAAATCAGCTATAAAACTATTTCCTTTACAATGAATTCTCATTCTTTTCAATGAACTACTATATCACATGTAACAAATAGCATTTTACCATAGTTACCTCAAAAGAGACTGTATTTCCTTACCATATAAACTCGTGAATGATAAGAATCATTTTTTCACTCACTTTTTTTTTCCAACAGTGTCTTTCACACATTAGATGTACACTGTATGTTTGGTAAGTGGAATAATACACTGAAGAGTGAATCAATCCTTGGAGCAAGCTCATTCTCAGTCATCTCTCATAATCCATGTGAATGAAAGATTGGCTTAATCAGAGATGATTACAATCTCAAACAAATCCCTCAACTTCACAGTATACACCGCTCTAGCAAATCTTTTTTTCCTGAAGCAATTTACAAGTAGCAAAAAACTCAACAGGAGTTGCTTCCTTCACTCTATACACAGTCTCATTTATTCTTATATTATTTCATTCAGCTAGCATTTGCTGTGTTTTTAATGTATTCCAGGCCTAATGTTAGATTCTAGAATCACAGAGAACATAGTTCCTGTCTTCAAGGGCTTTCAATGGGGATGATTGAAAAGGTCAACTATCATAATTATGGTAGAGTATGACGAGGTGTCTAACAGAGAAATACGGATGGCCTTGGAAGGCAAAGGAGGGGCACCTAAGCCAAATCAAAATTCAGTGACGATTTCGCCGAGACAGCAGTATCTCTGCTGAATTGTTAAGGGAAAAGAGAAGTTATATAAATGAACACGTTTGAAGAAGGCAGCCCAGTGAGGAGAAGAACTGCATATGTGAGAGCACAGAGGCGTGGGTGAACAGGACGGGCTTTAGGATTTACAAGCAGTTGACTCACAGAAAACAACACTAGAGTGGGTTCGTTTCCTATGGCTTTTGTAACAAATTACTACAAACTTGGTGCCTTAAAACAGAATAAATTTATTTTCTCACAATTCTTGAGGCCAGAACTTGGAAACCAGTTCACTGAACTGAAGTCAAGGTGTCAGCAGGACCATATACCCTCTTGAGGCTCTAGGGGAGAATCTAAGGTATTCCTTGCTTCTTCCAGATTCCGGTGGTTGTTGGCATTCTTAGTCTTGTGTCCACATCATTCCAATGTTTGCCTCAGTTGTCACAAGGTCTCATCTTCATATGATGGTCTAATCTCACTCCGCTTTTCTCTTATGAGGCTATATGTGATGATATTTAAGGCCCGCCTGGATAATCCAGGATGATCTCCTCACCTCACGATCCTCCACTTAATCATATCTGCAAAGACCCTTTTCACCCCCAAATGCAGTAGCATCTACAGTTTCAAGGGAACAGAATGTGGACATACCTTTGGGGGGAGCCATTTTCAACCTACCATATAAGTCTTATGAAATGCCTTGTATGCTAATCTAGCAGGAATATCCATAGGCAAACAAATGGAGAAAAGTCATAAGGCAATGCATGCCCCCAAATACATGGAACCACAGGTAAAATGCTGAAATATAAATATCTAAGGTTCATATTTCTCCAAAGAAAGAAATCAATTAAATTTTAGCAATACTTTGATATGGGTTTGGAGTAAAAACAGAGTCCCTGAAGGTCTGAGGCAGCAACAACCTCTTTAGGCATAACAAAGAGGAAACATTGTTTTTGATGCTCCAGAAAAGGAATGGAAGATGAGACAGAAGTGATAGATGAGTGGAGTTAGGGGAGAGAGAGAAGCCAAGATTACAGTCAAGGCTGTGTATCCATCAAGATACTCTAAAGAATACAAGAACAAAGATGTAGTACAGGAATTCGATTTTAGACAATTTTGGCAGAAGCTGAGAAAGTGAATAGCTGGAATTGATGAACATTATCACTTCTGGGAGAAGCTCTTGGCTCCTCAGTGGGCCCATGGACAGTGGCCTGGTGATGGGCCTGGGGCCACAGTTACCAACAGAGCCAGCAGTTAGAAAGACAAGCTGGGATGCTCAGGGCACCCCTTTATCTACATGTCACTGTCTAACCATAACAACTTTCTGAGAGCAGTGGTTTCCACTTCACTTCCACCTTCTAAATCCCATGTAATTTTTCTTTTGACAAACTCTTATTCCCTGTTACTTTCTTTTGCTTTGCTGAGTAACAAAAAAAGGTGTTTTGTTTTGTTTTGTTTTTTGTTCGTTTGTTTGTTTTTTAGTGAGCCAATAATGGTTAGAGTGAGGGAATCCCAGTCTTAGCCCAGTGGACACAACATATTCCAGTGGAGCCTATAAAATATGCACAAAGGAACTCCAAATCTTTGATAAAGTCCAGGTTCACAAATAGTTTCCTGGGGTGAAATAAGACAGCACAGATATCATGTGTGAAAAAGACACTAGGCAGAGAAAATCCCGGAAACAGAACTCCCTCCTCCAGATTCACCAACATCTCAGAGTGTTGAGCTTCGGCAAACCACAGAAGATTTAAGCTAATCCACCTTGATCTTGACAGAAAAAAAGGCTCCTTTCTGACTAGGCGTATGATAATTTATCCAAGTCTGTAAGTTAGGGCTTTATAGACAGATACAAGATGATTCTAAGATTCACAGTAATAAATCTTTGGAAAGACTTTGACTTCTCCCCCAAATCTTCTTTCTTTATTTTGTTAATTTATTTTGACTTGATGCAAGTCAAATTTATTTTGACTTGTTAATTTTTTTTACTTGATTTATTTTTTATTGAGTCAACCTGTTAGACTGACTTCAAAGTCTCAGATCTTTAGTTACTTTCTGACACCCATAGGCCAATCCTACCCCTGCCTCCTAATGGGAAAATCTCTTCTGAGCTCACAAAAAGGAAAGTTAGATCATCAATTCCTAGTGTCATCTATTACAATTCATGCTGCAAGAAGCAGTCCCAGAAAGTGTGCTCACCAGGTCTTTGTTCAAGTACACATGTGATTGGTGTCCTTGAAAACACAGTGTGTACCCGATGCCCTTAAAGCCCATCTGAATTCTCATAGGGGCCAGCCAGGTGGTCTTCATATTTGAAGATAACTCAGAGAGTCACTTCACTTGTGAAAAAGTCAGCTTCTACCAGTCAACAGACTCAGTCTGCATGTATGAGGGTGAACCATAAACAGCAGTGACATAAGTAAATCCATCTTATTATCAGTAAAAAAATATAGATACTATTTTTTTTTTACTAACTGACTTTACAAAATACTTTTGCAGACAGTTGTGTGTTATAACAGTCCCTCAAAATGGAGGATAAAAATTGTTATTCCCTTATTAACCTTACCTAAACTGGGGAAAGAGACATCAAGACTCTCCCCTAATACAGCATAATGAATGAGCATCAGAGCAGACCCTGAATTCTCTCCACTCTGCATCTGAATGGACATATCTATCCTTTCAAGAGTTGAAAAGAAATTCTCAGGAAATAACCACATTCAATTTCACAGTATTATCAGGAGAGGAAAAGAGAAAACATGTTTCTCCTCCATTATAAATAGAAAAATAAAGTCCTATACAAAGTAAGTGCTCAAAGATGCATAGCCAGTCAGATACAGATAAGTGAGACCTCAAGACTTAGCATCCGAGCTTCTTCACAGATTCTTAATCCTAACCACATCAGAGAACAAGAGGGAAATGTGGAAGGCAAGAAGACATTCCCTCTAAAGTAAGCAGCCCTTATACCCGGCCTCAGGCAATTCCATGATCTTAGCTTTTAATTTGTAACTTAAAAAGCCTAGTCAGCCAAATGACATTGATTTTATTGCATATTCCAAGATATCATAAGGATAATTAATCTCCTTAAAAACAATACAGTCTGTTGTATCTCCAGAGAAGCAAGGGGCTAAGTTTGTTCTTGGTGAATTACACCCAACGGGTACCACTAACCTTCAAATGTGCTACTATATTATTTAACTTTTAGACAGTTTAATACAGTTCCTGATTATTAATATGATTTTAATATCTGATAGTGCAAAAGGGTAATAATGTTGTAGAGCTAAGACAAGTGAAAAAGATAAAATTAACTCACTGCTGGTGAGTGATGCTAAAAATACACATTTTTACTTGGTTCTAACTTAACAATTCAGAAGAAAAAATAGCCAATCAATCAGAGAGCCAGAAAAAAAGGGGGATTGACTAAATTATCTTTTTGTCCCCATATAATTCAATAAAATTGAGATATGAAGGTGTTTCAATCATCCAGAGGAACAGGTATTTATATACCAAGTATTTGCTGAGCACTTACTGTGTACAAGGCCCTGGACTAGGCATCCAGGCTCTAAAACCCCCTTTTCTCAAGTGTTTACATTTTCCCTGGTGAGTCAGATGGGAAAGGAAAAGATCACACTCTGCTACATGCCACAATAAATATATGTACCAAGTATCCTGGCTTTTTCTTCCTGGATAAGCCCAGGATATCACACAGAAAAGGTACACGCAGATGAAGGAGATCAGTTTCCTTACCTAAGAGAAAGGAAAAGAAAGAGGAAGGGAAGAGGTAAAAGAGGCATATAAGCAGAGGTTTCATCCATCTTGTTTGCTGTCTCATCCACGGCCTGGCATATTGTTTCTATCACCTGATAAGTATTTATTGGGCAGATAGATGAACTCAGGTACAAGGATGTGAGAAATTTTGTTATCTTAACTCATATTTAACCACAATTTTCTATCTACTTTCTAATTCAGGTTCACCATCCATTCATTATTAGCAATGCCAAAAACACGAAAACATCTGAAAAACAGAAGTATTTTCCTAATTCATTTGGTGTCAAAATATAGCCTATCTAATTTGGTGAAAAAACCTGACCTGGACTGACATAAGACTATTTTAAATCTTTATTTACCCTAATTTGTTGTGAATATATATCCATATTTCTGCTGAGAAAGTAGTAGTGTGTTCAGTAGTGGGGTGCTGCCCCAGCCCTCACAGGGGGTTTTATATAATGTGCACTAAAAGTACTGTTGGCACCTTTTAAAAGTGGGAGCATTTTTGAATTCCAAAACACAATTATCCCCAGAGTTTCAGATAAGAAACTATAGACTTGTAAAATAATATAATGATAATAATATAATAAGCCTGATAAAATTCACAGATCTTATCAACTTTCTTCTTTATCTCCTTCTGGCTTATTGTTCAAGATCTGTCTTATGCCAACTTCAGTGCGGGTTGATGTGTTGTCTTACTGTGGCCCTGGTTCATTGACTCCCCTAGTATGTGGCCAACTCCAGTCCAACCCCCCACGTGAGGCTGACTTATCCAGGGGCTCAATATTGGCTCTAAATGGCCAAAGGGACCTCTCATACCTGACCCTGATATATTGTCACTATTTTGGTGGTCATAAACTGTATAATACCTCTTTAATAGTAATGGAGATAGGGTTCACCTGCTGTGTGGCAAATGGAAAGAAAGAGAAAAGTAAGAAATTACCTTCACCTTAATGTGAATGGACTATTGCTGGGTGCCTCAGAGACCAAAAAGTTCAATACTCTGAAAGAAGAAAGTATGGAGAAGCAAGGGATCCAGTCAAAGACAAACATTTCTATCGCAAATCTTCACAAGGACAAACCCTAAACAGGAAGGTATAAACAATCTACTTGTACTGAGTAATTAGTGTATGGTATGAATTAGATGCCACAGCCAATGATTAGTTGTCACATTTAATCCTCACAATTATCCAGGGAGATCTATTTAGATATGTTTATTTTACAGAGAAGGAGGAAAGTTATATTGAGATTGAAACACTTCCCCCCAAAGCCAGAATTGGGAAGAGGCAAACCTAGGATTAGAACACAGATAGGTATCCCCCACCTACAATGCCACACCACCTCACACAGCTCTGTGCTAAAAGTCACATGTAAAAGGATGCTAGTCTGAAAACAAGAGTGACCCTCACTTTGCACTCCTAGGTATGTACATAACGCCTATTTTATCACTAGTTAGCATCAGTCAATAGTGAGTAATCAATAGGCCTTGCTCTTGTGCATACGGTCATCTGATTCATACTTACTGTTAACAACAGCAGTGGAGTGTTGCATAACTATTAGAGCCTGGGCCTCATGCTGGACATTTAACTCATAGTGAATCATCTTCTCCTGTGCCTTGCAAGAAAGCTTTATAATCTCTGAGATTAAAGGAAGCTGAGTAATTTTCCTAGGGTTCCTCTGCTAGCAAATGATAGGTAAGGAATTCAAATGTATAATTCGCTAACTCTAAAACACATGCTCTTTCAACACATCATGCTGTAACACTTTCAAATAAGGAGCTATTGTTGACACTGAATCATAATGGCCATCTCTTATTTGCACTTATCCTTGAGCCACAACTAATGGAGAATATAAGGCTCATTGCACAGCCACATTTGCTCTCTCCCAATGAACAAGAGACACAAAAGCACAAATAGAATTTCAAATGCCCTAGAATAGCCACCTGTGACTCACCTAGTCCTGGGTATGCAATCACCTTTCAGAAATATAAAACTGAAAATATATAAATCAGCATAATGTAATCTGCTCATTCTTCGCACACACTGAGAAAGCCATCCATGGATTCTGGCAGTTCTCCCACCTGTACGCCACTGGGACCACACTGGACTAAGCTATGGACAGGCCACCAATGATGTGACTTTTCAAACCTTGCTCACCTAGTATAAGACAGTGTGGATGATAGGGCACACAGACATAAGAAAATGGATGCTACTCTTGTCCTAAGGTTGGCAGCAAGAATATTGTCCTCTAGCCATAATACAGAATGGTATTAAAGAAGGGGAATAATCATTAGCACAGAGCTTTGCATCCACCCATTTCAAGTCTTCTCACTGCAGCCACATTCTCAATGACCTATGAGAACCTTTCATATAGCATCCCCAGCACCTAAGAACTGAAGAATTCATTGGTTCTCAACCATGCATTGGGAGATACTGCCCAATGTCCATTACCCAGGTAGTAGTAGTGATGGGATTTGGATATGTGAGTGGGGTGTGAGAAGTGTTGCTTTTATCATATGGATTGGAGGTCTATCCTTAACAGGAAAGAGATCAGAAATCAAAAGGTGGTTCAAGAGATGGTCCCACAAAAAAATGAAGATACCAATTCCTTTACTGGTAAATATTGCCATAGAACTGTCCTTTGGTCCCAAGCTTATGGTTAAATGCTGATTTCAGATTATTTCTTTGCCCCTCAATCCCTCAAACCATCACACTCCTCTGACACAAAAGGTGTTGTGGAAAACCAGCATCACCTCAGGTATTGAAATAAGTACGAGTTTTGTATTTTCTAAAAATTTATCCATAAACAATAAATAATGAGGGTAAAGAGAGTAAATAGGGAAAATAATATGAGAATTCTTAATCAAAGGTACATATATCACATTTCTTGATTTTAAATACAACTAAAAAAAATAAGGGTCAACCTAGAAAGGAACATCATAGAAAAGATAATAGTGCTCACCCCTGTCCTAGAATTAACTCTTTTTCACCCTCCCTTAATTCTGCATCTTACTTCATCCTCAAACTTAACCTTTACATGAGTATATGGATAGGATATCACTACTTGATTATCTAGTTCTGCACCTGTAGGGGTTTTTGGCTAAGGATAAGAGTATGTAATGTACTATAGGGTCAACACACTATGGCCTGCCAGTTCACAATCAGCCATGCCCTGTTTTTATATGACCTGGAGGCTGAGAATGTGTTTTATATCTTTAAAGAGTTGTTAAAAATAAAAAGGAAGAAGAGGAGGAGAACAAGGATATGTGACAAAGATCGTATGTGGTCCCACAAAGCCTAAAATATTTACTACCTAAAATATTTACTAAAAATATTTTTACAGAAAAAGTCTGCTGACCTCTAGATTAATAATTTGAACACTAAGCACTCTTAGAACAGTGATGGTGACTCCAATTCTGCTTCTATAGCACTGATTGCTCAAACACTGTGCCAAAAGGCCCAACTCAGGATATATTTTTAATAATTAAGGTAAAGAATAGGCATCTGCTAATGTGCCACATCTGTATGTGGTCTGGAAACAGTTATCAAATATAAAGTCCCACACAACTTAGCAAAGGATCAAGTCTTGCTGCTTATTCTGAAGAATGCCCTCATTTTGCCTTATGATTATTACCAATAGCCCTGTTCTCCAAGTCTTTATGTCCATGTTAGTGATCCAGGGCCCAAACAGCTATCCTGAGCTCTCTCTATCACTCCTACCTCAGTTTCCATTAATTCATTGCCACTGAGCAGCAATAAATTAGGGAAATATTGCCAAGAAGGGAATTATGAAGATCATAATTAACAAAGGAGACAGTTGGAGGATTTATAGTAAAGGCCGATCCCGGTCTAGTTTCACTGGGAAAGAGCATCATCTCAATCTCATTTGCCAGTAATTAGCTCTGCCTTTATTGCATTGTAAATACTGTTTTAATTACCATGCTCCTTAGTTGAGAAGATGGAACTCAGTATCCTTATTGGATTTCACATCCTGGCAACCCCTCTTCATCACTCCCCAGCCTTTGCTGTGTACAATAGATGTATGCAACTACAACCGGCAATGGCAGCTGAGAGGATTATAAGGGGTAGCGACAGGTAATATGAGAGATGCACGGTTCTGGGGAAGGAGTTGCATTGCTCTCCCTAATTACCATCCTGATCCCTCTTACCTTGGAGTCTCAGGAGGAATTAGCCAACATGGATAAGGCAATCCTGCTGGGATACCTTCTGAAAAGGCTCTACAAAGCCAGTGGAGATAACCATATTCAGAACTTCCAGACCCACTACAAGGCAACAATCATTAATTATGCATTAATTAGTATCAGATAGGAAGTGGGCCAAGAGCTGCAGTGGCCAGGATTCATGGGATGTGAAGTTGAGGCTCAGTTCATCCACTAACTCAGGGCGGGATTTGGATAAATGTTTTGGACCACGGCTCCTAACTGAAAAATAGAGTTATATTAGGTGTTTGCATATAACTCTAGATCAAAAATTGCATGCATTTATAAATTTTATATTGAAAAACATTTTAAAGAGCATCTTTTTTTATTTAAATTTTTTATGCTCTATTTTTTCTATTTGAGAGAGACAGAGCATGAGCATGGGAAGGGCAGAGAGACAGACACAGAATCTGAAGCAGGCTCCAGGCTCTGAGCTGTCAGCACAGAGCTCATTGTGGGGCTTGAACTCACCAACAGTGAGATCATGATCTGAGCCGAAGTTGGAGCAACCCAGGAGCCCCGAGACCATCTATTTTTTTAAGTTTATTTATTTATTTTGAGAGAGGGAGAGAGAGTGCACACATGCACAGGGGAGAGGCAGAGAGAGGGAGAGAAAAAATCCCAAGCAGGCTCCATGCTGTCAGCATGGAGCCCAACACAGGGCTCAATCTCACAAACTGTGAGATCATGACCTGAGATGAAATCGAGGGTCAGACACTTACCCAGGAGCCCCTTAAAGAGCATCTATTCTAATTTTGTGTGACAGACATCACCTCTCTTAAGCCTACCAAGTGATTTTTGCTGCAACTATGATATACGGTTCTGTGAAAGTTTATGCTTCTTTTGTACTGCCAATTTGTCACCTGAAGCATATGCCCTGGTTTCCACATTCTGCGCTGGGGTCAGCTCACTGAACATGCAAGGAGAGTCCCTGGGTGGCACCCTCAGCAAACAGGGGATGGGACTAGTCTCCCATCTTTCAGGTGGATGATACTGGGCCACATATGGTATTCTGCTCAGGAGAACTGAACCCTGTCTCCTGCTGCAATGACCTCAGTAATGTTCCCTTACACTGGCTTTTCTTCCTTCCTTGCTTCTCGACATCTGCTTCCTAAATTCACCTCCAAAAAAAAAAAAAAAAAAAAAAACAAGGCTTTTACCAGGGAACACTAACTAAGATACCCTTTCTGCTTAAAGACAAAGAAATTAAGGTGAAAAGAAAACAACGTATCTAGACCAAGGGTAGTATTCCTCCCACTGTCCTATTTGTAAATGGTCTGTCCATGTGGTTGCAAAGAACTATAATCTAGCAATAGTGAAACAGTCATTAAGTCCTATTCAAGTAACATAGGTGAAAGGGGCACCTGGGTGGCTCAGTTGGTTAACCATCGAACTTCAGCTCAGGTCATGATCTCATACTTCATGGGTTCAAGCTCCACATTGGGTTCTGTATTGACAGCTCAGAGCCTAGAGTCTCCTTTGGATTCCGTGTCTCCCCCTCTCTATGCCCTCCCCTGCTCATGCTTTGTCTCTCTCTCTCTCTCTCTCTCTTTCTCTCTCTCTCTAAAATATAAGCAAACATTTAAAAAAAAAAAACTTCTTTAAAGAAATAGCATAGGTGATGGAAATACCAGCAACAAAAATAAGAAAACATACTCTGATATCAAATGGACCTGGATTTGAACCCTAGTTCCACTATTTTAGAGCTGTGTGACTTTGCTGTACAAGCTTTTTATACCTTATTTTGCTTACCTATAAGATACTAGGAATAATATCTAAAATACAGTGAATTCCCAATAAATTATCATTATAATATTATCGTTATTATCATTCTTATATATAATAGTTCTGTGATTGTCAGATGAAAAAGAAAACGATCAATGCTGCAAATGGTAACCTTGCTCAAAACTTAAGGTTTTAGCTACTCTGTGCCCTTTCAAACCAATACTCAGGGAGTGTATTTTGTTTGTTTGTTTGTTTGTTTGTTTGCTGCTTTTCTGATTATCATGACACCAAGACACAGGAAAACACGAATGAAAAGGAGCACTGCAAATTGTATCACCTTCTCCCTCTGTCTAGAACTTTGACAGAGGGTCATTGATGACAGTTGGCACTGATGTACCTCATTCCTTTGGTTTGTGGACTGACACACCCAGGGTTGATGAAGACTGAGACAGACATCCAGCCCTCCTGGCTCTTCAATTTTCTAAGCCACTTGTGCCAACTGTTAGGGAACACATTCCAGATTTTGCAGAATTAGCAGGCAAGCATCCAGTGACGAATACATAGGAATGCAAAGCCGTGTCAGACGGTCTCCCAATCTCGAGAACCTTAAATGTCATCTGATCCCTGCTATAGCAAACTGGCCAAGTGGTCGTGCTGCTTCTGAACACTGCCATGTGACAAGATAGCCTAGTCCATATTTAGACAGCTCTTTTAGAGAGCTTTTCTTTATTTTCATCCAAAATATTTTCCCTGTAGTTTACATTCATTTGTCGTAATTCTAATCTATTAAGTCATTTAGAATAGAAGTCAATCTTTTTCTCCATATGACAACCTTTGAAAAAAATTGGAAACTTCAGTCACATCTTTTCTTGGTTGCCCTTTCTTCTGACTAGACAACTCTATAGTGCTTCTTTGTTCTTCATGGATTTCCCACCACTCGGGGAGATCAGAGAAATAAATTGAAAGTATATAAATAGCTAACTGCTTTTGAAATTAAAAATAATTGGGGTCCCTGGGTGACTCAGTTGGTTAAACACCCAACTCTTAATTTTGGTTCAGGTCATGATCTCATGGTTCATGAGCTCGAGCCCCGCATTGGGCTCTGCATTGACTGCACAGAGCCTGCGTGAGATTTTCTCTCTCTCTCTCTCTCTCTCTCTCTCTCTCTCTCTCTCTCTGCCCTTGCTCCCCTCAAAATAAACTTAAGATAATAATAATAATAATAATAATAATAATAATAATAATAGGTACAGTTTAACTTCTAAACAAGTAACTGAGAGTGGGCAGTATAATTGAGTGAGACTCAAATAGAGTCCATGAGCACATTCATTACTTAAAAGGAAGATGGTAATGTAGGAAGAACATGGGCTCTGGAGCCAGACCAACTTGAATTTGAATCTCAGTTCTGCTGCTTCTTTGCTGAGTGACCCTAGACAGATTACTTAACCTCTCTCACTTTTAGTTTCCTTATCTGTAAAATGGGCTTAAAACACCGGTTCCAGAGGGTTATTGTGAGGATTCAGTGGAAGAAATGATGTGAGTGTCCTTAGTGTACAGCCTGGCCACAGGCTGTAAAAAGAACATGTGCTGTGAAGCCAGATGGAGGAGTAAGAATCCTGGCCATGCTAATGCTTCCCTGTGAGAGTTTGCTCGAGTAACTCAGGTGTTCTGAGCTTCATCGGGCAAAAGCCAAATAACACAGTATTTGGGAATTTACTGTAATGATTAGAAACATAATTTCTAAAGTGCATAGCCCATAACCTGTTTCTTGAGTTATTCTTATCCCCCCCCCAAAAGTTTCTTTTTCTTTTCACTTCCATGAGGTTTCATTAGAAGATACAAATCAGTATAATCTGCTGGTTTGGGGTTTTTACCAAGATGCTAGTGAGTGGGATGGGTGTTACGAAAAGAATATGCCCAGCATGAATTTATGAAATGCAAAAACCTCCAGAAGAGTCTCCCATAAAGATTTACAAAAAATTAATGAATAATACCAACATACTATATATTCAGGGTTTTTTTTTACATACTAATGTTCAACAAGAGACCAGAAGAGTCATAACTGAGCCAAACAGGATGCCCATGACTTAGTGGTTTTTGAGTTTAAAGTGTTAGCTGAGAAATTCACAGGAGTAGAGCCAGACGGAAAGTGTGAGGAACATTGGGAAGAATGTAGAACATTCTGGATGGCACAAAAAAAGAAAGAGCACATAGATTCTATCCAGGGCACACCTTTAAAGAAGTACAGTCTTGCTCAACAGATGTAACAGAAAAATGATTACAGTGGGCTCAGTGCCAATTCATCTCTGTCCCTGGAAAAATATGCCCAAAGCCCACATCCTTTCGAGAAGGACTGAGTGCATGAAAGGAAAATCAGAAATGACAACCTACAGGATAAAGATCCTATGACTTTCAAGCCCAAATTTAAAAGCAACTCTGAAAACATATAGTGGAAAAAGTATCAGAAGATTTCACTTCTGACCTGTTCTACACTCCACTTTGTACCCTGAACAAATCACTTCTCCCTGTCCCTACCTCTCAGCGTAAGATGTAAGATAAAGAGGGGTGAAGTGGCTTATTTCCAAGGTCCCTTTCAGCACTAACAAATGCTGTGTGTCTTTCTCGTCAAAAGTATTCAAGATTGATTAGCATCAAGAAGTCAGCAAATTGCCAGGCGGCTCCTAGCATGGAGCCTGGAAGAGTGGAAGTGGAATAAGAAAATATGCCTTAGATGTATACTACTTCAAAATTAGAATCCACCAGTGAATGTCTAGTTAATGCTCAAACTGGTTAGTTAACATCCAGTTAATGGAAACATGAGATGACTTTGAGGACACTGGCTGTCACTTTTTTGGAACCAGTTCAGACTGAAACTCAGATCTAGAAATTCTTTTTTTTTTTTAATTTTTTAAAAATCTTTATTCACTTTTGAGGGACAGGAAGAGACAAAGCATGAGTGAGGGAGGGGCACAGAGGGGGGGGACACAGAATCCGAAGCAGGCTCTAGGCTCTGAGCTGTCAGCACAGAGCCCAACACGGGCTTGAACCTACAAACTGTGAGATCATGACCTGAGCCAGAGTCGGACGCTCAACCAACTCAGCTACCCAGGTGCTCCCCCGCTCCAGATCTAGGAACTCTTGCATCAAAGTGTAACTTCCCCAAGAATGTAAACTTCTCCCTCAATTCTTCTTTTAAAAGGGTTCTCTTTCTTTGAAAAAAATCTTAAAACTGTTAACATGAGCCACTATCCTCTATGACAAGAGGGAAGTCTCCATTTCCTTCACACACATCCCTACATCCTTCTGCCCTAGTCTCAGTGCCTGGCACCTTCTTTACTGAGAGGCACAGGCTAGATACATTCAAGTGTGTGTCCTGTGCTAAAAGCAGGAGTGAGTCTGAGGGAAGAGGATGGTGTTTGAAGGCCTTAAGGACATGAACACAAGGCCACCCACATACCATCTGTTCATGTGTTCTCTAGATAGAAGAAAAAAGAAAAATGGGCCCCCAGGTGCAATATTCTTAGAGCCATATCCCTCGGTAGATACAGCCTAAAAGTTCAATATTAATGACATAATTATGTAGATATTACATGCAATGATAATAATAATATAGTTATTCTGACCACCCTAGTGGAACATAAGCACCTTCATTTAGCCATACACTCATATCATGCTGTCATTATGGAGGTTATAAATTGCTTCTTCATGGGCTATTTCCTCATAGAAATGTAGATGCTCCAATGCTTTGTTATCCTGTCATCTCTAGGGAAGTTAGTAGCCCTGATAAGCTGATATAGGAGGTAACCTCTAAGCCCCTTCCCCTAGCATGGAGAAAAGGCAATATTCATTTTTGGACCACTCACTCTCTGTCTTACTCTTTATCCCCTTTATTAAATGGCTTTGCCATTCCGTTCCAGCAACAGAAGGCTGGGGTGGGCCAGCCGGACGGCATGGTGTTGAAATCACTCCCCATAAAAACGTGCCTGCAATGTTACAGCAGCTTTGATGCTGTTGTAATGCACCCATAAAATCAAGGAACATATGTAGAGGCAGCTGCTGGTGGCAGCGAAGGAATGTAAAAAATATGAGGCTGTTGAAAAACTTTGATAGATTTTACTGCCAGCCAAGTATATATACTTTTTATGGTCTGCTATATGAACCTACAAAAAAAAGAAAAAAAGAAAAATCATGCTTTTCTTTAGTGTGTTTATTCATTGCATCGTTTACAACACATTCCTGAGACAAACTAGGAGACCAGATGATTACTTTTCAAATCAGTGGGTCTCTGTTTAGCCTTAAGAAACTCAGAGAGAAAGGAAAAGGCCTTTAATAACTGGTCCTTAGAGGGCAATGGGGAAGCCCTATGAGGAGGTTAATGTCACTGCGCATAAACCATTTCCCCACATCACACCCTCTGAATGCATCGGGGCCCTCAGAGATTGGCTATTCAACTTCCTTGATGTGGCACAGGCTTTGTATAACTAAATAATGGTCAGGCAGGGATATGATCATGAGGGGGGAGGGGGAATCAGATTACCTAAGCCTAAGGGTAGTATTAGTATACAATCAATATAAAACTGCACAAGGTTAAGTCAAAAGGATGTGGGAAGAAAATATCAGAACTGCCATTATATTTATTTGTATGTAAAATGACAAGGAATAAAGTATGCTTTACTAATATTTAATACATGCACAGTTAGAATGCCCCTCTCATTAGCAGATCTTCACGGCTGAAGATTTGATCCAAAATTCATATACTATATATTCACATATTGGGATAAATGCTCCAAAATTCCTTACTATAAATGTGAGATAAAAAGTTTAGAGATTGCTAAGTTAATAGTAAAAAAAAAACAAAAAAACAAACAAACAAACAAACAAACAAAAAAACAACAACCTCTCCTTGACACTGTAAGAAAAAGCCCAAATATTTAAGAAATGGGTAATTCTTCTATAATAAAATGTTTTAGAACATGGAAAATACAGCAAATTTCCAAATTATTTTATTTGGCTTGGACATGTGTTCCATGTTTGGTTGGTTGGCCTTTCTTTGTTTGCTCTTCCTTTAAATGTAACCTTTCTGCAATTCCTATATTGATACACATATTTTTTTTCTTATTTATTCCACTAGCATTTTAATGAGCATCTGGAAGTGTTAAAATGCGTACAAACACAATGTCCCCTTATCCTGCTCTTTCTGGTACACAAGGTGATTCTCCTTGCTCTAAGACAGTGAAGTTCAAAAGATTAGTAAAGTACTAACAGTCATGTGCGTGGCTAGAACAATAGTCATGACTATACACTTTAATAACAGGATTTGACACCGTTTTTAAAAAACTGTGTTTGATCATGGGAACAGGGCTCATATTCTGAATCTGCCATTTGTATGTGTTAAATGAGCAAGTCAGTTACTCTCTCTTAGACACAGTATAATCATCTATAAAACAGAGATACTTTACACATATCTATAGAATATTGGTGGTACTTAATAAATAGAAACTATCATCATAAATATTATAACATGATATTTATTTCCTGTAACATCTGGAAAGCATCCTAAAAAACAAATAACTCAAAAGATTTAGCATTATCATAGTGAAAATAAGGTTAGGAAAAGAAGTAGTAGAGGAAAAGAAGAAATGCCTGAATGAAGAATGAGAATGAAGGAATTTAAAATAGTCTAATGAAAATAAAATAAAATAAAATAAAATAAAATAAAATAAAATAAAATAAAATAAAATAAAATAAAATAAAATAAAATAAAATAAAATGTATCTCTGAAGTTCTGCTTAACACTGCAAGATTAAAGAGGTTAGCACAATCCTAAGCAGCCAGGAATTGCTATCTTTGGGAAAAGATACCGGTTGGTTTCCAATGGTCTCCAGTGATTTATCTCTTGGCAACACTGGAACCAACAAAAGGAGCAAATTTCCATTCCTGACTTGTAGGGCTCAAGTGAAAAATCTATTATTAGGTATGAAAGGCCAGATGGAGTGGCCAAGGCCTGGAGCACAAAGGTTAGTTTTCAAGAACCATCTGGGGTTTGTACCTATGCCTTAGTGAAAAGCAGTAAGAGCCCAGAACACAACACAGTCAATTAGGAAGGCAGTAGCTGGAGGCCTGCTGGTCTGCCAGCCTTTCACTGGTATAGAAAAATGATGGTTTGGAGACAGGAAAAGTCTATCAATTATTTTCTTCTTTCTTTTTTAATTTTCAAAAACTGGATACATTTAGTAGCTACGAGAGTAAGCAGAGACATTAGGACTCGTCCAGTTTCACAGTCACACTTCCCAGTTTCACAGAAGTTTCTGGAACACTCTCCTTTCATCTGACAGGTTGTTCCCATGGTAGGGTGGGAGAGAGGCCTGGCTCGGGCATATACTGTAAAAACATGCAAACTACTCCTCAGAGTTTATCCGAAACCCTCACAATTTGGTTCCTATTGATATTATCTACCTTCCTGAAGAGTCATGGTAAACTTTCAGATTATATTGAGTTTCTGTTGTAAAATTAATACCTCAGTTATCATCATAATGGGGCAGAACGGTTTTAAATGTCATTTCTTTACTAATGAGTCACTGGATTTCAGACGGATTACTTAACCATTCTGAACTGCAGTTTCTTCATGTTAAATGGTAATAATAATCATTTTTTTCATGTTAAAAATGATTAAAGAAAGAAAGAATTTATGCAAGAAAGTTAGCTCAGTGTACTCACTGTTTGTATCCATTCATGTTGTCAACACGGGTTCACGGGGTACTAACTGTGCAGGTACTAATGGCACACCAGTGAGACGATACGTGGTACACAGGTTTATAATAAACAACTAAATTACAGCTGTTATTTTTTATGGAACAAAGGCAGAAATTTGGGAAATAGAAAAAAAAAGATTTTTTTCTGGCCATGAATAACCCTACTGGCCATGTATAGCCAATTTTAATATTTTTATATAATTCCTTGCTTTGATTCACTTGAACAATAATACCTCAGATAAGGCTAAAGCTAAAAAGGAATAAATCAACTATAAATGATGGGCTTTTTATGTGAATATGTCATAAACAATATTTAGAAAACACTTTTTGCTTATTTTATATATTTTAGGTGTATGCACATTGGTGTAGGGCCAAATTTTTAGATTACACAGATACTTCAATTTTGGAATAAATGAAGCAAAATATTATGATTTGAAGCAGACGGATCTCATTTTGAAACCAGGCTATGCCTCTAACTAGCTGTGTGATATTAGGAGAGTTTACTTCTCCTCTCAAGGTTCAGGCTTTTCATCCTCAAATTTAGTTAAGATTCTATATATGATCTAGTTATTACCAGTGTCTAAAACAACATAAACTTTTTGCTATTTTATGAAATTAATAAATGTCTGGCTCAAATTTTATGGTGAGCTTATGACAATTCTGTGGATAGAATTTTAAAGTATGTGCTTTGACGGGGCGCCTGGGTGGCGCAGTCGGTTAAGCATCCGACTTCAGCCAGGTCACGATCTCGCGGTCTGGGAGTTCAAGCCCCGCGTCAGGCTCTGGGCTGATGCCTCAGAGCCTGGAGCCTGTTTCCGATTCTGTGTCTCCCTCTCTCTCTGCCCCTCCCCCGTTCATGCTCTGTCTCTCTCTGTCCCAAAAATAAATAAACGTTGAAAAAAAAAAATCTTAAAAAAAATAAATAAATAAAGTATGTGCTTTGACCTAAACAGTCAATGAGAAAAATAAATGTATTTTAAATAACTTTATATTGAATCAAAATGACAGCATAGAACATATTAGATTCAGTTGCTACAGAAGTTTCTCACTCTCTCTTAAAACATACTTTCAGGTATAACTGAACTGAAACCAACCAGTAATCAAACCTTTTTTAAAATAACAAATGAGAGGCACCTGGGTGGCTAAGTCAGCTGAGCATCTGACTCTTGGTTTGGCTCAGGGCATGATCTCACAGTTGGTGATTTCAAACCCCATGTCAGGCTCTCTGCTGATAGTATAGAGCCTACTTGGGAATTTTTCTCTCCCTCTCTGTGCTCCTTGACTGCTCAGTCTCTCTCTCAAAATAAATAAATAAAACTTAATAAAAAATAAAAATAAATGAGGATATGTCTGTAAATTTTTGATCATCCAAAAGATTCAAGTTATAGGAATGAGAGGTTGAATTTTTATGTTTAAAAATTGTTGTTTGGCTGGTTTTATTATGAAATGATGTAATTTTCAGGATTATTCCAACTTCTGTCATAGTCCTAAAATGATATATTTATTTGCTTTAAATCAAGTAGAGACTGGATGACAAGACTTGGGTAATCAAGGAAGCATGCTGAATGACCCATTTAAGGAACAATGTTCAGCCACAGAGAGAAGCAACCCATAACTGCAGGTGTCCTAGAATGAAACTCTTCCCTCCCTTCTTTTTCTCTTCCCTGAGACAGGCATAAAGATCATAAAATAGAGATAACAGTGTCAGAGTTGATAATGCCTACCTACTTCCTCTATTCAAATTTTCTTTCCTGCCATTCCTGAGAGATTTGCAATTTTTCAACCTATTAAAGAAGATCTGATGTGTGCTCAATGAGATATCAGGATATTTTAGACTTCTTCCAATTCTACATTAGTAGGAATTCTAGAATCTTTAAAAGCCTGCATTGTCTCCTCTTTAGACCATGAAGCTATCCCTGAGAAATCTAACCTTCACCTCCTAGAGCTACCATTGTGTTCCTAAAATATATTCAGTTTGGCAATTGATATTAAATCACTCTGATTTACTGACCTAACTCTCATCATCCCACCTAAAATGTTCATACATTAAGGATAGGGCCAAAACTTTTACTTGTCTTCTGGGTCCCATGGTACCCAGCACTGATCAACTTTGATGAATTGACAGAAGAGTTAGGAGACTTCTCAAGGGTGGGAGGGCCAAGTTTGTGTGGCATAGGTGTATACAATATCAAGAGAGAAACTGGGCCATTCAATTTGCAATTCTTGTTAAAAAAAATAAAAACCCTCATGTTGACAATTTTAATGTCTTTTAGTAAGGCTATGCTAGAGAAAAATGATGTAACTCTCAAAGTGTGAACAATTTTCCAGACGAAAGGGCCACCAACTGAACCAAACTCCCATCCTTCTCCTCAGTTCTTACAAGTACTGCACAATCTCATAGACTTTTATTTGCCCATTAATTTTCAGGCTCTTTCCCAGTGAGCATTGAAGTCAAGTATTAAAACTATGAAAGTGAGTTCCACAAGCTAAAATTAATGCTTTACTTGAACTTACTAAAGAATTTAATTAAATACTCTACAAAACAAAAGAGGAAAAGCACTCCCCTAACTTACTGTGGATCCATGCATGAGTGGGCACACTTACAAGCACATTACTGGAATCCTGCTTAAAAATGGGAATGACTTGAGGCATCTGGATGGCTCCCAAGGCTAAGCATCCGACTCTTGGTTTCAGCTTAGGTCATGATCTCACGATTTCATGAGTTTGAGCCCCATATCGGGCTCTGTGCTGACAGTGTGGAGCCTGCTTGGGATTCTCTCTCCCTCTCTCTCTGCCTCTGCCCCCACTAATGCTGTCTCTGTCTCTCTCAAAATAAATAATAAACTTAAAAAATTAATTTAAAAAAATGGGAATGACGGGTCTTGGTGGGTCCTGAATGCTCACATGTGTCTAAAGCAGGAAAAAGGTTAAAATGAGGAAATAAAGATTCTAACACCCCTCTATATCCTGGTTTAGATCAGAGCCTTCATGAAAATGCCTATCTCATCACTACCTACTAAGATCACTAGGAACCAGATGATACTAGGGTCAGCAATGATATAGAAAAATTGCACCCATCATATGTTGCTGGTGGAAATGAAAAATGATGCCATTACACTACATGGCAGTTTTTTTTTTTTAATGTAAATACAGAATTACCTAGTGACACAAGAATTCCACTCTCAGATATCTACCCGGGAGAAATAAAAAATATGTCTACACAAAGATCTATACACAAATGTTCCAGCAGTTCACAACAGCCAAAAAAGTGGGAAGAACCTGAATGTCCATCAATTGGTGAATGAATAGAGAAAATGTTTATCTACTCAGTGGAATGCTATTCAGCAATAAAAGAAATGGAAATACTGACACATACTAAAAAAAAAGGCAAGACATTAAATAGCACATGTCATATGATCCACATATACAACATGTCCAGAAAAGGCAAATCTCCAGAGACAGAAATAGTTGTTGTCTAGGGCTGGGAATGGAAATGGGGAGTGATTATAAATGTGCAAGAGGTTTCTTTTTAGTTGATGGAAATGTTCTAAAATCAGATGGTGGTAATATTTGTATAACTTTATAAATACACTAAAATCCATTGATTAGTATAGTTAAACCAGGTGAAGGATCTAAATATAAATTTAAATTATGTCAGTAAAGTTGTTGAGAAGAAGAAGTAGAAGAAGGAGAAGGAGAAGGAGAAGGAGAAGAAGAAGAAGAAGAAGAAGAAGAAGAAGAAGAAGAAGAAGAAGAAGCCGCTGCCACAGTAGCAGCTTCCCAGACTCAGTTTTGAGAAAAGAGCAGGTAGGACAAGCCATATTCTCTGCTGGGCAAGATTAGGTGAGAAAAGAGGTTCCCATTTCAGAGGTCTGGAAAGATCATCCAAAATGGAAGGGACAGGAAGAGCTTTCAAAATGGATTAGGATATTACTAGACAAAATGACCTAAGACTCCTTCGCAGATGAGAAAGCAAATCTGCACTGAAAGCTGCACTAAGCAGTTAGAAAAGCATTTTGCTACACGTGGTGAGAAAGCCAGACTTGGAAGGAGATGACCTGAGTTCAAACAGCTCTGCCATCCACCTCTCTGAGCTCCAACGTCCTCATCTGTTCTGTTTAGAGCTGTGGCCCATTTATGGATTATCTCCTACCACCGTGTACTCTTTTATGGTAAATTTCACGTCATCTCATTCAATTCCCAGGACAAGAAAAGATGTAATGATTATCCCCAAACCTGGACAGAAAAGGACACTTAATTACTGAAAGTCATGCAGTTGCAGAACACATGAACTGAATGATACTGGAATAAAGTAGTGGGAGTCCAGGGCCTGCAAGCTTTTTCACTTTGCCATGTATACTATATTTTTACTACTCTCACCCCTCAATCTGAGGGCCATTTCAGGAAAGCTTTGGAGGTATTCCAAATGACAAGTAGCTCACAAGGAACACGGCTTAGAGGGTAGAGAGCACCATGTTTTAACCTCTTAGTATATCATGACCTTGAATAAAATGCCTAATGCTCACATTCTCAACTTTCCTAATATGTAAAATGGAAATAATAACAAAATATATTCCCAAGAGTTCTGGCATGAATATTAACATCAGTACAGTATAGAATCTAGTGCTTGGTTCGGTCATAAATGTCTATTATTACTCTTGGCACTGTTCTATGAATGTAAAGAATGGTGGCTGGGTCAGTAAATGCTAGTTGAATCTAAATCTGATCTCATTATATGACTCTACAGGAGTAACTCTGTCACTCTGGGCAAACTCAGAGAATTGAACCACAAGAGCTATGAGTTCTCTACTCAGAGATAACAATTAATGATAACATTTTATCATTACATTAACAATTACATTACCAACATACTTTGCTAGCAACTAAAACAATACCAAAAGACCCTGAAGTCTACCAGTTACCAGGCACCGACTATTTAAGATGTTCTTAGTAATCGCCACAATTTTCCAAAGTAAGTATTATTTTACCCCTTTACACACAAGAACACTGGGATCCAGTTGTTTTCACATCAGAAGGGAGTTAGTTAACCTCTACACTTACCTAGCTGATAGGGGATAGAATAGGAATTTAGACCCAAGTCTTTCTGGCTCTAAAGTACCCACTATCATTTACTATATCACTTATCTCCTCAGGCTTTACCTAAAAGTCAAGATGATGCTTATAGTTCACTTTATAATACCCAGGAAAGTCCAGGTGGAGGTGACTTGATACTGTTGCAATATTGTTCTCGAAAAGCCAACTCTATCTGCACATTTCTGATATGCCTTACCCCACATCTGAATTTACAAAGGAATAAAGTGAGGGTGATGTGATTCATTGTGTTAAAAAATGTGTTAGAAGATGGTTAACTTTAAATTTCTTTCAAAGAACTATTAACACATCATTAGATTTCTACAATCTCAAGTAGCACAATTTCAGAGGGACCACATGTTATACAAAGAGAGGCCACCTGTGCCAGCCAAAGAGTTGTTGTTAATTCACCAACACTCAGGGACTTGTTTTCAATTAGTTTAATCCCCAATATGGTTTGATTTCGTGGGTGTGAGCTCAGCCCTTGACAGGACTAACAGCACTTTCCAGAAATTTCTACCTTCAAGACAAAGGAGGAGGAGGAAGTGGGAAGTGGAAGTCAGGAAATTAGGTGGCTAAGGGCTAACATCCCTTGGCAGACCAGCCTTAGGACTAACAGCAGTCACTGAGGCCCAGATTGGCCTCGAGAATATGACATTCTATGCTAGGACACATTTTCTATCAGGGTAAGTAGTCTTTCCAAGGGATGTGTCTGAGGTCAGTTTCTTCTGAGATCTGGGCTGCTAAGGAGTTAATTCCCAAAGACAGTTACAGTGAAAAAACCAGTTGTTCTCCTGCTGCACGGCTCCAACATCACCTGAGTATTTCTATAGCCTGGTGACCTTTGATTCTGAGCCCTACAACCAGAATTCACCCCCTCCTCCCCAATTTATATAACCTAACTGCTCATTAAGACTGATTATTTTAAAGTTATTATAAAAAATTTCAACTATACACAAAACATAGAAGACTCCTACAATAAATCTCAATGTACCTAACTTTTGAGTTTAACAATTATCCCCTTCTGACCAATCTTATCCCATCAACACCCCCACCCATTGTCCCTCTCCCACTGGAGGACTGTGAAACAAATCCCAGACATCATGTAAGGAAATATTTCAGAGTGGATATATAACTGTTAAAGACTTTTTCTTAAAAATCAACTATAATACCATTATCCTGCCTAATAAAATTTAAAAGTTATTTCTTAATACCATCAAATGGAGAATCCATGTTCCAAGTTACTTGACTATTTCAGAGAGGAAATCTACAATTATTTTGTTAAAATCAGAATTCACATAAAATCTAAACAGTTGATACGTCAAGTCACTTTTAACCTATGGTTCCCCCCCCACCTTTTATTTCCTTTGTGAATAACTTAAGTTATAGGAGCTATAGAGATTTTCATTGTCTGAATAAATGTGATGTCCTTTAACATGTTCCTCTTCCTTCTCTATTTTCTTTCCAGACTGGTAACTGGATCTAGGGACTCAACCAGAATCAGTTGATATTTTGACAAGTATATATTATAGGCCATGGGTATTTCCATCAGAAGATAAATACTGCAGACTGTCTTCCTTCTTGTAATGTTAGTGGCACTGATGATTATTGCCACATATATTACTTCACCGCAGATTACAGAATTATTGTATTCTAATTCTACAATCTCTTGTTCATTTATTAGCTAGACTGCTTTGATAAATAAAAATCACTATTCAGTAACTATTTGGTTACTCTCATGTATGGTGCCTAAAGGAAAATGAGGATAAATGCTTAATTATTTTCTTTAATTTGCTAGTTTTCTTTTTTTTTTAATTTTTTTTTTCAAGATTTATTTATTTTTTTGGGACAGAGAGAGATAGAGCATGAATGGGGGAGGGGCAGAGAGAGAGGGAGACACAGAATCGGAAACAGGCTCCAGGCTCTGAGCCATCAGCCCAGAGCCCGACGCGGGGCTCGAACTCACGGACCGTGAGATCGTGACCTGGCTGAAGTCGGACGCTTAACCGACTGCGCCACCCAGGCGCCCCTAATTTGCTAGTTTTCAAGACAATAATTTGGTTCCTAAAATCCTCCAAACATGGTCAATGAAGTTTTAATTTATAGTATCGTTATGGTGTCATGGATTTAAATATCTTTGATTTGTACAGTCTATTCTTGTGATAATTATTTATGCTCAAATTATCCTAAATTTGGCCAGTGGGAGCTTCTTGAAGTCGATTCCTGAGTTCTTTTGATGTGATCCTAGAAGTCTTCAGTAGCTTTCTTTTTTCTGTATGACAAGATGCATTTTTTTAATTTAATATTTTTTAATTTTTTATTGAGATATAATTGATGTATGACATTGTGTAAGTTTAAGTTGTACAACATGTTGATTTGATACATTCACATGCTACAATGTGATGACCACCGTAGCATTAGCTAACACCTCCATTACATCACATAATTACCATTTCTGTTTTTATGATGAGAACATTTAAGATCTAAAAAAGACAAGAAACAACAAGCGTTGGTGAGGCTGCAGAGAAAAGGGAACCTTGGTGCATTGTTGGTGAGAAGGTAAATTAGTGCAGCCACTATGGAAAACTCCCTTTGGGGAAAAGTCGTACAATCAGCAGAGGTCTTCTGCTCCAAAACACCATGCCCCCCTCTCCTTGAGTTACCACCACATTTTGTCATTTCTCAAAACCAAGTCCAGCTGTGCAACTTATGGCTCCTGGCTTCAGGTCCAGTGTGACTTCCATCACACTGTGTGACCTTCTTTATAATCATTCCTAACCTCACTTAATTGCTAAAAAGCAAAGCATTACCATGCCAGAGTTTTTAAATACCTATTCCAACTGGTCTTAGAAACACATTTTGTGGCTTCATTTTGGTCATTTTTTATGTTAGACAGGCCAACGGAAGGGAAAACCCAAGTCACTGCAAATATAAACACAGCAGCCAATATCAGACCCAGAACAAGTGCCAGAAAGATAGTAATATGTGGTATGGTTTTAGATTCTGTGACAATAAGCAGTTCCTCATAGTGAAGTAACTGTAAGATGGTAGGACAAATATTAAACTTTAATGTGTGCGCATCTGAACCTGAGTTCTCGGGTTGTGTCCACACCAGAACAAATTATAGAAAAATCATCTCTAGTGTTTGTACATCAAATGGAAGTCCAAGTCTTCAGTCCTGGATTTTGTGAGAGCTGAGATGGGAAGCATCTCTTCTCCCCCCGCCATGACACATGATGGACCAAAAGGGGAGTATAAATAAATTCCATTGGAAGATGAAAGAGTGCTACCCAAGAAACAAGAGACTTAACTCCATGTTGGGTATCATACAGATGTAAGTGCCATTTTTTTCCTTCTCTGACTGATGGGTTCAAAATGAAATGTACTTTGGTTTGAGAAGACAAATCACCATAATAAAACTGACTTGTTTGACTAGTTCACGTATCAGCTTCCCAGGCACAAGGGATTCACATATCTGACCATGATAACAGAGTAGTAAAAACACTACCCCTGGAGCCAGGCGGGTCAGGTTTTGCCTTATTAGGTGGGTGATTCTAGACAAAGTGCATACTGTGCTTTAGTTTCATTATCTATAAAATAGGGATAATGATATCTCATAAGATATCACATCATGTTCTGGAGGAAAAAATAAGATAGTGTTCATCAAAACATGAACCTTACCTACAGTCACCTGAAGAGGAGACAATCAAGGGCACTTGGTACTCCAGGCTTGGTTTGGGGGAATATAAAAGCAATTTTATTTTATGGATAGGAAACAGACTGATCATGTGACTCTATCATAGGTCTGAAAAGATTTATTATACCAGACGTTAACTAAAATTATCCATGTGGCTAACGTTTCCTTCTGTGGCAGAAAAGAGAGTTGCTGATACCCCTGCAGCAACACCAAGGAATCTAAAATGCAACAGGGGAAAAAAAGATCCCAACCAAAACTAACCATTTACTCTCAGCACCTCCTTCATCCACTCTTTCTCACGATCCTGTATTACTGAATCAAACAGGAACTAAGCCTTAAAACTTATAAAGCCCTATGGAAGTATGAAGCATTTAAGATACTTACCCATGTACTTTACCACATACCTTTTTTGAAAGGTTGCTTGGGCATGAGTTCAGTATTTGTATTCTTCTATGTCAGTCCCTGGCTCCTGGAACCAATTCTGCTCACTTACTCCCCATCAACTATCTCTGGGAGAAGAATTTGATAATATCACAAAGGGACTCTATCTATAATGGAGCCAAGACCATCAAACAGGAAGGGAAAATTATTATTTTCATAGAATTGAAGAAAAACACCAAGAATGTGTTTTGCTAGCAGTGTGTATGTGTTTGTGCACATGCACACTTGTTTATCTTCCTTCCTGACAAAAAGATGAGGAAAATAATGAAAGGTGAATACTTTTCTTCCAGGTTTTTTCTTATTAAACTTTAAGGAGTCCTTAATAACATGTAAGCAAACTAAGTCCAGCAACATATATAAAAAGGATTATACAAGTGACCAAGTGAGATTTATACCAAGGATGCAAGGTTGTTTTCACATCTGAAAATCAACTAATATAATAAACTATCAACAGAATATTCAACAAAACACACATAATCATCTCATCACATAAAAAGCTTTTGAAAAATCCTACACTCCTTTATGATAAACAACAAAACAACAATATTATTAGCTAAGACTAGAGAACACTCCTATAACCCAATAAACGGTTTCTATGGAAAACCCACAACTAGCATCATATTCAATGGTGAAAAATTATTCCCCCTAAACTTTAAGACCAAGGCAAGGATGTCTGTTCTCGCCACTTCTGTTCAACACGATACCAGATGTTCTACCCAGGGCAATCAGAAAAGACAATGAAATGAAAGGAATCCAGATTGGAAGGAAAAAGTAAAACTATCATTATTTACAAATGACATGATTTTATATAACAAGAATCCTAAGAAATCTACTAAATCTACTAAAAATCAATTAGAACTAACAAAAACATTCTGCAAGGTGGCAAGGGTTAGACAAATATATAGAAATCAAAAATCAATTATATATGTATGCACTAGAAACCCCAAAATGAAGTTAAGGAAACAATTACACCTGTAATAGCATCCAAAAGAAGAAACAATCAGAAATAAACTTAACAGAAGTATAAAACTTATGGTCTGAAAGACATTAAGAAGACTTAATATCTTCTGAAAGACATTAAAGAAGACTTAAATACATAGTACGACATCAGTATTCATGAATCCAAGGACTTAATATTATTAAGATGCCAGTATTTCCCATATGGATCTACAGATTCAATGTAATCCCTACCAAATCTTAGCTGAGTGTTGTTTTTGTTTTGGTTTGGTTTGGTTTGGTTTTCAGAAACTGACAAGTTGATTCTCAGATTCATATGGAAATTCAAGAGACTCAGAATGGTCAAAGCAATTCTGGGGGAAAAAAAAGTTGGGGCCACATACATTCCAATTTCAAAACTTACAAGAAGTATATAGTAATAAAGACAACATAGTAGTGGCTTAAGGGTAGACATGTAGACCAACAGAAGAGAACCAACAGTCCAGAAATAGACCCTAACAATTATGGTTAATTAATTTTGACAACATTTCTAAGACAATCCAATGGTGCAAGAAGAGTCTTTTTTAAAAATGGTACTGGGAAAACTATATATCCGTATGAAAAGCATAAAGCTGGACCTCTACTTCATACTATACACAAAAATTAACTGCATCAAAATGTATGTAATAGTTGACTCACTATACTATACACCTGAAGCTAATATAGCACTGTATATTTATTATACTGGAGTTAAAATTTTTAAAAATAATAAATTTTTTAAAATGTAACAAGGGGTGCCTGGGTGGCTCAGTCGGTTGAGTGACCAACTTCGGCTCAGGTCATGATCTCGCAGTTGTGAGTTCAAGCCCCGCATGGGGCTCTGTGCTGACAGCTAAGAGTCTGGAGCCTGTTTCAGATTCTGTGTCTCCCTCTCTCTTTGCCCATTCCCTGCTCATTCTCTGTCTCTCTCTGTCTCTCAAAAATGAATAAACACTTAAAAAAATTTTTTTTAATGTAACAAATACCTAACTATAAGAACTAAATCTTAAAACTTGTAGAAATTATAGGAGTAAATCTGTAGGACCTTGGGTTAATGAACACCTTCATAGAGATGACACCAAAATCACAAAAGAAAAAAGAAAAAATTAGGTAAATGGACTCTATCAAAATAGAAAAAATTGCAATTCAAAGGACATACCCAATACATACATAAAAGTAAAAAAATAAAATAAAATAAAAAGATAACCCAGAAAGTGGGAGAAAATATTTACAAATCACAAATCTGCTAAAGTACTTGTATCTATAATACATAAGGAACTCTTACAACTCAACAAAAGACAACCCAATTTTAAAATGGGCAAAGGATCTGAATGGACATTTCCCCAAAGTAGATGCATAAATTGCCAATTAACACATGAAAAGACACTCAGCATCATTAGGCTATCAGGTAACACAAATAAAAACTACAATGACACCACACCCACTAGGATGGCTATAATCAAAAAGACAAACAGTAACAAGTGTTGATGAGGATGTAGAGAAATGTGAACTCATATACTAGTGGTGGCACCCTAAAATGGTACAGCCACTTTGTAAAACACTCTAGCTGTTCTACAAAAGAGTAAACACAGAGACCATATGATCCATCAATTCAACTCTTAGGTATATATCTAACATAACTGAAAGTACATGTCCACACTAAAACTTGTACACAAATGTCCATAACAGCGTTATTCACAATAGCCAAAAATTGGAAATAAACCAATGTTCATAAATTGATGAATGAATAAAACACTGTATATCCATACAATAATATATTACTCAACAATAAAAAGCAGTATGAGTACACTCTACAACATGGATAAGCCCTTAAGACCATACTCAAAGTGAAACAAGATAGTCATAAAATGTGATATATTGTATGATTCCCTCTACATGAAATGTACAAAATAGACAAATACATAAAGACAGAAAGTAGATTAGTAGTTGCCTAGAGTTTAGAAAAAATAAAAAATGAGAAGTGACTCCAGTAAGTAAGAATTTTCTTTTTGGGGTGATGAAAATACTCTAGAATTGACTGTAGTGATGTTTGCACAATTCTGTGAATATAATAAAAGCCATCAGGCTTTATGGTATGTGAATTATATCCAAGTAAAGCTGTGACACAAAAAGAATTCAGGTACGAGTCTTTGATTTACGAACCTCCAGAACAGGACAATGAGTCATTTCCTATCTTACATTATTTTATAATGTTTGTTTCAGACATGTGAAGTGATACTTCCCTGTGGGGAAACCTATTCCTTCCAGAAATTATTCACCAAATATTGAAAAAAATATCCTTAATTGTCTTATTCTTCGGATAAGACTAAGGCTATAGAATATGCTGAATCAAACACTTTGCTGTACACAATGGAGGCAGAATAATACGCGAGAGCTATTTTATTCTGCAGAATTTTTTTTCCTATTGTGGCCACTAAATCATAGTAAATGCAGTAGGATATTAAAGTTCAACCTATTTTCTGACATGAAAACTCCAAGGTCATGCTTGTCTATGATACATTAAAGGAAATCATTAGATACATTCTGTTGAAGGAGGCTACCTTCTGTGGGATGGGATGAAATATTCCCTCTTCTCAGAAAACAGGAAGGTAGTAAGGTAGTCAAAATGAACCCTAAAGAGGATTCTTTATTCTGAGGCTGACAGTTTCACTTTGTTAACGATTTGAGTTGAAGCACTTCCTGATTGGCCACTAAGGGCTACTGTGAGAGGGAAAGAGTGTGTAAGAAATTAAGAGAAGGTGGGGGGTTAAAAGAGATGGAAAGGTGAGAACGTTTGAAGGGGACAAGCAATATAGAAAAGTCCCAGGAGACCAGAGCTGGAAAAGTAATCCCAGAGGGAAAAATGTGATGAGGATGTGACCATAGGTGTCCATAAAAGGCTCATTATAAGTGCCCCAGCACTACTTAGTATTCCTAATGGCCAACCCAAAAGGACTGAATCTGTGTGCAGACATCATGTGGGCATGAACATCTTTGTGGCCACACCAAGCTGTCACCATGAGCAATACGGTAGATAATTCTGTCACCATCTGGATGTCCCTTAAGGATACCTCCCTATAATTGTCCAGGGACAATTATAAGACCAAAGGGTATTATAAGAGAGGGACTATGAGGCAAGGTTGAGTTAAAGGGGGAAGCTTCAACACCCATACTTAAAGGGAATGCAGTCAACAACCTTGTCTGCCAAGTGGGATTCTGTTACATAAACAAGTGTTAATACAGATTAGGTGTTCATGGCACATACTTTTCATATGATTGCTCACTTTAAAAACCCACTGGAAGAGGATTTTATTTTATAGAAAATACTGACAATGATTTACAATTGACTCTGATATTGAGGTAGGATTAAGAATAAAATATTTTAGGGGCGCCTGGGTGGCGCAGTCGGTTAAGCGTCCTACTTCAGCCAGGTCACGATCTCGCGGTCCGTGAGTTCGAGCCCCGCGTCGGGCTCTGGGCTGATGGCTCGGAGCCTGGAGCCTGTTTCCGATTCTGTGTCTCCCTCTCTCTCTGCCCCTCCCCCGTTCATGCTCTGTCTCTCTCTGTCCCAAAAATAAATAAACATTGAAAAAAAAAAAGAATAAAATATTTTAGGGTGGAATCCTACCATTTATTAAAATGTCTACTGAGTGAAAGATACTGTTACTCTACATCATGGGAGGTAAATGTTGTTGTTCCTGTTTTATAAGTAAACTGAGTCTCTGAAAGAACAAACATCTAACCCAGGGTCATGCTGCTAGTAATGGCAGAGAAATATCTCATATTTTCATCTTCAACTAGACTTGCAAAACATTGTGATATTATTATTTGGTTGATAACTTGCTTCTGAAGAGTAAATAAGCAGTAGAGACATCATTTATTAAAAAAAAAAAAAAAGGTACACCATGATGCCTTTGTAGATAGTAAGGTAATACTGCTCATACTAGAGGCAAAATATGTATTTTTTAAATCAAATTAATCTTTTTTAATTTTTTTATTTATTTTTGAGAGACAGAGAGAGACAGCATGGACAGGGGAAGGGCCGAGAGAAAGGAAGACACAAAATCTGAAGCAAGCTTCAGGCTCCAAGCTGTCAGCACACAGCCCAACACAGGGCTCAAACTCATGAGCCATGAGATCATGACCTGAGCCGAAGCTGGAGGCCTAACCCACTCAGCCACCGAGGCACCACACAAATTAATTTTTTTTATTGAGATGTGATTATGTTGCCTTAAAGAAAAGGACACAGAGCTGTTTAGAAAACTTCTGATGAGCCTGCATGCTATAATCAGAAGCGTTTTGCAGATCCACTAATACCTTGGAATCCTCATTCCTTTGCTAATTATATGATCATACCCTTCCGCTTTGGTGTCTGATCCCAGCAATACCCCCACAGATAACCCAATTCCAGAGAACACCCAAGGTGAAATTCTAGCTCTAGTTTCACTAATAATGAAAGTTATACATCAGAGCTGCAAATTGCCAGAGACCCTGGGGTAGGCTAAGAAGAGATATTTTAATGGCCTTAGGCAATTACTAAGCACAGACATTTGCCATAATAGGAAATGGAAGAAGTTGTATCTCAGGTATAATCTGCATAGCAAGAGGGCTGACCCTTCTTTTACATAGGCACCTCCCAGCCATTTAGACAGTACCAAAGAAAGCATTTTAATATCAAATCTTGTTGAAATATCCCAGACTGTAAGGCTGAACAAGGTTGAATATGCAGAATAAACTGAAGTTTAAGACTGCCCCAATGGAAAAATAAATGACTATATTTTTCTCCACTTACTAATTCATTTAATAAACCTAATAACCAAGATAGCAGTCTAATGCTGGGAGTAGTACAAGAACTACTTTGAAAAGACATAAGGGAGATATTTTAAAACCTTAAATGAGACTCAAAAGCATCCTATATGAATTATACATATAGCCCATACCTTTAAATAAGAGAATATGAGTAGTTAATTTAAAAAAAAAAAATCCTTCAGTATCAACCAAGTGGGGAGTGAGTTTATTTTTAGCTATCATTGCCTCTCCAGGATGTGATAGGGAATGCAATATGAGCACGGCAGTTCTCTTCACTCCTGTTCATCAGTGAGCTCCCCTGGGCAAATTTCTCATTACTTTATACCCAATATGGCTGGGTACTTTTTCTGGTGCCATGTCCTATATCTGTCTGCGGCCAAGTATTTAGTTCAGTGTGTCCACCTGGAATTCTATTACTGAACAGGGGCAAGCTAAGCCTAATATCCAAATAATACCAGCTTTCTATTCATTTAGGGTCAGGATCATCAATGATTTTCATTCCAATGGAAAGTTCCTGGTCCTTAAAACATATTTTTCTCTTGTCATCCAGGATTCCAAACTCTCTTGGTTTTCCTCCTACTATTCTGGGTCTCAAAATTCTTTACTGATCCTTCTTCATCAAACTGCCCTCTAAATTTTGGAGTATTTTAGGTCTCATCTGTTCAGCTTCCTATCTTTTCTATCTGCATTCACTACCTTAGTGATCTTATCTAATTTCATGGTCTAAAGTGTCATTTAAATACATTCACAAATGTATTTCTCCAGTTCTCATCTACTATTTCCTGACTCCAGGCTCAGTTAGACTACCACCTAATCAACATCTTCATTTGGATGCCATATGAAATTTATACACACATGTATGTGTGTTAAATATATATGTTAAATATGTGAAGTATACACACACACACACATATACAGTTAATTCTTGAACTACATGGGTTTGAACTGTGTGGGTCCACTTATATGCAGATTTTTTTAATAAATATATTGGAAAAATTTCAGAGATTTGTGAAAATTTGAAAACACTCACAGATGAACCACATAGCCTAGAAATATGCAAAAACTTAACAAAAAGTTAGGTATTATTGTAAGAATACAGTGTATAATAGATATAACTTACAAAATATGTGTTAAGTGACTGTGTTATTGGTAAGGCTTCTGGTCAAAAGTAGGTTATTAGTAGCTAAATTTGGGAGAATTCAAAAGCTATTCAAAGATTTTCAACTTTGCCCCTATCCCCATGTTGTTCAAAAGTCAACAGCATATCCATTTCTGTCTCTCTATATCTATAAATGGAAGTCATCACTTTCTCTTACATTCCAAATCCAACCCAGCAATAAATCTTGATGGACTTCCCTTCAAAGTATATCCAGAAACCTATCACTCATTACCACACCCACCTAGTGATCCAAACAACTAAACTGCTTACGTGGATTAGCCCAACACACCTCCCTACTTTTGAGTTTTCCCCTATATTCTATGCTCAGCATAACTAAAGTGATACCTTTTAAAAGTAAGTCAAGTTATGTTAGTCTTCTACTCAACACCTGCCAATGGTCTTCTATCTCAAAGTAAAAGTCAAAGTCCTTACAATGACTTAGAAGGCTTTTAACAATATGCCTTCCTCCAAACCCACTTCTCTCACCTCATCCCCTATGATTCTCTCACTGGCTCACTCCACTCAGGCACAATGGCCCCTTCTTACTCTCCACTGAACATGACAGTCAAGCTTCAAAGCTTTGGATTTGCTCCTCCTTTGCCCAAAATGTTCTTTCCTGCATCCCTTATCGCCTTCAGTTCTCTGATTAAAATTTCACCTTATCAATGAGACCTTCTCTGATGATCCCATTTTAAATTGTATCACCCTCTCAGAATTACCTATCCTTCTCTGTGCTTTTGCATTTTTCTTCTTAACACTTGTCATTATCTGGCATACCATATATTTTGTCCTTGTTGATATATTGTCTGTCTTCTCCCATGTATGCAAATTCCATGAAGTCAGAGATTTTTATCTTTTTTAAATCAAGGCTGTTCCCAGTTCCTAAAACGCTATGTGTCAGATCAAAAATAGGCACCCAATATATATATTGAATGAATTAATTAGTGAATTCCACACTAATACTTAATTCCATGTAATAACATGAAATATTTACTTAATGACTGCAGATCATACAACTATAAGGCACCATGATCTTTAAAACCATCTAGTCCAATGCCTCTCCCTCCACAGATAAGAAGCCTAAGATCTGTGGTAGACTCATGTCCCTGTTTCTCACTCTGGGTGCTCTCCATGCATGAGTCCACATGGACCCTCTACAGGATGTTTCATAATCTGCAACTCCCTCAGAGCTACAGCGCCCTCCCATTTTCTTCACCTCAGCTTTCTGGCCATCTTGTGTCAGTAATGATGGTGACAATGATGATGATGATGTGACAGAACTAGCTAACATTCATTAAGTGTTTACTATTCATTAGTCACTGCACTAAGACTTTCTTCTGCATTATGTCATTTAATTCCCACAGCAGATCTATCAGGTAGCTACTATTAATCCTTTCTTACAAATGAACACAAGACTTAGCAAGATTAAGCAGTATGAAAGAGTTCATATAACTAATTAGTAACAAGAATCATGTTATTAACACAGATCTGCCTAACTCTAGAACCCAGTATCTTGGCCTCTACCCTACATTGTCTCCCTCAAGTCTCTGCTTCAGTTGTACTTGGCCCCATCTAGAGGTGTAGTCTCCCTTTGGTGGTCCTGTTAATAGCTACCATGAAGAAAAAGAGGCATTTAGAAGCACCTAGATGATCACTGTTTTGAAGTCCTTTGGGTTGTAAGGGCAAGGTTCCTCTCTAAAAATGACAGAAACAAAAAATAATTCATTTAAAGTCATCCATCTGGGTCTAAGCACAGCAAAATTAAATGTAATGAAACTTTCAAGAGCAACCTCTATTTCCATTTCCAATACTGGCTAAGACATTAGAAGGAAAATTTGGATTTAATGATACTCTTAAAGCAAATGTACATTCTCTTCTGGTTCATAAACAAAAATGAGCTATATGCAATCTTTTAAAAGCTCTTGCCAGCTAGAAATGGCTAAATTAATGATCTCAAAAATCAATTTGGAAAAATTACATAATGAATTAAATGCTTCTTTTATTAAAAGATTTATCTGTTTATTCACATGGACAAAGCATGCACTTATCCCATGAGGCAAAATCTGGTAGACTGTTTAAATCCTGTTTCTAATACGTATTAATATTAGATACAGGTATTAGATACAGGTGTTTTAGCCAAGACAGGCCTCAATTTATCCATTTTAAAGGGAATTAATGCCACCCATCCATCATGTGTTTTGAAGACTAAATGATGTTATATTTAACAGTGCCTTGAACAGTAGCTGACATAAATTCTCAACAAAGTTTAGCTTGCAATTAGGGTCTCCAAAAAAAGGTGTATTAATTGGCAAAGTGCAATGGCATGTTATCATTTATTAAAGGAGTTTCAAAGGAATTTCTGAAAGTATTGTGTTTACCTTGCCATTTCAGAGGCAGAAAGCCTTTCCATGGGCTCTTGTAGACCTCATAGATCTTTACATATAAAGCTGAGAAGTACGACAGTGAAGTCCTGGACAGTCACCCACACATCATTATGAGAAACTGAAAATGATTCTCTATGTACTGACGGTAAGCATGTGTGTGTGTCTGCCAATCCCAGCATGTGCTCTTAGAGCAAATGATGGAGTCAAAATGTCTCCTAAAGAACAGTGTGCTCAGAGAAATAGAAACACCTGATTATATTATTTATAATAAACATATAATTATTTTTAAAATAAGTAAGGATTTATTATAAGGAATAAATTCACATGGTTATGGAGGCTGAGAAGTCCCAAGATCTGCAGTCAGTAAGCTGGGGACCCAGGAGACAAGTGTATATATACTTCTGCTCATGGTTTTGCTTCTCTGAAGCCTGAATGACACATGTTGTTATCAACATGGAGGCCTAAACAATAAGAAACCCTTAGAACAGTATTTTGTCTTCTTCTTCTTCTTTTTTTTTTTTTCCAGAAAACCAATTAGCAATTAGAAAGCCTGAAGTCATACAAAACCATAAAAAAACTGGTTTATCTGCCAATATTTAATAGCTTTGAATATGTCCATACATGTCAAAAGCCATAATGAGACTGAGATGTCATTAAGATTATATGATGATAATATTTCATCAGAGAAACAAGGAATGTTCAAATCCTACTCTTAGCCTACACACTGCCTTTTCAAAGCAAGAAAAAGTAATATTTAATGGATTTGGACCTTCACAACTCTAATGAGATGATGCATAAGTGGATATATGTGTGCTGCATGGTAAGAGGCATTGTAAATGATAATGCAATCACACTGTCCATAGTGTAAATTCAACAGACCATGCTCAAAATTTGAAATTAACAAGTGCCAACATAAGCACATTAATTAGAAATACAGAAGTAAATAGCAAAAGGAATAGCTATAATAAAAGAAAGTAGTTGCCTCTAGGGAGAGAAAACATAGTGATGAGGCAGAGGGGTACAGTATAGTGCTGTTTTTTTAATATGCTTTGTACACATATGTGCATAGCTCTTTAAAATAAGTGTATGTATAACTGATTAAAAATTTTAAATTAATGTAAAAATGTATACATAAAGATTCCCACCACAGAGTTGTTTATAAAAATAAGAAAATTAAAGTTTAAATAGCCTATTCACAAAATGGATAACTAAACTACTATATGCTATAGAATGGAAGGTACTACAAATGAAATAATCTTTAGAAGGAGTTTTAGTGGATGTATTCTCATGATAAGTTAATATAGAGCAACAGGCTTCAAAAGTGTACAATCAGCATCATCTCCAATAGGAGAAAAATCACCTCAAGTAGGAGAAAAATTAACTGAATAATGGAAATATCTGGAGGTATAAGTGGTGAGGTATAAATGAGTTTGTTCCTTGCTGCTTTTCAAGTATGTATTCATGTTTTCCATAATTGTTAAAATGAACATAAAAAGTGACAGGAGAACAGGGAAAACAGGCAAAAAGGAAAGGGAAGAAGGAGAAGGAGGGAGAGAGAGAAGTGGATAGGAGAACAGAGGGCAAGGACGTGGTGATGGAAGTCACAGTGACTCTAGGAGTAGGAGCCTGGCTGGTCACAGCTGGAACCCTGCCTTCTTCTCCTTGTCAAGTACACAGAATGGGGATGATAGATTCTTTGTGCCTTGGGAACTACTTTAAAGACTATCTCAGACCATTCTGAAGAAACTATTATTTTCTTAAGAAGGGATTGCCATAATAACTGTATAATTATACAAACTCCTCTGCATTCCCTTTTCTATGTTTTTAAAGTACAATTTATTAACAAAATGCATCCTTGTAAGTTAATGCTTTATTGAGCTTGACAAGTATACATACCTGAGTAAATAAACGTCACGACAATCAGGATATAGAGCATTCCCATCACCCGGAAAGTTCTTTTGTGTTCCTTTCAGGTAACACAACACTCCCCTAGGAAATCACTGCAGTTAACATCTATCTCATAGTTTATTTCTGCCTGTTACATATCTTTGTATAAATGTTAATGCACAGTATGTATTCTTTATTTGCCTGATTTTTTCTGTTCAGCATATTTTTTGGATGTATCCATGTTGTTGCATGTATTAACAATAGTTTGCTCTTTTTTATTGCTGATTAGTATTACATTGCTTGAATATATCACAATTTGTCTGTTTATGGCTCCATGGATACTTTCCAGTTCGACCTACTACAAAAAAAAATCACTGTTACGAAAAATTATGTACATGTCTTTCTGTGAACATAGGTCTTCATTTCTTTTCAGCAAATACTTACAAATAAAATTGCTATGCCATAGGGTAGATGGATGTCGAACTTTTTAAGATACTGCCAAACTGTTTTCCAAAGAGGTTATACTAGTTCCTACTCCCACCACAAATGTAAAAGAATTCCAAGTTGCTCTCCATCTTTACAAACATTGGTTGTCAGTCTTCTTAATTTTAGCCATTATACTAGGTGAAAAGATATATCTTATAATGTTGGATGTGTTTGCTTTTTCATCATTTATGAATCTTCCTCTGTGAAATGTCCACTCAAGGTCTTTTCATCTACTTTTATTGGCTCGTCTTTTTATTGAGAATTTGTGGGGATTTCTTATGTTCTAAATACAACCATTTGTCAGAAATACACATTGCAAATATTTCCTTCAGATACTGGCTTGCCATTTTTTAATGATATTTTGGAAGAAGTGGGTTTTTTAAAATTTTTATTCTTATGAGATTCATCATATTTTTCTCTTTTAGTTAGTGCTTTTACAGTTGCAAATATACTATTCTATGCTTTCTTTAGGTATATTATTCATTTCAAATTAATTTTTATATATGGTAAGAAGAAAGGATTGAGTTTAATGATTCGTTTTGCTTTTCTAGATGGCTATTCAGTGGTTTCAGCAAGTTCACTGAAAATATTTTACTTTCTCTGTTAAATTACCTTTGTACTTTTATAAAAAATAAATTTGCTTTTTATTAGGGTCCTACAGGCACAGTTTTCTCCCTGAACAGAGGTGGTCAGGAATTTCCATGTTCACTACTTGCAAGAACAAACAGGAAAGAATAAAGTCAAAATCATTTTGAAATCCTATCTCTTTCCTGAAATGTTCCCTGATAACCATTAAGTACTTCATCTAACAAAGGAAGCATTTCAAAGAAGAAGCTATAGAATGTAGTAGAGAAATCTAAATCTCTGTGCATGTCTCAGATCCTCTCTGGTGCAAAACTTAGTGTTTCCAAAAGTTAAGCAGAGGGAACAAACATTTACTGAGAGTTTATGTTTTGCCAGGTACTTCAGCAAGCACTTCAAGAACATTATCTCAATTAATGCTCTTACTGATTTTATGAAGTATCTATTTGAGTTTCATTGCATGGATAAGAAAACTAAGAGTTTGGCACAGTCCATTGGCCAGTTGGTGGTAGAAACAGGATTTGACTCTGTGTTTTCCTAAATCCATAACCACAGCTCTTTCAGATATTTCGTCTGACCATTCACAGAGAAAATCTGAAGGACATACCATTAGGAGATAAGAAAATCAAGGGAGAATATTTCCAGTTATTCTTGACCTACCAGATCATCAATTCTCTTTCAAACCCCTTAAGTTATGAAGAGTTTTCTTCTCTTTTCCAAATTGATCACCTCAATTTTGGTTCCTGAGCTAAGCTTCAAGTAATACAATACCCTGAAAGTCACTGTATTGTGAGCATATTCTCAGGGATACATGCTGGTAAACTCAATTACAAGAGCAAATATGGCTTTTATATATTTTCAAAGGAATTTTAAAAATAAATATATTTACCCTAAAGCAAATTTAGTGGATGACAAACTGAGAATTTACTTATAATGATTTCCTTCCCCATTCATGTGCACATACACCTTTGGAACTAATTATTACAGGATTCCCTTGACAGTATTTTATTTTCCGATGTAGTAAATAATCATTGTCAGTTGTAAATAATAATAAAAAGACAACGTGTGCCAGTTTTACATTGTATAATGGAGTCAATGTGGTTTGTACTAATGTAAAAGAAATAAAAAAGGCAGGCACTTTGCCCTGATGATCACAGGAATTTAGGGTGTTCAAGTAAAGCTCTCTTCTGTTATTCTGACGAAATCAATTATCATTCCTCTATCTTTCTTGCCACATTTTAGAGCACTGTTTGGGGAGTGTTGTATATAGCCCAACATGTATGTATGTATGTATTTATTTATTTATTTATTTATTTATTTTTAATTTTTTTTTTCAACGTTTATTTATTTTTGGGACAGAGAGAGACAGAGCATGAACAAGGGAGGGGCAGAGAGAGGGAGACATAGAATCGGAAACAGGCTCCAGGCTCTGAGCCATCAGCCCAGAGCCTGACGCGGGGCTCGAACTCACGGACCGCGAGATCGTGACCTGGCTGAAGCCGGACGCTTAACCGACTGCGCCACCCAGGCGCCCCATCCAACATGTATTTATTAAAATGCATTTGTGTTTTCAAGTAGACTGAAGCATACAGTGATGAAGTTATTAGTATTAGTTACCTCCCTCCCTATGATATTTGCTGGAAATGGAAACAAACACTTTCCTTTTGAAATCATGGCACCGAAGAAATATAAGCCTGGGGCCATCATGAGCCTTCTTTATGACCATGTGACCAGAGTTTATCAATGATTCAAGCAAATGAAAAGAAAGCAGAGCTGAGAAATGAGAGAGAATGCCGATAAAATTAGGTTTCCGTATCTAGCAACAAAACTATCCTTGACAGATATTCAAGATAAGTCTACAGGGACAAAACATCAAGTGTGTTGCCAACATGGATTGATGTACAAGCATCAGAAATGTCAAGCAAAGTGGACAGGTTATCAGGTTTGAGGGGCCAGAAGAAGTAGCCTTGATTCTCAAGCTGGTTTCTACTAACCATGTGTTGTCTGAAGATGGTTTTGTTGGGATTGGATCTAACACCAAAGGGCAAACAGAACAGAAGAACAGGTTCTACCTGGTTAGTTGGCAGGGGTCAGGCACCAGGTGGAGGAGAGACAAATACATCCTGTCTCATATCTGTTTTACTTACTTGGCACTTAATCATCTACTGCCTGGTGACTCTGTTCATACCAAATCTTGTGTTATTATATAGCCTTTCATGTAAACTAGCCTGGAATCTGCTCCTACACACTAAACTCCTCAAGAAAGTACTATGTGTGATGCTTTTTAAAATTCCTGGTGATGCCTAGCACACAACTTCATATACAGCAGATTCTCATAAATACTTAATGAATAAATGGAGGAATTAAACATCAAATGAAACAACAAATACCATATAATTATTGCTTAAGTAAGGTCATAATATAAATAAAACTTTATCAAATCTAACTTACCATCTGTTTACTTGGGTTCTATTTTTCCCTTCTTGATACTTGTTTAAAATAACCCTCTCTTACTTTGTAAGTCTCCAAAGTGATACCTATGGAGGAAGGTTGGGTTTCATCTGAATTTGTTCCAAACTCAAGCAAATTTCCCCAACTCCCTTGTTTTCCATTTTTATCTTTAAAGAGTTATGTGATTTTTCTTTCACTGTAAATTTTTTTATCGCCATCCCCCACCCCACCCCACCCCACAGGGTGTATTTCCACTGTTTTTCAAAAGGCAATCGGTGTGCAGACACAATGCCCAGGGCTTAACTTGGGGGCAAAAAGCTTCCCCATTCTAACTCAAGACCCATCCTCACTGCCAAGAAAGAATGAAGACTACAACCTCCAAAATGAACAGTGCATCGGATTCCTGCTAAAATGCTGACTCCTTAGCCACATCCCACACCTACATCCACCAAGTCAGATCTCTGGCAGTGGGTGTCAGAAATTCCCTCTTTCTCTCTCTCTCTCTCCCTTTCTCCAATCATCCCCAGGTGAATTTTGTGCTTGTTATGAATGAGAATCACTGTGAATTTCTTTGACTTGAGAAACAGAAGTAAGCAGAGCCCCACCCTAATTTCAAAGGACTCACTATGGTCCTAGGGATAAAGTTAGTGGTTAATAAATCTGCTTCTCCTAGAACAGGAAAATTCCTAAACAAGAAAAATTATTTTGGTCAATCAAAGATATCACAAAGAAACATTCCATTCTAGAGCTGAAGTCTGGAGGTGAAGACAGAAGCTGTTTAATGTCCCAACATCAGGCCTGGGAATCTCTTCTAAAATTATGCTCAACATAATAAAAGAATCTCAGTTTCAATTATAGGCTCAGAACAGGGGTTATTTTTGAACATCTATCTTCTCTTTGTCTAGGACAAAGCCACCAGCATGGGTTTTACACTTGATAATTCACTTAAATATTGGTGAGACTATCCTGTCAGAAACCTTCCAACTCTGTGTGATTGGAAACCCTTGGGAAATTTCCCTGTGGGGGGGTCTGAGAGCCCTGGAAGTACCAAGTAATGTTTCTTTTTCCCTTTTTTCCAAGAATAGATGTGTTAAATAACTGTAGTTATTTTTTTATGTAACATATGCTGTAGTCTCTGAACTCTTCCTAAAAGATAAGCTACATATCTACAATACTTAGAAAAATGTGTGATCTAACAATTTTTTCCCTTAAAGTTTCCCTCTTTTGAGAAGCCATGCTTGCCTGACTTGTCTGTTTCTGTAAAGACTGGGGAGATTTTTGCCCTCTGGTATTAAGTCAGATAGGGAGTACTGTGATTAAAATGCGTTGTGACCCATAATTTCTGCTCTGAGAGAGAAAATAAAGAGGGTCAGAAGACCCCCTGGCTCCCTAATAATCCCTCAGTGTAGTCCACAGAATATGATACAAAGAGTAGGTGACCCTCCATCATCCCCCAAGGAGTCACATGAGTTCTGGGGCCTCATCTCTGTATATTAGAGAAAACCTTCTCTTGGAAGAAGGTGGTACAATGTAGGTCATACCTGGATATGTTGGTGTGGGATAGTAGTTTGAGTCTCCATTTGCTAGGAGTAAAAAAAAAAAGAGAGAGAGAGAGAACATATTTCCAGATAATGTCTACTTTTTTTGTAATTTGGGAAAATAAATAAATAAATGATAGCCTTGGTCCAGAAAAGGGAGCCACCTCCTAAAATATGCTGGCTGGAGAAGATATGGATAAATGGGGCATAAGACATTTTGATGCAAGAAAATCCTTAGAGATCATTTACTTCATTGGTTCCCAACCCTGGCTGACCATACAGATCACCCTTAGACTTACTGAATTGGAATTTTCAGGGGCAGGAGTCAGGAATACATATTAATTTTTAAGTCCCCCAAATGCATCTGGGGACATCTGGAGGGATGAGGAAATGGAAGGATTAAATGATTTGTTGAAAAGTCACCCATCTTGTCAACAGCAAAAACAGTTCCAGAACCTGAGTCACAAATCCTCAGAATTAAAAATATCTTAGAAAGTCTAGCATAACTATCTAAGAGTTGCCTGTAGAGTACAGAGATTTGTCTGTGGCACCTCAGTCTCCAGCCCTGCCACTGAAGTCATCCTCAAAGGCTGGCTGAGGTGAAGCCTGGAAACAGGCATCTTTAACAAGCCTCGTGGCTGCTTCTGCAGGAGGTCAACTACAGGGCACAATTTAGGAAATTCTGCTTGTCACTTGTCTGAGTCCCTTTTTATGAAGTTCCCTCTCTTGTTTAAATGCATTCCAATTAGGGGAAGCTTAGTACCATTGTGATACTTTCCCTTTATTGTAGGTCTGTTAGGAACAGCCTTTATAATTTTTCCTGGAAATCTGTCCCTGAAACTCTTTCCCTCCAGGATTTAATTTTGCCTTCCTTGGCCATACTCAAGATTTCCTCCCAACATTGTATGGTAGCCTTTTTAGCATTCATTTTCCAAGACTCCTCTTTCTGGGCGGGACTGGGGATTGAAAATTCTAGTCATCTCTCACTTTGCTTCTTCTCTCACAGTCAAAATCCTTCTTCCACGAAATATATTTAAAATCACTTACACACACACACACACACACACACACACACACACACACACAATCAATAACTGAAGTCACTTCTTGCTGTTTTGTGGCTGAAAGCCATAAGACTCATACAAAGCCACTGGGTCTGGTCCTGGAACCAGAAGGGACTGGCTGCACAAGAACACAGCCAAACTTGTTTTTCAACAATTAACTTTTCTCAGGTACAGTCATTCTCTGGGACAAAGTGGAAGGCAGAGTGACCTTCTCCCTCCCCACAGCCTCCCCAGGCTTGAAGGTGAACAGCTTAAGTGGGCACCCCTGGGAAAGCAAGTTGGAAAACACTGACTCCCCAGGTGCCCTGTTGTTGCTGCTTTTTTTTCTTCACTGAGCTTAACCGTCTGCCCAGCTCCCTGTCTCCACTCAGCAGCTGTCTTTGTTCCCTGCCTTTCCCATACTCGATTACTCCTCTCTGTTTTTGTTTGTTGTTTGTTGAGAACAAAGCTTTATTCCATGAAAGGGATGGAAGCAGACACTCTTCTCAGGAACTACAGACATGCAGGACTTCTTTGAAGTTGAAAAGCATTCAAGGGCACGTGCAAAATGCCCTAAAGCATGGAGGGGAAACTAGAAACTGCTTAATTTTTCTTCAAGTGTTTGAAGTTATGTGAGGGCACAGGTTCATAATAAAGAAAGGAACAAGGGAGGAAAGGGAAAGAGGAAGTTCTGAAGACTCAGAATGAAAAAGACCCAAAGACACCAGACTTGGTGGTACAGATGTGCAGACCCTTCCTCAAAAGTACTTCTCTTTCCATCTGACACCTTCCCCCTTGCCTGTCTTCTATTAGAAGACATTAAGTGTGGTGATGTGGAATCACAGAACAGGCTCTGAGGTTAGGTAAGGAGAGACTTGTTGCATTCCTGCTCTGTCCATTACTAGCAACTACTTAACTAAGTCTACTCCTAAGTTGCATCAGCTGAAATTGCAGATAATAATGTCTATTTATATTTGCGTGGGCCAGGTTCAGCTAGTAATCTCAAAGGTCCAGGGACTGCACACTTCAAAGCGTATTTGCCACACAAGCTGTGTGTCTCACACCAGTTAGCAGGGGGCTCTCCCACTCATAATCACTCCCCAACCTGCAGCCAGGAAGCCAGGGGCTAAGTCATTGCCACAGGGGAGGAAAAGCAAAGCAGGGAAAGACTGAAGGACTGCCTGGGTCTCACACAGCCTCAGGCTGAAAGGGAACTGTGTCCCTGGCACTCAGGTATCATACTCACATGAACTGGCTTGGGACCTCGCACCCTCTCCAATAATCAGGCTGAAAAGCAGCCTCCTTTGTGCCTAGAAAAAAGTAGCTAAACAGATACTGACCAACTTCAGTGACATTTACTATAGGGAGGCATAGGGCTATTGTAAGGATTAACTGATAAAATACCAATAACATGGTCAGCATCCAAAAATCGCAGCTATTATTACTCAAGATCTTTATCATCAACTTTGTCCCCTTGCCTTTAGAGTTACTCACATCTCATTATTACCCTAACACACATGAAACATCCCACCGAGAGGTAGAACACATCCCCAAGAACACCACATCCCAAGATCCATCTTTTTGATCTAGAGGACAGAAAAAAAGGAACATAAAAGAAACACAGCATTCTTCTACAGTTTAGAGCCTTGTGGTCCTTAGCAAGCCACTGAGTGTGTCAGAGCCAGCAGAAAGAGGGGAGCTACCTAATGGTATGAAATGTAGTGAACTGAAAAATTCATGATTTGAATTCCAGTTCCAACCTTGTAATTTATGGGAAATAGAACTTGGGACAAATCATTTTATCTTTCTGGAATTTGGTTTCTTCATCTGTAAAAAGAGTAGATCAGGCCTGATTATCTAAAGTTCCATAAACTAAGAATATCAATGATTACAGCTAATACTTTTGCAAGAATGGTCCTATATCCACTGAAAATTGCAGTTTTGGGGCCACCTGAGTGGCTCAGTCACTTAAGCATCTGACTTCAGCTTGGTCATGATCTCCTGGTTTGTGGGTTCAAGCCCAGCATCAGGCTCTGTGCAGCACAGAGCCTGGAGCCTGCTTCGGATTCTTCGTCTCCCTCTCTCTCTGCCCTTCCCCCACTCATGCTCTGTTTGTCTCTCTCAAAATTAAATAAATATTAAAAAAAATTTTTTTAAGAAAAAGAAAATTAGAGTTTTGTACTACTTATTCAATTCTATCGCCCCAGGCCATACCTTCTACCTAGTGAAGACCTCTCAGAAACTCATGTCGCACCGGATGGGTAGCAGGAAGCAGGAATGACTTCTACTTGCTCTGGCAAACGGGAGAGTATATTAGGGTTACAGAGGAAATATTATGAGTACTCTTAGCTCTCCCCAACTCAGACCTTAATTTTAGCTCACTCTCAATCAAAAAGTATCTCTTTCCCCTAATCGATGGTAGATAAACTCTCACATATTATCAGAGGACAGCAGAGAATGAACAGAGGGAAAGATGTTTGAATCAGAGGGCAGAGATAAGCAAGCAGAAGCTCCAGACAAAGGGAAGTAAAACTACCCCTCCGTGTGTGGTAGGCAGAAAAATGGGTCCTCAAAGATAATCACATCCTAGTCCCCAGAACTTGAGAAAACGTTACCTTACAAGGCAAGGGAGAAATAATGTTGCAGATGAAATTAAGGTTGCTAATCCACTCATTTTAAAATAGATTACTTAGGGAGGTGCCTGGGTGGCTAAGTCGGTTAAGCTACCAACTTCAGCTCAGGTCATGATCTCCAGGTTTATGAGTTTGAACCCCACGTGGGGCTCTGTGCTGACAGCTCAGAGCCTTGAGGCTGCTTCAGATTCTGTGTCTCCATCTCTGCCCCTTCCCCGCTTGTGTACTCTCTCTCAAAAAAAAAAAAAAAAAAAAAAAAAAAAAATTAAAATAGCTTACCCTGGATTACATAAACTCAATGTAATCACAAGTGAAAGAGGGAAACAGAAGAGTCAATGTCAGAGTAATACAGCATGAGGAAGACCTGGCCAGCCATTGTTGGCTTTAGGTGGAGGGATCATGAACCAAGGAATGCCGGAGCCCCTAGAAACCAGAAATGGCAAAAAGCAGATTCTTCCCTAAAGCCTCCAAAAAGAAAACAACCCTGTTGACAGCTTGATTTTAGACCAGCAAGGCCCATTTCAGACTTTCAGCATCTAGAACTGTTAATAAACTTGTGCTGTTTAAGTCACTCAGTTTGTGGTAATTTGTTACAGCAATAGGAAACCAATACACTTCATGATAATTAATTAGCAACAGGCACTTAACGGGGTGGGAACAAATTTTCATAGAAATCAGTTAATAAGAATTACAATGACAGGTAACTTGGAGTAAATATATGTGCAACAAGTAAAATTTTTTGTAAACTATAAAAAGTACCCTAAAATATATACCAGTAATTTTGATGCAGACCATATAAAGACTAGAATATGGGCACTTTTTCTGGAAGTGAAAGGCAACTAATAAAATCAGAACTGCACTGACTATCATTTACAGGTTTTATACACATTCTCAGGCGGTAAAACTTCATGGTTAGGAGCATAGGTGCTGAGACTAGGATATTTAACTGTTAGCTGTTCATTCTGTTGACCTTGGGCATAAACACTCAAAGCTTATATTTCCTCATATGTTCAAAAAAAAAGGTAATAACATCTACCTAATGGAGTGATGAAAATTCAATGGATTAATTCAACATAAAACACAACACAGTACCTATATACAATGAGTTCAAAAATGTCATCTATATGTATTATATTTTCATTCTTATATTGATAGAATTCTCATTCCAAATGTTGTCACTTGAAGCAAATTGTTTTGTGGCCTTCAATAAGGCCCAATTAAAAAATTGCTTCCAGGTTGTTATAGTGTTAAGATTGGGTGGACCCAATGGAAGAAGTACATTCAGGTACCACACAGTAGGAAAAGCCAGGTAAGCATCTCCGCTGGCAGAATTTTGTCTTAATGAGGGATATTTCTGCCTGGGTGAACTACACATTAAAGCAGCATCTGCAGCTAATCTCTGCACCTAGCGGGTGTCTGTGGACACCAATGACTCCCATTCCTACCATAAGACACAGGAGTAAAGAGTTGAAATCAACTGAAAGTGAAGGTAGCAGAAACACCTGTGGTTCTTGGCACTACCTAAGCTTAAAGAATGGTTGAATTGCTTCCTTATGAGGCAGCACAGATGCTAGTAACTTGCACCTGTTCTTAGGTGGGAAAAAAACAGACAAGGGAGAAAAAAAAAAAAACAATAGAAAAACAAGAACTTCAAGGGAAAGAGAGACTTGTTCTCAGAAATCACTTAGACTAAAACTATACAGTAATAGAATAAATATCCATTTGGGGACCGATACTCCTCACCAAACTAAGTCTTTCATAGAAAATGTCTACTGTTGTACTCAACATAGTAGATACTCAACAAATGCTTATTCAACTGAGTTATTAAAAATTAAATACTATAAAATACAAAATTATGAAATGTATGGCAGGATAAGTTATTAATCTATGATGCATCTTCCCTATTGCAGAAGAACCAGAAAGAAATAGATAATATATAACACCCAACCCTAGGGAGAAGATATTAGGCTTTGTATTCTGAAACTTAGACATCTCCACAAGAGAATTAAGCTGATTTGGTTTTAAAAGCCAAGGTTTACAGAGGCAAAGAGCTAAAGCCTATGTATAGGCTGCAGGATACAGCCCTGAGATATGTAAATGGAAGACACAGCTAGAAGGGAATGTCCTAAGATGAAGCAAGACTTTGGAGGAGGTTTACAAGGATGCCAGAGAGACAGGACCTTTGATCACATGGCTTGCAGATGTTGGAAACCTCAACACTGAGACCCCTAGTGTGAGACCTGGGGCTTCCAGGCCTTAGAAAAAAAAAAGCCCCTAGTACAGTGGGCTAGAGAAGTGGGATCAAGACAGTCTCATCAGGGAACATCTCAGCTGGGACTGTGATGGATTACAGACTCGTGGCCCTTCATTTTGGGGGTACCATGTAAATCCTGCATTTTCTTGTAAAACTCTAGGAAGGGAGGACAGAAAAAAGGATGTAAAGACTCATTTAATTTGATTTGGAAAAATAAAAATGTGTCATGCTTCTGCCCACATAGTAGTAAGACGAAATTCATACACCTATGTATAACAAAAGATAAGACTACACTGAAGCATTAAAGCTGTTGTCTCTGTTTGCTGTTATTATAAGTAATATTCAATTGTTTCAATTATACATATAATATATATTCTTTTAAGTAATATATATTCTTATAAGTATTCTTTTAAAAATAAAAGTTAGTAAGTCCACATTCCGACCCTCGACTATGCGGATAATGATAAAAGGATTTTTATTTTTGGTAACAATGGACCTCGCCCCTCTTCAGAACAAAGTTCAACTTTTTACCTTTTTCTGGCCCTTGAGAAACCAGAGAAGCTGTGATATTTAGGAAACTTTCTGGCTGCTAAAGACTTTTCAGCCTAGAACAACTCCCAACAATGGTCTATTCTAGCATCCATAATGATTCTGTTAGATGTTCAAAGACTACAAGATTCTCCAAGAATAAAACAAATAATTCCTCCCTTCACTGGCAACATCAAGTCACTGAAATTACTAAAATTAGAAATGTGTCCGTGAGGGGCATGCACCTGGGTGGCTCAGTCAGTTCAGCAACCGACTCTTGGTTTCAGTTCAGGTCATGATCTCACAGTTTGCAGGTTCAAGCCCAACATCAGGCTCTGAGCTCAAAGCGCAAAGTCTTTTTGGGATTCTCACTCTCCCCCTCTCTCTACCACTCCTGTGTATGTGCTCCTTCTCTCACTCAAAATAAATACACTCTACAAAAAAGAAAGAAATGTCTCTGTGAGAGTCTATATAAAAGGGGTGTATGTGTATGTGTTCGTGTTTTAATATGTATTATTTCCAGTGCTGTTTATTTCTATTATGAAGATTCAGATTTCCATCTGGTAATATTTCTCTTCTGCCCAAAAGACCTTCTGGAAGAAGAACATTCCCTTACATTGCATTGTACAATTCTCAAAGTCAGGATATGACCGCTGATATATATTACTACCATCTAAACCTCAGACCCCATTCAAGCCAGCTGTCCTAATAAATTCCTTTCTAGTAAAAGGATGTGGTTGCAGAATCATTTTGTTGTCATGGCTTTTTCATCTCCTTCACTCTGGAACAAATGCCTCGGCCTTTTCTTGTCAATGACACTTTTGAAGATAACAGGCCAGTTTTTTTTTTCTTTTTTTTTTTTTTAATTGTGGTAAAAATATATAACATCAAATTCACTGTATGGGAAAGCATTTTTCATGAGTTGACCAATTTCCAAAACTGAAATCTCCTTGATTTGAGGTATCATCTTATTTCTATATCCCTCATGCCTAACAAGAAACCTGGAATATGATAGGGTATTAATAATTGTTTAGGGGTGCCTGGGTGGCTCAGTTGGTTAAGCGTCCAACTCTTGGTTTCAGCTCAGGTCATGATCTCACAGTTTGTGAGTTTCAGCCCTATGTCAGGCTGTGCACTAACAGCACGGAGCTTACTTGGAATTCTCTCTCTCCCTCTCTCTGCCCTTCCCCATCTCACTCACTCTCTCTCTCTCTCGAAGTAAATAAACTTTAAAAAAAAAAAAAGTTGAATGAATGAATGATATAAACCACTGGATGTTAGTGGGCACAGGTTAAGAAAACTCTTCTGTTTTCTACATTAGTTCCTTTATTCATCCCTTAAAACACACTCTTTGACCACCTGCTCTATGCTGACTCTGTCACTAAAATGGTTCTTAATCTGAGGGGGAAGCTATAAGCAAATCATAACAATGTAATGGCTGTAGGAGATATGTAGGGGAGAGCGTAGGACCAAATAAATTGCTACCCAGCCCAGAAAAGGAAGTGATCCACTTCTGCCTGATGGAATCAGGAACAGTGTCCCAAAGGAGGTGGCAGTTGACATGACTCTTGAGGGATTAGTAAGTTTTTGAAACCAACAGGGAGGAGCCTTTAAAAAGGCAGGTTTTGTTTTGTTTTTTTCCTGTATTATCTAGCACAGCCCTAAGTTTTCAACTGTAACTCAAAATTATTGCCTGAGAAATGATACAAAAATGACTAACCAGTAACTGGGTTGAAATGAAGTGAATCCCAACTCTAGTCTATTCCACCCTGATTCAGTTAATTCGAGGACCTCTGCAGATCTCCTTCTGTATAAGGACATATTTCATGCACATCCTTGCAAAGCATAAAAGCTGCCTCTCACATACTTGCTTGGTTTTAACATTTTGGGTTTCACTTAATTCCATTGTTATCTCCCAAAGTGAGATTTCTTTGTAATGATCAGACAGTCTGTAACAATGCTTGAATAGACTTGTTGCCTTAAGAGTAGATTTGATTTTATTGATTTTCTTATAATGTTTGTAATTGTTCCAGTTTGTTGAGCTTTTTTCTTTCCTTTCTTTTGTGTTTCCTAATTGCTATATCTTTAACAGAAAAGATCTGTTTGTGGCTTGTTGATCTTTTCCTTCATTAAGAATGTATGTTGCAAGACAAGCTTGGTAAAGAAGGGCAAAACTCTATTATCAAAAATTTGATTACACCCTCTAATATAGGTTTCTCTTTCATAAAAACAGTACAAAATGTCTTTGTCCTTCACTTCATGAATAATTATACTCTTTGTAGGGGAAGAAATCTGTTATGTTCAGCACTTTGATTCCAATGCTGTGTTACGTTGTTTGGCATAAAACTTGGTTATTTGATCTTCTTTGTCCTTCTTAATGCCTCTGCATTATCATCTGTGTTTTAACAAATGAAATGAGTAACCATCCAAGGTCAATACAAAAACCCTGAGGAGAAGCATCTCTTCCTATACACACATTCATTCAACAAACATTTATTGAATACAAACAAAATGCCAAGTAGGTTGTCAATTATAGGGAAGAAAGACAACAAAATACGTTTCCTAATCCTAAACCTGGGTGAAATTGCAGAAGGGAATGAGACCCATCAATGCCTCCAGTTGTGATGGTACACAGCATTTATATTTCAGCCAGGGACTCTAGAATCACATAAGTTTGAGTTCAAGTCTTAGTTTTGCTAAAAAGTGAGTGACCTCAGGCAAATTACCTGACCTATTTGAGTTTTAATTCTCAGCAGTACCTCCCTCAAGATTTTTGTAAACATTACATGAAATACTGCAGGTAAAATGCTAATCAGAGTGTCAGGTATAGATTAAGCACTGGATGAGTGCTTACTAGATATACTCTAATCCTGCCTCATTTACATTAGCCCACTAGGCTAAAAACATAGAAGGTTCCCAATAAATGTTCATTGACTAAAGCCAGTCCAAATATTCTACCCCCAATGCAATCAGATGATGCAACATCAGACATTAAATTGAGGATTTCCAACCTAAGCTGGGAAAGTTAAACGGGTATTGGGGTAAGTGGGTGGGAACACGAGCACACGACTGGTGTACTGCAGTCCAAATCTCTCACATTAACACCAGTCTCATGCTCTTTCTATTCATATAAAGTTAATTTGATGGTCAACAAGCAGTCTGCAAACTGCTTATATTCCAAAATTCCAATTTCTGGTTAAAGAAAATATAACATGAATGCTGAATCAGAATATACTTCTTGGCGCATCAGATTCCATCTTCCATTACCTAGGCCCAGCTTCAGTCCTTCTCCTTATGGTAAAATGAGCACGCTTTTAGAAATTAATACAAGGGGCATCTGGGTGGCTCAGTCAGTTGAACATCTGACTTCAGCTCAGGTCATGATCTCACAGTCCATGAGTTCGAGCCCCGTGTCAGGCTCTGTGATGACAGCTCAGAGCCTGGAGCCTGCTTCAGAGCCCTCTCTCTCTGCCCCTCCCCTGCTCATGCTCTCTCTCTGTCTCAAAAATAAATAAAAACATTAAAAAAATTTTTTTAAAGAAATAAATACAAAAATATACAAGGTGCTAGTCTACCAGGTGTTACCTCCATGACAAAAGGAACTATAAAAATAACTCCTGGAGAAAGGAAAATCATATGAATCTATAATGAAATGTTCACAGAAATTATAACATCTTAAAAATAATTTGAAATCATTTGAAAAAAATAAGCCAGGAGCATCTGGGTGGCTCAGTTGGTTAAGTGTCTGACTCTTGACTTTGCCTCAGGTCATAATCCCAGGGTTCATGGGATCAAGGCCCACATTGGGCTCTGTGATGACAGTGAGGGGTCTCCTTGGGTTTCTCTTTCTCGTGATCTCTCTCTGTCTCTCTCTCTCTCTCTCTCTCTCTCTCTCTTTCTCTCTGCCCTTCCCCTGCTCATTTGCACACTCGCTTTGCCTCTCAAAACAAATAAATATTAAAAAAAAGAAAAAAGAAAAATAAATAAGCCAACAGTCTTGAGCAAGAAGAATAACCAGTTCCAACAAGCAATCAATAGCTAATTATTGAGCACCTTCTATGCACTCAGCATTTTCCAAAAGCTTATCTAAGAATAACCTTGAAAATTTTCTGTCCATGTGGGTAATGACCTGAACAGGTATCAGGTAAAAGAAATAGAATAAACTGAACTCTGCTGAATGAATAAAATCAAATTATCAAAAAACATAGCTAATGTTACATAGCAATAAGGCTTCAATATAGGACAGAGAAAAGTGTTATGGACAAAATCTCTACGGAAGTTTAGAATAAATTTGTTTAAGGCAATGTGCTTAAGGCAGATCCTGTCAAAAACAGCACATAAAAAATTTAGGCACTGACTGTGGTTTATAGAATTCTCCTTTTTTGGAGGTTGGTATTTACCATCATCGTGATAAATGCTTCTTTGCAGTCTATTCATTCCTTGTTGGCCCATATCCCCCACCTCTAGTATTTATTGCATAAAGGAATGTTTCTCAGACTATTCAGAGATAAATCTCTTCATTGATGGAGGGTTTTCACACTGCCTATTATGTGCCTATCTAGACTCAGCCAACAATTTATTACCAGTTGAAAAAGGAGGCAATGAGGTAAAAGACTGAATTGTTTTTATGTCCATGTCTATATTTCTTAAAGAGTAAGAACCCTTATAAAAGAAATTCATCCTGGAGCCACATGAACCACCATTCATTTGGAGTAAAGTGAGCTTGTTATAAAATATTGAAAACAGAATCAAATTCTATGAGTCTGTCACTATGTTTTACTACCAGGAGCTATTAAAATCTCTACCCAGTTACTTTCTCCTCTTACCAAATAAAATAATGCTATGAGCCTCCAAATATGAGTTCCTTGGAACACCACACATATTGGCTAGAGTCAACACACAGCATTAGAACGTATGCCCTCATACCACTCTCGCTTAGGGAAAGTCCCCTCTACTGAATGTGATATTTAAAGTTTCATTAGCCTTGAAGTATATAGCATGGTATAGTAGCAAGAGTATTAAAGAGTCACATAATTTCTTTTTTAGCCCCACATCTATCACTAACATACTTTGTTAACTTGAACATCATTGAACTTCTCATTTTCTTAATATAAATAATGAGAGTTTAGATGAAATAGCCTCCAAGATCCTTTTATTTAGGTTCTACATTATTTGAGTCTGTATTTACCAACCAATGCAAATGTCCAGGCACCAGCCTGCCTCTCCATACCATATCCACTATCGAGTAATGTATTCTAGGTGCTGCCAGTACATGTGCTTTAGTGAGCACTTTCCAAAGCAAGATATATTAATTGAGCAACATCTATGTGAGAACATAAAGTTTTAACTGTGACCACATATGACTTTACAAGTAACCACTTAAATTCAGTCAAATTAACAGTTACTATAGGGTTATTCTCCAATTGCTGGGCAAAATAACCAGATCTTAAGCAAAATAAACAGATTTTTCTTCCCATCCACAATGGAAGTGTTAATATATAACTACTACCCTGAATCTCAAAGTACAGATTCTAATGTGGTCAGCACTTCCAACTCACAGGTAAGAATATTTAAGTATCAATTAGATTTTTGCGCCCCAAAAAATCAACAGAGACAATTTTATCAATAGATGAATATGTTTACCCTCATCTCAGAAAGAAAAGGCAAGGAAGGGCAAGGAAAGCAGAGCAAGAAAAGAGAATACATCATGTTTCAAGTTACTGTTACTATTACTGATCTGACCTACATAATCCCTTGCCCTTTAAGTCTTCAGAGAGATCCATTTGCAAGCACTAGATGGTTTTATTTGACACTAGAACGCCAGACAATTATAGTCCATTTTGATTGTATACTCCTGCAAGAAGACATATGAGGCCCAAACACAAGCCTCCTGGAAGAGGCAGAGTGCCCTGATAAGTACTCTGTTCGGGGAAGAGGTAACTTGTGTGCATTTATGACCATGGGGATGCCTATTAACATTTTTATGCCCCCTTTCATAAGTCTAAGAATAAGGATATCATAGCAGCAATATTTCCTGGTACATTGAGATCTGTAAGAAGGCATACAAAAGATTTTGGATCCTCTAGCCCCATGACTAAAAATAATTTTATCAATTTAAAAATATTATCTATTTTATTGAAAGGTAATGGACGACCTACAAATTGGCTGATGGTAAGTACACAGATTGATAAGTATAGACAAATGTATACTGTAGTGCACCACCACCACAATCAAGTTTATAATGGAACACTTCCATTACCCCCAAAATTCCATTATGTCCCTTTGCAGACAATACCCACCCTCCAGCCCCAGAAAACCTATGATCACCGCCAATATGGTTTTGCCCTTTCTTGAATTTCCTAGAAGTAGAATCATCATACAGTATTTAATTTTGTATAAATCTTCTTTAATGTAGCATGTTTTTGAGATTAATTCATATTATGAGTATTAATATTCTTATGTCTTTTATCACTACATAATTTCATAGTGTGGCTGTGCCAAAATTTATTTAGCAATTTGCCAATAGATGAACATTTGGTCTATTTCCAGTTTGGGGCTCTTATGAATAATGCTGCTGTGAACAATATTGTGAAATTCTGTATGTGGACATATATTTTCACTTTGCATGGGTAGACATCAAAAAAGAAAAAAAAAAGTGGATGGGTCATTTGGTTAGTGTACATTTAACTTTGTAAAACCTGTCAAACTGCTTTCCAAAGTGGCCATGGTGTCCTTCATTCGCACCAGCAGGATGTGAAAGTTCCAGTCCTTCCATATCCTGGAAAATACTGAGAATTTTCAGGCTTCTTAATTTCATTTTTTCCAGTGGGTATCTGATGGTACTTCACTGCAGTATTAATCTGCATTTCCCTAGTGACCAATTACGTGGAGCATCTCTGCATGTGCTGCCTGCTATCTGCATTCCTTTCGTACGTGTGTGAAGTGTCTATTCAAATCTTCTACTCATTTTTAAAATGTGGTTATATGACTTACTCTTGAGTAACACAATTTCTCTATATATTCTAGATACAATTTTTTGGGTAGATGTTTTCTGCAAATGTTTTCTCCAATTTTGTGGCTATCTTTTTCATTTTCTTAACAGGAGTTTTCAATAGGCAAGTTTTAATTTTGATGAATCCATATTCTTTTTTTTTCTTTTAGGATTGGTGCTTTTTGCGTCCAAACTTTTTGTGTAAGAAACCTTTGCCTAACTCAGGGTAACAAAGATTTTATCCTGTTTTCTTCTAGACTGTTTATGGTTTCAACCCTTATGTTTAATCTATGGCCCATTTTTAATTAATTTTTCTGTAAGGTGTGATAAAAAGGATTGAGGCTCTCTTCTTTCCATGTGGATATATAGTTACTCCAGTTCTATTTGTTAAAAATATGATTTTTTTGATACTAAAATATCTCTGCACCTGTAATTAAGAGTTTGACTCCATTTTTGGTGTTTAACTAAGACAGCTTTCAAGCCACATCTGCCTCTTGCCAGTCTGCCCAATAGCTTGGGAGATACCAGCAGGAAATTCAGACTTTCCAAAGCCCCAGCCAGCATGCAGACACTTTTCGCCAGGGCCACACCCAGCCACTATAAAGTTCTAAGCATTCCCTAGGTCTTACTCAACCCAGCAGGTACCTGCTTGTGCCTGATGTGCCCTCCCCAGGAGTCCCTTATGGAACAAAAACCTTTTCTCTCAAATCTTCTTTATGTATGTAGTGTCATCATCCCAACTATTAACTGGGAGGTGGCCCATCCACCTTCCACTATGTCACCACAAAACACCTTTGTTAGAAATCAACTGACTACATGAGTAGAGGTCCATTTTTGAAGGCTCAATTCTGTTACACTGATGTGTCAAAACCATATGGTCTTCATTACTGTAGCTTTATAATTAGCTTTAAAATCAGACAGCATAAGTCCCTTTCTATTTTTCAAACTCGCTTTGTGTAGTAGTCTAGGTGTTTTGAAATTTCATATACATTTTAGGATCATATGTCAAAATATTTTTAAAAATTACTGAGATTTTGATATAGATTGTATTAAATCTAGAGACAAATTTTAGAAAAATTGCTATTAATAACATTGATGTTTTCAACCTAAGAATATCATGTAACTCTCCATCTGTTCAGATCTTGATCTCAGCATAATCTTATTGTTTGAAGTAGTAAGATCTGACACATCAAAATTTATTCCTAAGTTTTTTTTGTTTGATGTAATTTTCAAATTTTTAGTTGCTATCATCTACAGATAAAATACATTTCTGCATATTAATCTAGTACCCTGTGACCTTGCTAAATCCATTTAACAGTTCTAATATTTTTAGTCTATTCCTTAATGTTTTCAAGAAATTTGACCCTGTTATCTTGAAGAAAGTCATATTTACTTCTTCCTTTCCAATAAATGTGCCTTTTTCCCTTACTTTATTGCACTGAAAAGGTTTTCTACATCAGTCTTAAATAAAAGTGGAGAGAGTGAATCTCCTTGTCTTGTTCCTGAGATTAGGTAAGAAGCATTCAGTCCTTCATCCTTAGGTAGAATAGACTTATTGCATTCTTTGCTTGATTCTTCCCCCATACCTCTATCTACAGCATTTCCAATATAATCTTCCAGTAACCTACCACTCTTGACTCTGTACCTAACCATGTGATTTTTCTTGAAGCATATTTACTTAAATCCTGTTGGTCAAGATGAGGTTGAAAAAGTATTTATACATTTCCATTTTATTCTCTTCCCCCTCCTATTTCAATAAAAAGATGTCTGAGCTGACCTCCTAGAAATGAAAGACATGTGGAACAGAACCAAGTTGACCCAATAGTCCCAGCCACATCTATCATATATAGATCAATTCCATCATCCAGTGACCTCCAGACATATGAGTAAACCCAGCCAAAAACAGCCAAACCACCTAGTCAAGCTCCATTTGACTGCAGGTTTATGAGGAAGCCCATCTGAGATTATCTGAGCCATGCCAGAGAAGCAAAAGCTTACAAATACATTTATTGTTCTTTGCCACTGAAATTTTATAATTGTTTGTTATGCAGCTTTACTGAGCCACTAGTTAACTGATACAGTGGATTAGAATCAGCCTGTGTAAATCCTATTTGATTTAATCTAAGAATACCAATAGTCATCTGAAATTCTTCCACATTCTCAAAGCATCAAACACAGCCCTGTTATTTCTGCAAATGTTTCAGAGAAAAGGGCATGAGCTATTAACATCTTAGTTTCAATGAATTTTTCATATTCAGAGGCTTCCTACAATAATATTTACAGTGTCCTTGAAAACATTTATATGTGTTAGGGCACAGAGGAGGGTGTACATAGTTGGAGAGAACAAGGATTTGATAATATCAAATAAATTGGGCCATTGTTACATGCCAAGAATGCTTGTCACCTGCCACATTTCTTTCTCCAGCTCCAAAAGCAGTCCCTCTTCCTTGTGCTCCATCATGAGAGGAGTTTTGGCAACAGAAATGCAACATTCCTCTTGCGATTTCAATTTCACAGTTGAATAAGGAACAAGCATGAGCAGAGAGTAGCCTAAGAAAGGCATGACAAGCATGGCAGATGGGGGAGCCTAGCCATTTATTCTGCATCTTTCCTCCTTCCCATAACCCTTTCACTTTGTACAATTAAAAAAAAATGAAAGTGTGCTTCAAGTCCTGATGAGGTACCAGATACAGCCTTTAACTTCCCCAGATGACTAGATTCCAATCGGGCAGAAACATGGGATTGGTGACTTTCCATTAATCTCTGGTTGGGTTTCTGCTTTAAGGTTTATTTAAAGAATAAACTTATTCTCCAGGTCTGTGCCACTGGAAGAGAAGGAAAGAGAGGACAGTGAAAGTGACATCTGTCGGCTAGCAGTAATTAAGCAGAGATGTGTCGAGTTTCAATGCTCTAAATGGTCCCGTTAAAGTGTTGATGAGCAGTGAAATGTCTGAATAAATTTTAAGCACAGATAAATGGGCTGGCCCCAGCATAGGATAAGGCTAATGGAGTAGTAGACTGAACAAATTAAACGAACAATGTGTCAGTGCTAGTGAAGGGATAAGCTGGCACAAATATGCCTCTTCTAGAGTCTAACATAGCTTCCTCTGCACGATCACAAAGAATAGATTTTCTGCAAGGACCCCATGAGCTTCAGCGTATATCAGGGTAGTGGAAAATGCATCAGTTGAGCTATTAAGGGATGAGAGTTCCAGTTCTGGCTCTAATGCCATCGAAATGATCTAAGATAAATCATATCATTTCTTTGGTCCTCAGTTTTCTCATGTGTAAAATAGGGGGTTAGTTCACAGCCTAAAAGCTCTAAGAAGCTATGATTTAAATTTCATAAACGATTTAAGAACCAAAATTTTATTTTTATGCCAAAGCCAAAAACATTTGAAGTAGTGATCCACAGAATGTGTACTTCAAAGCCTTAAGTAGCATGAAGATAACCGGAGGGATAAGATGGGAAACATATTTTTGGTGGCTTCAGGACCTCATCCCATCACTGAACCACAGCAGGTTTTCTCTCATCTGTTTTAACTTTTGGGTTCCATACACATTTTTTGTAACAGGCAAAGATTCTGACAATAAACAAATTAAAAATCACTGTATTATTTTTTTCTGATTTTCTGTTCATATTTTAGGGGAACAGGCAAATTTGAAGAGGACATGGGGATCAAAATAGAACAGAATAGTGAATTATGGACTGAAAGAATCTTGGAGAGTAATCCATTCCCCGTATCATTGAGTCAAGAAGACCAAAGGCAGAGTGTCTCATGGCCTCTAATGACAAGACTTCAGAATTTGGCACTTGAGATGTCATTATGTACAAGAAATTCTGAAGATGCTTGTTTTCACTCTTACTGATCAGGAAAACCCTCACATGTCCAATGGAGCAGTAAAAATCTTGCAAAGGTCTAGAACTCAACGGGACCCTAAACATCACCAAATCTGGATCTTGTATTTTCTGTTTCTCTCACTTTCCTATTATTTGCAATTATGATTTCACACCTTCTCCATTCTCTTCATATTTTCTACCTCCTTCTATCTTCTCTTTCACATAAATGACTTGGACTCATACTTGATGAGAAAGTAGAAATTATTGACCATGAACTCCCACAGTTCTCACTACCAAATCCACAAACACATCAACACCTTCACCCTTCCTTTTGTTTTTAACTAAGGAAGTTCCCCAACCTTCTATTAGACACCTTGAGTCCCCTTCTCCCTTGACTCTTCCAGCAATCTCAGTTCTTAAATCATTGTCTCTTTCTTATATCTTGTCTCCCTCTCTCTACTTAATCATTCCCATTAGCAGCAAACATTCTATTATTTCTTATTATTTAAAAAACTACCCATTGAGTCAGCCTACACTGCCACTTACTAGGTGCTGATATTTCTGTTAATCTTCTTGAAAGAACTTGTGCACATGCGCGCGCGCACACACACACACACACACACACACACACACACACACACTTTAGCCACTACTTCAATTACAATTCCCATAAAATCTGGATGGATGGAAGGATGGATGAATAGATAGATAGATAGATAGATAGATAGATAGATGATAGGTAGATGTACTTTATGTTTCTCTCTTACATTATGGCATTCTCTTCACTTCTTCAAAGTCAGACTTTGCTTTGGGAAACATTCATACTGTTAGAGCAAAAAAAATCAAGAGAAAAGAAACTACTGTTTGTATCAATTTTCAAAGCCGACATTTTTAGAGTATATAAACACAGATTAGTTTTGAAGGACAGAATTGGTCAAGAAAGAAAGTGAATTTTAAAATTCCAGAAACCACCTCTATAGAAAATAAAGCTTATAGTCTGAAAGTGTAGTCTTACCAGGAACCATGGATTAGAGAGATGGAGGATATTAGGTAAGAAAATCATCACCTCCTCACCTAATAGACAGTGGAAGATGAAAGCCAATGTAGCAGGTTCTGGATATAATAGGGATGGGAATGCAGGAGCAGGCGAAGCAGTAAAACATATGTGCCCTAACTCTCCATTCTGGGTCAAAATCATGGGTAAATGATGCTGCTTAAAGTAACCATAAAATTTGGGCACAGAGCAGATTAGAACTTGTTCCTTACTTCTCTGGCCACAGACTGGGAAAATTTCAATTTCCTTTGATGAAATACTGTGTTCAGTAAGATGCTATCTAGGTAGTAGGCTAAGAAATAGCTGACAGATATCTGTAAGAGAAATAAGCAAAGACAGTCATTAGAGTCTCCTTCTTCATCCACCAGCATGGATGCTATCTAGAAATTCCTGCATACACTCACTAGAAGAAACAAAAGGTGGCTGAGTCAATAGTCTAGGGAGTATCACAGAACAACCTGAGGAACTCATGAAGTACCCTATAGTGGAAGTTGAAAGGTGATAACTGGATCCATGCATAAGATAGAAGGTGTTGCCAAGGTCTAAACTATCTGCTATGCCAGCCAGATATGGGGGTAAGAGGAGAGGTATGAGCCCTGACAATGCCATGAAAAAAGACATTTTGCTTCATTAGCAGCAGGCCTCAACACCAGATGCCATCAGGAAGCCCAAAGACCAAACAGATTAAAGGACATCTCCATGAAATTTACCAAGGATCCCCAGGACAGCATAATAAGTTACACATGGATCTGCTGACTCTTTCCCACATTTGGTCATGAGAATACATGTCTGCATCTACACTAAACCAGCCATTTGTCTAAGAGAAAAGTAAATTAGTTTTGGGGGGTTAAAAATCCAACAGGCATGCTCCATTCTCATATAGCCAACTGCCAACTTGACATCTTTACTTGTAATGTCGCAAAAGCATCTCAAAACTTATCATATCCAAATACAATTTCTTGATCATCCCCTCCTGCTCTGGTCCTCCTTCAGATTTCATCTTCTTATTAAATGACAAATGGCACTTCATGAACCCACCCAATCACTTGGGAGCCATTCTTGAAATCTCCTCTATTCTCATTCTTAGAAATCTCACAGGGGAATCTACTGCTCCTGTCTTCTACTGCCACATTTCTGATCCAAGCCAACAACATCTCTTGCCTGGGCTATTGTCCTCAACAATGAACTCAGGGAGTTTTATTCTATTTAAATATGGGATTTCTAGATATGCATGGTGGAACTGAAAATATGTTCATTGCTTCCTCTTGTCAAGCCCTTCTTAACTGAGAGACGAAAGATAAAGATGTATGACTAAGAAATCACAAAAGTCTACATGATGGAAACATGCTGGAAAAGTAAGCAGATCAGAAAGGGCCAATTAGTCAGTGCCAAAAGAATAGAGTGCTGATGAGGAACCAATCAATTCAGCAATTTGTACTATAAACACCTCTGAAAAGCTCATGAGTAACAGGTAGCAGCAGTGGCATACTGGTAAGTGTTTAGCAACTGGCTCTCCTGTTAAAACGGACAAACAAATAAACAAACAAACAAAAGCACTGACTTGTACCATTTGCTGATTTCCATGATGCAAATATTCTATGTTCAATTGCAAATTACTAATGTAATGTCACTGAATGCAGACTTTAGAAGAAATGTACAACAGGGAGCCTGGCTGGATTAGTTGGAAGAGCATGTGACCCTTGATCTCCAAGTTGTGAGTTCAAGCCCCACTCTGAGTGTCGAGATTACTTAAAAACAAACTAATTAATTAAGTTTAAGAAATGTACATAATCTGTGAATACGGATGACACAATCCCTAAATTATATCCATGGAGTACAAAATGTATGGGTCACGTACCTTTTCCCAGGAAGACCCTCAGACATGTGCTCCAGCAAGACGAAAGAGGATCCTCACAACAGTGACTCTATCTCTGGTTAGAAATAATGGGAAGTCCCAAGAAAAGAGCCGTGCAGACCAAGGCCAGAATAAAGCAGGAAGTAGGAGGATCCTAGTAAGTAGCGTTTGAATTAAAAATGAAAAGGAACCAACATATTCCAGTGCTTAATAGAAATTATACAGTTTGAGTAAAAATTGGGCTCAGGGTAAAAGAATTAGTGATACAGATAGAAAATTAAAAGAGTGAATGATGAAGAACTTATTACTACCAGGTAACACAAATAGCTATGCACAAAAAGGAAATGTCATCAGTGAACAATACTTACTTGATAATAATTGTAATGTAAACAGTGAGTAGTTATTTCTACCATGTGATATTACTATATTAGGTAGAAAACACTGGGAAGGGCGGTGATGCTGGTATCATCTTCCATAGTTGAAAGACAATATATAACATCTAAAACTGAAAACTAATGAAGAAGGAACAATTGAAATAACTGGAGAGATTCTTCAACTATTGCATGAAACTGGTACCTTGAGAATAATGTCCCTCATCTTTATTTCTCTTGCCCAATCCAGACACCTGGGGTCTCTGCACAGCAGTGGAGGTCACAGCAAAGACCTCAGAAGATCTCTATTTGATGTTGTCACCTGTCATGTCTAAAGCAAAGTACCTGAATCCGAGCCTCCTCCTCCATTTATCAAAGGATAAAAGAAGAACAAGAGGTTGCTATTTTTCTGTTATGGAAGCTCTGCCAACAGTGTAATGCTGGGGTTAAGAGCATGGGGTCTGGCATCAAATGGCCTGGATTTAACTTATGACTCTGACCCGGACAGCTATATGACCTGGGTGAGTTAGTTAAATCTCTCAGTCTCAGTTTCTCATCTTTATAATGGGAATAGCAAGACTACCTATTCCACAAAAACAATTGTGAGAATTAAATAAGATAATATATGTAAAATGCCCAGAACAATATTTGGTACATAGTAAAGAATTGATAAACATTAACTTTTATGATTACTATTTGGCTTTTAAAATTATGTAGCCAAATGACTCTTATAAATGTAAAAAGGTAAATTAAAAGAATAGTATATGTGATGGGTTGTAAGGCTTAAAATGGAGTAGGCTCTACAGAACAAAGTGTAGTATGCTGGGTCTTATCTGAGGTAACAGTTTGGGTTTCTGGGGGGAGAGCATGAGAAATCTATAAATATGCAGGGTTTTGTTTCTTCAGAGGGAAATTGGAAACTCTGTAAGTAAACCCAGAGATCTTTCCAGGGGAAAAGATTAAGACCCTTAACCATTGTTCCTAAGATTCAAAGTCATTAAAATTTATCTGAGTGTGTTGGCTTGACCATGATTTAGACCCAAAAATACAGAAAGGCAATCCATCTCCTACTATGATTAATCAGCAGGAAGGAAGAAGACAATGGCACTGTGAGCAGGTTGGTACTAGCAGGCGGAAGATAATGACCATTCTGGCTTCATGCGGGGTCAGACACCAGAGCCTGTCCTGAGGAAGCCATCCTACTTATCAACTTCTACTCCCCAGGAATGGTGATATTAGTTCATATGATCAGCTCTAACACCAAAAATCCATGATAATTTTGGAATAGGGCACACGTGGCTGAGTGTGACAAGAAATAAACTTTCTGTTGTGCCTTAAATTAATAAAGCACAGGTGATGTTCAAGGTAAATGGAGGAGGAGGCTCAGATTCAACTATTCATGAAATAGTTGAAGAATTCTCTAGTCTCAAGATTATATCACAGATTAGGAAGCAATTATGGTTCTTCGTACATGAGTGAGACTTTGAAAGATTGTTTTGTTAGTAGAAAGGCAGAAAACATGGAAAGAACTAGACTTCGTGTTAACTGAGTGTATTCTCACTGCAAACTTTAAGACAGAACATCCTATTCCCATATACTTATCCCTGTTATGAGAAAAATGAATCGGTTGGCTCTTGAATGTATTCTAGGCCCCACCCTACTTGTTATAAGTAGAGAAGCTAGCGTTGTGGATTTATTTTTTACTGGTTTCTTTGTTGTTGCTGTTGGGTGGCTTGGTGCTGGCTTTGGACTAGTGCATCCCACCCTAGGGATCCCATTTCCCCACTTGCAAAGGAAAGATAATGAATGGTTACCCCTTTCTATTTCACAAGAACACTGAAAGAAACAAGGAGTGCATTACATCAAATAACATAAATAGCTACAATTTTCTAAGCATTCATTAGAAATGTGGCACTGTGCTAAACATTTCATACAAATTATTCCACTTCATTCATTCTTTACACAAACACTGTGAAAGAGATATTATTATCTCCAGGTCACAGACAACAGAACCAAGCCTCAGAGAGGTTATATAATTTCCTCAGAGACCAACACTAGGATTCAAGCCTACCCCTTTCTCAATCCAAAGACAACTACCCAAATCCCACTTTCCTGGAGCTCCCAGGGGATGGAAACCACATAAATCAACCATAACTATTTTTTTTATCTTTCAATGTGTTAAAAAACTGTAATCAGGATCTTCTGATTCTCCTGGATCTCACCCACAAGAAAAGTTTAGCCATAGGTATTATCTCTGTGAAATGGCAACATTTGACATAATGGGAAACCTTTAAATCAATTAAAAATATGTGAGATATTTAATCCCTGGAAGTTTGGAATTTTGATATAAGGAAAATATTGACCCAAGACCACTATCTTCACACAGTTACTTACATGGGCCTTTCTTCATATGCATATGATCATATGGTCACCATATGCATGTAATAACTGTACTAGGTAGTCTTATTTCCATTTTTTTAAATGGCTTTATAATATTACTTTGGATTATCATGTCAGAAGTTACTTAGCCAACTGCATAATGAAAGATATTTTATTTATTTCAAACTGTTTACTATGATAAATAATGCTGTAATAAACATGTTATGCATATATTTTAAATATATTTTCAGTTATGTTTGGCACACTAAACATTTTCAACTCATTATGACACAAAACTGAATTTATAATCTGCAAAATGTTCACTTTCTCACCAACATATAAAAATACTTTTTCTTTTTTAATCAGTCAGCATTTGTGTATTATTACTCATTATAATAAGGTCCTGACTATATTTTCATAGCACCAGATACTTTACTATGAACTATGGCATATATTCCTTTTGGCTATATGAATAGCCTTATTTCACCAATACCCAACAGGCAAATATCCTCAGGATTTTCCTAATCACAAATCATCATGAAAATCATACAAAAAAAAAGGTGGGGATATAAAAAGAGAAGCATGAATTTCAGGCCTGTCATCTAATCTCCTTTATTTACTTAGAATTTAATAAGCCACTAGGAACATAGGCTGGTACTCAAATCCATGGCTATAGCACAACAGCCCTGGGAACTTTGAAGGATGTGCTAGGAATAAACCTATGTCTACATCCCATCTTTTACATCTCTGCTTTCAACTATTTGGTCAGGGATCTTGGGCAAGCGTGGTAGAAACTGTGCTACCCCTATGTGGTGACAAGCAATACCATGAGTAACAAATGAGCCTATTACTGCTTTACAGTAGAAGAGACAGGTTAATCCTTTGTCAAATCCCTGTGCATGGTGTCCTCTTCCTTGTTCCAATTACCCAGGAAGTGATGGCACTTTCTCATCCATGGCCTTTCAACACCTGCTGACATGTATTTAGAACATGGCTGGGTCTGTGAGTCTTAAGCACACTGTGTTCAGAAAATACAAGTAATAAAGGTATACAAGAGATGGAGATCCAAAACTTTCTAGACTCAGACCGCACTCATTTAAAAACCAGAGGAAGAGGAGCACCTGGGGGTTTCAGTCATCTCAGTATCTGACTCTCGGTTTAAGCTCAGGTCATGATCCCAGGGTCATGGGAATGAGCCCCATTTGAGGCTCCACACTAAGTGAGGATCCTGCTTAATATTCTCTCTCTCTCCATCAGCCCTTCTCCCCCATGTCTAAAATTTAAAAACAAATTAAAAAATAAAAATAAAAACCAGAATAAGAACTAAGACAAGCAAAGAGAGAATATTTTTCAAACAAAATATGTATTTAAATCAAGAAATAAAATAATTACTCAAATAGAACCAGTCATAGAACATAGAATAGCACCAATAACCAACATCTTGATTTTACTAATGAGGAATCTGACTCCCTAGAAATTGTAATGACTTGCCTAAGTTAGTTTGTGGCACAATCCCTATGAAAGATATGCCCTGAAATATCATTTGCCTTTTTTTTCATCATTAGCAATTCAGATTCTCTCATTTTAAATAGCTTTTTATTCATTCAACAAATAGCTTTTGAGTATCTTCCATAAAATTACTACACCAGGCTCTAGGGATTCAGCCAAGGTTGAAATGTAATGATGCTGGGAATGTAAAATCAAAAGTCATGGTTTGGCAAGGAGATAGGCTTATAGACTGGTACTTAAAATGCAGTGTGACGAGGAGAATCAAAACAAATGGAATCCAAAGAAGTGTGCTCCAAAGTCTGCCTGTGGGACTCAGGGGGAATTTCTCAAAAGAGGTAGCCCTTGAGGTGGCTTGAAGGATGAATAGTAGTTAATAAGGAATGAAACAGGGAATAGCATAGGAGGCAGAGGGAATATTATATAAATGGGATAGAAAATTTTAAAAGCTACATATAATTTAACCCATTTCTTCACCTCTAATGACACAGTACCTGATTGATATACCTCCGTATTTTTGGTTTCCACCATACCTTGCTAGTGTCTTCTTTCTCGGCTTAACTGTTGGTGTTCCTAAGGTCCTCAGCCTTCTGTCTTTTCTCTACACACTCCGCCTTGGCTTTCATTGCCTTGATTATGCGTCCCAGGTCTCTCTCCTGAGCTCCAAATCAACAAGTATAATTGTATAATGGAAAGGCTCGCTTAAATGTAACATAAACATCTCAAACACAAAATACCTGAAAATATTCCCAATGCTTTCTCTACAAACACCCTATTCCCATTCCTTTGTTACTTCAGTAAATTGCACCAAGACAGTTAACCAAGAAAGAAACCTCAGTATCACTTCTGACTGTTTTCTTGCCTTCATCTCTTGCACTCAATCTGTCACCAAATCAGTCAAAATTCTTCCTGACATCTATTCCACTGCACTGTCCCAAGCCAGTAATAGAACTCATATGTACTAGAGCAGAAAACTTAGCCTTCATGCCTCTAGTTGTATCACCATCAAAAACTATCTACATACTATCTTAATTTCTGAGAAACAGAACTAATCACATCACCCACCCTCAAATACTTAAAACTCTTTGGTAGACTTCCAATCACCTTATTTGCAATTCCAATTCCTATGATCTGGTCTCTATGTCTCCCATCTCATCTCCTATAATTACCCCTTTACCTCCTGTGATCCAGTATTATTCTAACCTGCTTATTCTACTCCATCATGCCAGATCATACCACATTCTTCTCCTCCTATCAGAAACATACTTCCTTTCTTCTACTTTTCAAATTTAACATGTTCTTTTTTTAAAATGTTTGAGAGAGAATGTGTGTGTGTGGCGGAGGGGCAGAGAAAGAGGGAGACACAGAATCCCAAACAGGCTCCTCACTGTCAGCACAGAGCCCAGTGCAGGGCTCAATCCCATGAACCATGGGATCATGCCCAGAGCCAAAACATGAGTTGGACACTTAACCAACTGAGCCACCCAGGCATACCAACACAGTCTTTAACTTTAGGCTTCAGATTAAGTGTAACTTCTCCAAGAATCTTTTTGTGACGTTATCCCAGCTTTCTTCCCCAAATCATATTATTCACCACATTTTTTTATGACATTTCAAATGTCTACAGACTGATTTCTGCCCCATTCCCAGACAATCAATAGCTTGTTGCTTTCTGTTGCTATGGATTAATTTGCATTTCCTAGAATTTTAGATGGAATCAAACATTAGGTACTCTTTGTAGTCTGGCTTCTTCCACTCAGCATAATTTTGCTTTTGAGATTTGTCTAAGCAGGTTTCTGGTTTCCACACATCCATACCAAGAAAAGGATCAAGAGAAATACAAACATTCAGATGATTCAATATTTGACCTAATCAAAACTTACCTTTCAGATTTTTTATTAATATATTTAAGAGAAACGAATGGAGAATTTTGGCAGAGAAGTGAAAATTATTTTAAAAGTTTAAATGAGTTCACATTAGTAAGAAATACTATAATTAAAATTAGGAGCTCAGAATAACTTGGCACAATTGAAATGTGTATTTTTTTAAGTCCAAAGAAAATGCCCAGATTAAAACAGAGAGAAAAAAGAGCACAAAAGGGAAAAAAGAGACATTCGGATATAGCAAAAAAATTTAACACACATTTAATTAGAGTTTGATAAGCAGTGGACTGTAAGAGAGGGCAAGAAATGATTTTTGAAGAGATGATGGTAAAGAATTTTGTAAAATCCATTGAAAACATCAACTCACAGTTTAAAAAGTTTAAAGAACCATTATGAAACATAAGCAGGATAAATATAATAAAACCATACTAGGATATATCACAATTGCTAAAAAGTAGAAACAAAAAGAATATCTTAAAAGCAATCAAAGATAGGGGCACCAGGGAGGCTCAGTCAGGTAAGTGTCCAACTCTAGATTTCAGCTCAGATCATGATCTCATAGTTAGTGAGTTCGAGCCCTGCGTTGGGCTCCATGCTGACAGTGTGAAGCCTACTTGGGATTCTCTCTCTCTCCCTGTCTCTCTCCCACCCCCCACCCCCAGTAAATACATAAACTTTTAAAAAGGCGATCAGAGATAAAAATGCATTACCTGTATACACAGAAGCAACAGTAAGAATTACAGATGACTTCTAGACAGAAATGGTGAGATTAAAAAGACAATGGAATGACATTATTAAAACACTCAAAGTGTCAACTTAGAATTCTACACCCACTGAAAATATCCTTCAAAAGAACAACATAAAAACATTTCCAGAAAAACAAAGATTGAGTAATTTAGTCACCAGCAGTGCCTCACCAACAGCAATACTAAGAATACAGTAATTTTTCAGAGAGAAGGAAAATTACCTCAGTTGTAAGCAAGGGAATATAATAAATTAAAGTAACATTAAGTATTAATATGTAGATAAACATATGTGATCTTTACAATATACAACAATAATAATAGTAATGTCATGTGGGATTTACAATATACACAGAATTAAAATGACAGATGACAACAGCACATAAAATAGAAGACAGCAAATATAATTAAAGGTTTGTAAGATCCAGCCAGAAGAAATAATAAAAGTACCAATTTATGTTAAATTCTAAGCAATCAAAGATGCATGTTGTAATATTTCTAAGGCAAACATTAAAAGAAATACAAAAGAATGTATTATTAACAAACCAGTAGAGGAGAATACTTAAAACAAAATAACCTATAAATTTAACAGGAGAAAAGGTAGAAGAAAGGGATCATAAAAGGTATAGGATACACAGTAGACAAATGGTAAAATGATATTTATAAATAGAAATGTATCAATAATTATATGGCATGCAAGTGGACTAATATTCCAGTTAAAATATTGATTTAAAACACCATTTGATTATGAAGTGAAGCAGAGTCCCTTTTTAGAAATATGAGAAATAAGGAACAAGTGTTTCCATATCAATCACCTGGCCACAGAAAACTTAGAATAAAATGAGAAAGCTAATGACCAAAGCAAACCATGTATTTGTTTATTATAGAGTACAACTATTGAATAATGTATTGCAGGCTTTGGGGCCACCCAAACCAGGACTAGAATCTTTACTCTTCCTATCACTAGCTGTGAGACCTTGAGCAAATCTGTCATAATATCTTACAAAAGTAATTCAATGGATATAACAAGAGTTAGAGTAGGTTTAGAATAGTCTGATATATCATAGGCCCACATAAAATCATACAGGGATAGTTCAAATGGGGTAGTCACTTATTGTCCATGGTAACTGACATAAAAGCAGAAAGAAATGTCAGTGTGACTGAAGACTGGAGAAAAAAAGATGAGATAGATGAGAGACGAGACAGAAAGAGGGAGAGATTGCCAAGGTTGGAGAAAATAAGGAATGCTTTCAAATATTAGCTCATTGTGAAAGAAAAATACTCTGGATTGCAGGCAGTGATTTTTGATGGAGTTACTTCTCACACAGACAACCCTGTGTTAGATTACCCCCTGATGAGTGGCAGGAAGAAGTGATTTAATATTATTACATTTACAACTTTACAAGCTCTTGGGTATACTCTCAGTGCCAGGCACTAGGAGAAACATATAGTCAATATAAGAGATACATCTCTAGTTTTCAAGCATCCAAATCAAAAGACACGACTAGCGCACAGGAAAGAAGCAGAAATCATATCATTTTATGACATAGTTGGAGACAAAGGAAATAATACAAGGGACTTAGAAGAGTCATCTCATTATGCATAAGTCCTACTCCTCAGAAAGTCCTGCAATTGTACAACATTACCTATTAACTGTGAGTACTTTTAGATCATGGAAAAGTCATAGAAAACTCATTTGTAGATATATATCTAAGTTACATTCACCAAATTATCTCTAATCAGTAGTAAAGCTAAGATTTTATTCCCTAAAACTGAATAAATTACTCTAAGGAGAGAATAAACACAGAGAAGTTCAGGAAAATGCTGAGAATAGACTATATTACAATTAATAAAAACATCTACCATTTATCGAACACTTATTATATGCCAGAACACTGCTAAGAATTTTACACACACACACACACACACACACACACACACACACACACACACACATGAAAATTCATCCAGGAAAGGTATTAGTATTACTAATTACTAACCCTGTTTTTCGGAACACAAAACTGATACTAAGAGATGTACTCAAAGTTGGAATCTCACTCAACAGCACACAGCTTTCTATGCAAGGATATTATGAAATTTACTCTTTTCCTAGAGGCTGTTTGAGGCTTTCAGGTATGGAGTCTCATGTGTCATGATTATTAACTGCAGGGACTGACATATATCTTCCATGGTAAGTGATTCTGGGGGGCAGGTCATCTCAGGGGAAACCTGTTAAGTAAATGAGGTAAACAAGAATCGAGCTGGGGAATAAACTATAGAAAGACATGGCTTCGGGTGAAATCTGGCCTTAGCCTGATCTTGTAGAGAGATCTGAAGCATGAATGTCCCCTAGAGTTGTCTCATTTTGAGGGAAGGGGGCCAGGCTATTGTACCACTATACCAGTAAGTCCAGGGACACAGGACATTCTCTTCCCTGGGAGAGAATACAATGAGTACTAGAACTTGAACGAGGCAATCAAGGGACACAGCATGCAAAATTTAAGGAGACAAACCATCTCTGAAGCTGCATCTGAACTTATATTGCCCTTAGAATGAGTATCTCCTTTAAAGTGTGTATCTAGACGCCCTTCTGTGTCACTGTAGTCCAGGCCCGAGGTACAATTCCCTATGTATTTACAGATAAGGTGATTCCTGTCATCTTGTCCAAGGGACAAGATGTGATCAATTAGCAGCCTGTGTGATCAATTAGCAGCCAGTATTTCCACTGCTGGGAAATGGCCATACCAGTTCAGTAAAGGGGATGTAGGTAGGGCATCCAGAGTATCTACTACACTCCACCTCTCTTAACTATTCAGAGCCACTTTTACTTTACATAAAGTTTATTCCATCCAGATACAGACTCTCTAGGATTCTGGTTGGTCATGGTTTCTGGATAAATTTATAAGCAGAAGTTGGTCCTGAAATGTTTAAGTAATACCCATCATCTTCCACCACACAGAGAACCCTTTCACCTCTGCTGGTGGCTTGCCTGGATGAAAGACCCAGACCCTCATCCCTGGGGGATCCGAGCACTCGTTTATTATGCCCTTATCTGACCATGGTTGCTATACTTGCCATTTACCATTAAAACTTGGCAAGGTGGTGCCAAGAATATGTTCCCTGCTCCCATAATATGGTAGCAGCCTTATTTCCTCATAGTGATCAGGGTCAATTTCCTCTTCCATTCCTGCTGATATAGTGGCATGAGAACCCAAAGTGACCAGACAATAGCCATAACATTAATTTACTGAGACTCTCAACGAGCCTCATGTTAGAAGCATCTCCCTACTAGGAATTAGTACTGTAAAACTATAGACCCTAAAGTTGTTAGGATGGGAAAAACAAATTATTGAAGCAGGTCATTGGGAGTGACACAATGGCTGTCAATTTAAGGGGGTATATTACATGTGAAGGATAGTGCCTCATTCTCACAGGTACTCTCTCTAAGCTGTACCATAGATGTATCTTCAAGGGACCATTCTACTGCTCTATAAGGTTAACAGTTTCTAGATGGTGTGCCATCATAGGTCCAGTGGGTCTGGACCCATGGTGATGTGCCCAGTGATGTACCTTCACTGCTATAAAGTTGGTCTTTTAGTTCAAGGAGAAGTTGTAGAGAATCTCATGTGGAAGTGCTCTCAGTGATACTGACTGATTACTGTAGCCAGAAAAGGAAAATCATCACTTGAATACATGTCAGTTCAAATGTGGGCGAATTTCTACCTTTTCCAGAATGGCATGGAGTTTAATGTCATCAACTTTGCACCAGTGAGTATCCTGCTCTCCTCCAGGAAGGTACAGTATTGAAGACTCAGTGTCAGTCTCTGTCATTGGGAAGTTGATATTCAGCAATGCCAGTAACTAGGTCAGCTTTGGTAAGAAGAAGCTCAAGTTGTCACCTATGCAAAACCTCTACCTCTGCCACCGTGGCTTTTTCTTTCACTAGTCCACTGTGCAATCAAGGGGTGACTGAGAACATCTACTAACATCTACTGGTAAGTAATCCTGTATACTAAGTTTTTAAAAAAATTCTTCTGCAATAGATACTCTATGTGATACAAAGATTCCCATAATTTATATTTATTCCTTTGTCACAGATCTTCCAATCTTCTCCTTTCAGGTTCCTAACCAACCAGGAAAGCAATTCATTACAGCACCTCAGTTTGTGAAACCCAGGCCACTGCTTTGTCCACACAGAGTAGATGACCAAGCAAACTAAAGCTCTTCCACCCCTGCCATTGGGAAGATTTCCACTCACTACTATTTTAGAGGGCCACTCATGAGTAGGGCTATCCTACAACTACATTCTATTTGGGGTTTGCACTAATATATTAGGGCCAACTTCTGCATAAATCAAGAAGTTTGGTTGTTTGTTTCCTCCTCTATCAGCTGATTGTAAGGAACTCCCCCTGAGGCCACAGGTAATAAATGCAGGTTACGGTCATCAGTGCAACAATAGTGAATGACACTGGAGTCAGGGCCACCTGTTCATGCAACATACCTGTGACTTCTGAAACCAATTCTAGAAGTACTATACTATCTTGCAACGGATTGCTGCTGGGTCTACTAAACCTTTTATCTGGTGGGCCTAACAGCATGCACTCCATGATGAACACTGCTGGCTTCACACTCATTTGGTGCCCCATGGTCACATAACTGGTTTCTACAAGGGCTCAGGATCTTCTAGCAACTACTTTTTGAATAGTATAGAGTTATTTTTTGCAGATGGTATGGCCTTGCTCCAGAACCTTAGAGGTCTGTGCTGTGACTTTCCTATTGGGGCTTGGCAGACATATCACAAAGCATCTTTGCTCAGCACAAATACCTCTGGTAACATGGGATCCTCTGAGCCATATGGCTCAAGCAACAAAGCAACAGCCGAGACCTGCTACAAAGTATTTTCTTACTCTGAGCCTCATTCAAAATAATTAGTCTTCAACATCACCTAATAAATGGGTGAAAGCAGTATTCACAATGGTAGAACATGTTTCTTCTAAAACCCAAAGGAAACTGGTCATCCACTCAGACTGACCTCCAAGTACAGATTATATCTCTTTAAAAGTTGCCAAGGAGACCATCTGAATTTCCATATGTTGCTTAAAATTGGCTATTAACATATAATAACTTATAATTTTCTTTCTTCAATGCATCAGTGGTTATTTGTACTACCACCCAGTTCCTCAAGCCCTATAATTATTATGCAATGAAATTCCAGTGAGACTGCAAATGCTAATGTATTCCTTTCTAACTGTATCCATCCCAGTTCCTCACAGGTGAAAACCTAAGCAATTTTATTTCCTCAGCACTATTCCAGGGATCATCAATAATCCATCTACCACCACTATGATGGGGTTATCATTGCCATTTAATCATCTGATCCAACTCCAAAATCCCATTCTTCAAAGTTATCTATCTAGGATTACTCCTGGTCATATGTCAGATTCCCCAAGAGCAGAGTCTGAGATGGAGTTTTTGTGTAAGTGATGTATCAAGAGAATATTCACAAAAAAAACTGTAAAAAAGATAGAGAAAGAGAATAGAGCAGGGCAAGAATTTAAGATTCTTTAAAGAGGATAGAGCAGGACACGATTTTTCTGAAATCTAAGCATTAGACTGATCTCTTGGTGAGCTCTAGAACGTATATACACCTACAAAGTTGTCCCCTTTTGACACTCTTGCACCCCATACTTGTCAGGCACTGGCTGTGGACCACCTCAGGAGGATGGATATAATCTCCCAAACATTTTTATGTAAAGAGGCTCATGTCAGCTAAGGAAAGTTCTCAGCAGGTGGATATAGATGTGAGCTTCCATCAGCCAACACGTTCAGTTTCCGCCAACTGTAAAATAAGTGCACCAGCCTAGAAAGAGTATCTAGATGAGCCATCAAGAGTCTACTTTGGGAAACATGAGTGCCAAGACACCTATCACCGTACTCAACCCTTGAGTCGAGTAATCAACTACCCTGCTGGCTATCTTCCTAGACTGCCACATGCCACCTTCACCATACTTCCCAAACATCACCCACTGGCTATGTCGGTACTACCAGGTATCAACCGTCTTTAGATTCTGCCACAGAGAACCTGTCTCATCAACCAGCATGGTATACAAGTATGAGTCATGGGAGGTAATCACAAAACAATTTTATTTTTGCCCTCTCCCCTTTAACTTTGCTCAGTGAGGAAGCCTTTTTAATTCCTTCTAAGTGCAAACTCAACTGGACTTTATAATTGTTCTCACCCTCGTTAAGCAGATTAGAAATGAAAACATAAAAGCCAACAGTCAAAATTACAAACTTGCTCTACAGTTCAAGAATCTCCCCTTCCTCCATTTGGCTCCCTAAATTTGGGGAATTGAATGTGGTTGGTTTTTCTTCACAGGTTGGTGCTGGGGAGGGAGGGGAGGGTAAGAAGGTAAGGCTAGTGGGTAAGTCTAGTGGGTTTCTTTGTACTCTCCGGGCTCATTGAATAGAAGAGCTGACTCTTTCTCTGAAAGTTACTTTCATGTTTTTTTTCCAAAAGCATGTCATTTACCAGGGAAATTTTCTTAACTGCAATTTTCTTGACCTTAACAAATAAATCTTATTTTAGCTGGTCACTTACTCCTTTGTCAGTCCCTAGGAATCTGGTGGTAATGTCAGTTCCTGTTGGCTGAAGAAGATTCAGTTATCCATGCAGCCCAGATGGGAATCAAATTCCAGCTCTTTCCTACATCTGGCCCATGGGAAACACACACTCATTCTTTCCCCCAAGTCCCAGGAATGTAGGATGTTCCCTATGCTAGGGTAACACTCCTTTGCTTTACTCCAAAGCAGGCAGATGATCACGCTATTGCCTTTTAGATTTCTCAAGTTGTTTTTAGAAACAGGCCACTGTGTCCCCCAAACCAAAGAGGATGCCTGTTAAGTACTGATCATTGAAGCCAGGCATTAGGTTTGAGAAACAAGTCAGGGACCTTCTGTCTTGCCTGGAGTGAGTGATGGGATTCACAGCACAACAAAAGATTTGTCCAGAATTCCTCTTTACAAAGTTTCTTTCCATTGTCACTTTTTGTGCCATGTGTTTTATAAGCTCTAATGTGGGTAACCCTTTGCTCCAAGAGTTCCTTCATCAGCTCTTTGGCTAAATCGAGAAGTGCATCTGCATCTTGCACTGCACTTGGAATATGGTGCCCTCTGTATCTCAGCACTTCTGCAGCACTTCACTCTACCACATTGTCACATCCAGTTCTTAGTTCCAGGTCTGACCTCTTCAGCTTTCTCTCAAAAGTGAAATTCTACAGGGTACCTGGGGGTGGTCCAGTCATTTAAGCATCCGACTCTTGATTTTGGTTCAGGTCATGATCTCACGGTTCATGAGACTGAGCCCCATGCTGGGCTCCAAGCCGACAGTGCAGAGCCTGTTTGGGATTCTCTCTCTCTCCCCACCTCTCTCTGCCCCTCCCTACTTGCTCATTCATGCACACACACACACACACACACACACACACACACACTCTCTCTCTCTCTCAAAATAAATAAATAAACTTTAAAAAATTAAAATGCTAAAATCATGCTCTTTCCCCAGTTCTCTACAGGTCTTTTCCACCCAATAATTTCATCTCTCTTAAACACAATACTAAATAGATCTATGAAATAGCCAACTATTGATCTAAGATCAGTTTCAGGCTATATCATTTATTGGTTGTGTGATAGTAAGTCGGTTACTTAGCCTCAGTGACTCTCATTTGTAGAATGCCTGCCTTAGGGAGTTACCGTAATGATTAAATGACATAGTAGTTATAATATGCCAGGTACTACTGTGTAGTAGAGGCTCAACAAATATTATGGTCTCTTGCCTTTACCCATAATTTTACATCAAGTTGTTAATTAACATTTTTTGCTGTATAGAATCCAGTATAATCCCAGCATCTTTTTCCTTGCCATCCTCCGCCACAGCAATGAGAAATCAACAAACTAGTTTTGGGAGCAATGTCACCAAAATGAAGGAGGAGACCCCAGTTTCCACACCCCCACAAAAATCAACTATTTGACAGCTATCCATGAACAAACCAGCTCTGGGAGAGCTCAGGAGTTCATTTAAGAAACTTTAGCAACATGGTGGTACAAAAAAAATCTCAGAATAACCGCAAAAAAAGGGGGGATGGAGGAAAAACAGCTTCATTTTGTCTGCATTATCCCATTCCCCAAGTCAGCACTGCTCAGTGCCAAAAGGGAATTCTCCAGATAAAAATAGTTCCCCTCATGGAGAAAGAGAGAAACAGGTGGGCAACAAGCTTCCTCAGCTTCTTGGGGCCCTGCACGAGCACCCATCTTGATGTCACTTCACCCAGCAGGCAGCAAAGCTAAGATGTACAGAGATGGCTAAGAATAAGGAAGAAGAGAAAGGGCAACCAATATCGGCCACATAGTGGGAGAAATTGCAGTTCTAAGTGACTTTCCTAGAAAAAAAAAAAAAGAGAATTCAAGTAAATAAAACTAGGAATGAAAAAGGAGGCATTGTAAATAATACCAAAGAAATAAGAAGGTTGATAAAAGACTACTACAAACAATTATACACAAAATAAATTGAACAACCTAGAAGAACTGGATACATTCCTAGAGACATAAATCTACCAAGACTGAATCAGGAATAAATAGAAAAATATGAAGATACCAATAATGAATAAGAAGATTGAGGGGAACCTGGATGGCTTAGTCAATTAAGCTTCTGACTTCAGTTCAGGTCACGATCTCACAGTTCATGAGGATGAGCCCCGCATCAGGCTCTGTGCTGACAGCTCAGAGTCTGGAGCCTGCTTCTGATTCTGTGCCTCCTCTCTCTGCCCCTCCTTGGCTCACACTCTTCCTCTCAAAAATAAATAAACATTTTTAAAATTTTAAATAAATAAATAAGATTGAATCAGCAATCAAAAGCATCCCGACAGAGAAAAACTCAGGACCAAATGGCTTCACTGGTGAATTATATCAAACATTTAAAGAAGAATTAAATCGAATCAGCCTCACACACTCTTCCAAAAAATTTAAGAAGAGGAGAGAACACTCCTAAACTTATTTACAAAGTCACCATTACTCTGATAACCAAGCCAGATAAAGGATACTACAACTACAGGCCAATATCCCTGATGAATATGCATGCAAAAATCCTCAACAAAATATTAGCAAACTGAATTCAACAGCACATTAAAAGGATTATGCACTCTGATCAACTAGGATTTTGCCAAAGCAATCTTTTGAAAAAAGCTGAAGGCATCACACTTCCTGATTTCAAACTACATTACAAAACTGTGGATGTGAAAACAGTATGGTACTGGCATAAAAACAGAAATATAGACCAATTGAGCAGAATTGAGAGCCTAGGAGTAAATCCATGCATATATATGGTCAACTAATTTTTGACAAAGGAGCCAAGGACACTCAATGAGGAAAGGATTATCCCTTCAAAAAATGATGTTAGGAAAACTGGATATTTACATGAAAAAGGAATAAACTGAACCCTATCTTGCACCACTCCCCCAAATTAAATTAATGGGCTAATGAATAAACCTAAGACCCCAGACTTTAAAACTCCTAGAAGAAAACATAGAGAAAAAGTTTCTTGACCTCAGTCTTGGCAATGATATTTTGGATATGACACCAAAAGCAAAAGTAAGCAAGGGGGACTATATCAAATTCACAACCTCTGCACTGAAAAAACAGACCAACAAACAAAAAACAGTTAACAAAATGAAAAGGCAACCTATGGAATGTGAGAAAATATCTGCAAATATAGCATATATCTGATAAACATATGAGAAACTCATACGCCCTTCAAAAACAAAAAGCAGGAAACAAAAACATAATCTATTTTACGAAATAGGCAAACCACCTGCATAGACATTTTTCCAAAGAAGTGATACAGATGGCCAATAAGTACATGAAAAGGAGTTCAACATCATTAATCATCAGCAAATCCAAAGCAAAACCACAATGACATATCATCTCACACCTTTTAGAATGGCTAGTATCAGAAACACAAGAGATAACAAAGGCTGGTGAGGATTTGAAAAAAAGGGAATCCTTGTGCACTGGTGGTGGGAATGTCAATTGGCACAATCATTATGGAAACAGTATGGATTTTCCTTTAAAAAATTAAAAATAGGGGCGCCTGGGTGGCGCAGTCGGTTAAGCGTCCGACTTCAGCCAGGTCACGATCTCGCGGTCCGTGAGTTCGAGCCCCGCGTCGGGCTCTGGGCTGATGGCTCGGAGCCTGGAGCCTGTTTCCGATTCTGTGTCTCCCTCTCTCTCTGCCCCTCCCCCGTTCATGCTCTGTCTCTCTCTGTCCCAAAAATAAATAAATGTTGAAAAAAAAATTTTTTTTTAAATAAAAATAAAAAAATAAAAAAAATTAAAAATTAAAAATAGAGCTACCATATGATCCAGCAATACCACTTCTGGGTATATATCCAAAGAAAATAAAATCAGTATCTCAACAAAATAGCTGCACTCCATGTTCACTGCAGCATTATTGAGAATATACAAGACATGGAAACAAAATAAGCATTCACTGATGGCTGAACGGATAAAGAAAATACAGTACATATACACAGTGGAAAACTTTTTAGCCATAAGAAAGTAGGAAATCCTGCCATCTGTGACAACATGGATGGACCTCGAGGTCATTATGCTATACGATCTCATTCATTCTTCTTAAGATTTTACCCTTTGACCAAATTCTCCTCATTTCCCCCGCATTCCATCCCCTGGATGGAATCTGACAATCTAATGTACAGCATGGTGACTATAGATAACAAGACTATATCGTATACCCCAAAGTGGCTATGAAAGTAGATCTTAAATGTTCTCACCATAAAAACAATAAGAAAGTAAGTACGTGAAGGATGTATTAACTAATCTTATTGTTGTAAACATGCCCCATTGTATATGTGTATCAAGTCATCACATTGTATATCTTAAACTTATGCGATGTTATATGTCAATTATATCCCAATAAAGCTGGAAGGAAAAAAAAAACCTATCCTATTCTCAATGAGAGAGCGATGTCCCTAGGATTTCAAACTATATGCAAAACGTTCTGAATTCAGGGTGAATGAATGATTCAGGATTACTAAACAGGACCAGCTACATACTATGTAAAGCCTAATGAAAACTGAAAATGTGGGCCTTCTGTTCAAATATCATTAAGAATTACAAGATATAAATAGCACAGTATTAAACCAAGCACAGGCCCCTTAGTGCCATGCCCTTCACAGAGGTCTGAACTCTGTTGATTGAGCCCTGGCCTCTGTTTCCACTCTCTGCTATACTAGCAAAACTTAAACAGATGGAATGAAATAAACCTGTTCCAACTTCAACGTTACTGAAGCTGATCAGTCAAAACCTTGGTGAACGAGATAGTGACCCTCCCCAACTCTCCTTTGCAGAAAGAGGTAGTTTTACGTGATTACCTGCTAGGCCTTATTCAGCTGACAGTCAGTGTCAAGAGGCAAATTCTTTGCAGACATTGCTAATGTTTAAATGTCTCTAACAACTCCAGGCAGCTTGTAGCTAGAGCAACTTGAAGTCTCTCTTGTGAGAGAACAAAAAAGGGGGGGAGGGAGAAATTAAAGTGATTAGAGAGAGAAAGAAGGAAGAGGAAGAAGGGGGAGGAGGAGGCAGACAGCTATTAGCCTCACCAAAACACAAGCTGAAGTCCCTAAAAGATTCATTTCCTAACTACATGAGAGGAAATTTCTAACTTGCCTCAGCTGGGGGTCAAAACATCAAAAGATTCTAAATCCTTCCAACTTGACAGCTGCTCACAGATCACGTGACATCAACTAAGGATGATTCAGTTTGTTCTCTCTGGATAACAGCAAGAAAATGTGACAAACACTGTGAACCCATGCTTTTCATTTGTATTTAGATCTGAGCAGTTTTATTAAAAGTGTGGTCTAGTATATATTGCCACAGAAAAAAAACAGGCCACCAGATTTTGTATTTCTAAACTAGATCATGCAGGTTCTCTAATAAATAAGTAAATTAATCTTTTGGGCATCATGAACCATACACACATTATTTTGCAGAGTCCCCAGAAGTTTTATACAGTCTAAAGAAAACCCTGAGTCCCCAGTCATCTTCACAGGACAAGGGTTTCAGACAGACAGAATTCCCCCCAAGTGTAACCTCCCTAAGTCTTCTCATTACCAAAATAGAGGTAATACTGGTACAATGTGAGTGAGCTTAGAGGAAATATCCTATGCTAAATGAAATAAATCAGTCACAGAAAGACAAGTGCTTTAAGATTCCACTTCTATGAGGTGCACAAAGTAGTCAAATTCAAAGAATTAGAGTGGAATGGTGGTTGCCAGTGGCTTGGAGGAGTGGCTGGGGAGTCATTAATCAGGGGGCATAAAGTTTCAGTTAAGGAAAATGAATAAGCTCTGGAGATTTTTTTGTAAAACCTGGTACCTATAAGTCAACAATAATATACTGCATACTTAGAAATTTATTAAGAGAGTGGATCTCATGTGCTCGTAGCACAATCAAATGATGATGGTGATGATGGTGATGATGATGATGAGCTAGACCTCCCTTTAAGACACATCCCCCTGCTGCTCACAGTGTTGGCAGCAGACAGCAAGCAAGGCGGGGCTCTCGTATGAAGGGGGTCTCCTCCCCCAAGATCATACATTCTCCCTGCAGAAGCCTCAGTCCAGTGACTGGCAAAAGCAAACACAGAAAGGCCTGGTCCCATTGCCTCCTTTCATTGCAACTCTTAAAAGCCCTCCTACCATCAAAGCTTCTGTAGAATTAGCTGAGGCCTTTCTTGAGAATGGAGAACAAGTCAACTCTGTCTGATCCTGTTTCCTTCATGTCCCCAAAAGGACTTCTCTGATCAACTTACGGCATGCAGATCCGGAAATTAGAGTTTGCTCTGGAAAAAATCTCATCCGTGACTGTACTACCTCCAGAGCCACATGAAGCCAAGATATGTGAGTCCACGGCCAACACGTGACTTCCTAGGAAAATGGTTGGAAAAACACAAGGAGAAATGATAAGTAAATATGCAGGATCATGGGTGGCCTCATGTCCAGCAGGCAACAGATGATGAGACTAAAGACTGCCTTTCAAGGATAGGATTTCAATCCCTGAGAGACCTGAAGAAGAAAGTGATAGCCTCAGGCATGAATGATCTGGGTTCCTAAGCAAGGCCACTGACTCAGATGGAGAACAAAGAAGAAAAAGGAAAGAACAGCTGCTACATCATGAGGCAGCTGGCCCCGTGCAGGAAGCTGACTGTTGGAAAGGGAAAGCAAGGCAGAGTAGAGTAAGAAAATGCTATGAAGCTGGGCCCCAGAGCTCTGGACCTACCACCCATCCTGCTAGGGCGATTCAATGAGTTCGGGCAGAGCCTGCAAGAGCTCCATAGCAGGAACAGATGAAGTTTACAAACAAGGAGCTGAGCTGGTCATGAAACTCAGGGACTAAGGAATGTACGACAGCAACTGGGTTTTCAACTTCAATAGGACCTGACATTTATGAAGACAGAGTCCCAAAGATGTAGAGTTCTATGGTTCCTCTCTGTGCATATTCCCTCCTCTGCCCAAACGAGATCTGACCACATGCTTTGTCATTGCTCTGACTGGAACCAAAATTACCATTATTTTGTTATTGGTGTGAAGTCTCCCCTTTCTATAACTTCTTTTCTATGACTCTTTGATGTCATAACTTAATAAATACTTAATACTTGATTAACTTAATAAAACTTAGTGAGTACAAATATCAATGTGACTAACAGAGCCTTGGGAGATGGTATTGATAGCACACTACCCACTCGCCTCTTAAATAGACGTTCTGAACAAATCCTGTTTTAGAAATAAAAACTTCCTTCCCAGCCTTTGCTCCTTGGAGCTCTACCCTAATTTGGAGATGTTTGTTCTGGGAAGTCTTCTCCCAGGTTCTCTTTGTGAGCAGCTTGCAGTATCCTGTGTTATTCATCTTGCCATCTTTGTGCATGGAAACATCCCCAGTGGTTAGCATCAAAAAACTGAGGGCAAAAAAAGCAGATGCTATAAATCAACCAGAGAAAATGAACGAAGTATTCTGTGACAGAAGGTACTAGGTTTTTCCATCAGTGACTCTAAAAAAGAAATACAGATGTCTGAAGAACATAAGACAGTAATGTTAAACTGCTATCCAAGAGTCCAAAAAGTTTACCAATTCCAGTTGAAGCCATCTACAGTATAGAAGTATAGTACAGTATAGTATAGTATAGTATAGTATAGTATAGTATAGTATAGTATAGTATAGAAGATGACTCTCTGAGATAGACCACTAAAGGTAGAGAGATTATTTCAGAAAGCTGTTATTTTATTAAAGTTACTCAAGGGGAGTGTAAGCCCTTGATAACCATGTATTATTTCTCTCTTGCTCATCTCCAATGTGATCATTAGCACATATTAAATTTATCATATTAGTTTATTTTCATTTTATAAGGAACAAATTCTGCTCTGGGATTGGATAAGAATTGGGAGCTTTCAAAAGGAAAACATAGTGACTACTTTGAATTTTTAAGATTCAGCCAGGTTTTAAATATCACATTCTACAATCAGACACTATATTCTGACCTGGAATTCAATTGTTATGTTACGTGCTTGGGAAGGAGAGGAGAATGTGAAAGAGGATAATTATTCCTCAATCTTCCATGAAAATGATTTTTCCTAAATTCTCTTGGCTTCTTTTCAAATTCCCTTGCTCCTTCCTTAGAGGTAGAAAGAGACATACTTGGTCTGGTTTATAGAAGAAGGATTCAATATTAGAAAGATCATTGTTGCCTCCCACACCTTATTCTTCAATATCAACTCTATTAATGATAAAATTGATAGTGGTTTCTGTCTGACTATTCTTTTGTCTTATCTCTCATTTAGCTTAATTTTTTATTTATCTAGACCCCTTAACCTCTACCACTAAATATAGGATATTGACTGTGGGTAGGTGAAAGGATGGAAGAAAATGTTTGGAACACTTTCAAACTATGGCCAAAGAGTGGCATCTCAACAGAGTTCAGGTAGGGTATTTCTTAAAAAAAAAAAAAAATTGTTGTGACTAGAAACCAGAAAACCTGAGTTGTAAACTCAGTATTGCCTTTGTAAATTCTGCCACTACTCAGAATAAATGAGAACAAATAAGGTAAAATTTATCTCAATCTCTGAATAAGATGATGTCCACATGTCTGTTGAGCTTGTACTCCCGGAAGACATTTATACCATTAGGTACCAAGAATTACACTAAGCACATTCACATACCTTGCTTCATTTAATGTAATTGAGTTCAAGCCCAGAATTTAGCACTGAAATTTCCAGTATCTTATTTACATATAGTAACTAATATTTCAAATGGTCCATTAACACACTCTATTAGCTGCTTGGTTTCTATTTGAAATGATGCCTCCTAGAGTATGGGGCTGATACTTCCTCTAAGAGAAAACCCACATATTCCTAGCAGTTAAATTTAGCTTTATCACTTCATTACATTATCTTTCAAGTGCACAGTCTTCTCAGTTAGTTGGAGCAAAACTGAGCTAGTCTGGTAACAAAGACTCATTGTTCCACAGTCCCAGAACTAGTTCCTAATGGCCTCATGACTTCTGTGTAATTCACAACTAATGGAGGTAGAGAGAGGAATGGAGGAGAGTGAGAGGCGGCCCTACAGATGACCTTGGAGCAGCATGAATGATGTCTAATGTTCAGCAGTTATAGGCTATCAGACACTAATATACTCTCTGGGCTGAACCGAATAGGCCCATTACTCTCAACTGCAATTCGCCATCTGTGAAGTGAACTGGTGGCTTCAGACAAGACTACAAATTGCACCTGATACAGAAAAAGACAGGGAAAGGATTATGATGTAAAACCCAGGGAAGAGTAGATAGAGACCTAGACTGACCAAAGGCCATAAGAGGATAAAGAGAAATAAAACTTAGCCTTGAGAACAGCTCCCAAGTGACCCCAACATTCACAAGATTGAATTCATGGATCCTAACAGACTGTATGGAAGTTTCTGGGATCAAAGGTTTGGTGTCGTTAGGAGAGATGTGCACAGCTGGGGCTGACAAAACCCTCCCACTATCAGGCAGCCCCTTTCAGTCTATTGTCACAATTCATTAGCTCCTTCTGACATTCATTTGACATCATTTCAGGAAAGGGATCTAATCACAGCCCAAAGAAAGGAAAGAGACTTTGAAAAAGAAAAAATGATGGCTGTAGCTACAGAGCAGTTTATTGTTCTGAAAAATGATGATGAGGATGATAATGACAATCCATGATGCTGACCAAAGACACGTCTTCATTCCCATTACGAGCAATGCCACTTGGCAGATGTGGCTTTAAAACTGTATATGAAAATGTGTTTCAACCCTGACTCTACCACTAGGAAGCTATTATGGACTGAATGTATTCCCCCCAAATCAGTATGTTGAAGACTTAACCTCCAGTGTGACTTTATTTACAGATGGGGTCTTTTAGGAGGTATTTAAGCTTAAATGAGGTCATAAGAATGGTACTCTAATCTGACATAACTGGTGTCATTATAAGAAAAGGAAGATGCACTCGAGATCTTTTTCTCTCCATGTGAACAGAGAAGAAAGGCCATGTGAGGACAGAGAGAGATGATGGCCATCTACAACCCAGGAGGACAGGCATCTCCAGAATTCAACTTTGCTGATACATCGATCTTGGACTTCCAGCCTTCCAGAACTATTAACAAAATAAATGTCTGTTATTTAAGACCCTTAGTCTCCGGTATCTTGTTATGGAAGCCTGAGCTGACTCATACAGGAGCAATGCTATAGCCCAGACAATGTATAGTGATAGCTTGGACAGCTTGGGATCATACCCAATATTTACTGAATATTGTGGGTTGAGGATGTTGGCAGGAACATAGTAATTGCTATCTCTCAACACCTTCCCAATGACATTCCAAGCAAAGGGACTATGTTGAGAAAGCATAAGCTCTGATCTTCTGCCTAAACTGTAGTCATCAGGTACCAGAAATCTATTAAACCTGGGCCCACCCTGGGACACATAGAGGCCTTTTTAATCTAATTTAAGAAGTGTGATAAAGAACTTTCATTCATTGACACCTTCTAAATACCAGGTACTGAAATAAGAATCTCCATGCTCATTGCCTTATTCTTATAAAAACTCTGTGAAGGAGATAACTGCTCTGAAAAATTAAGGGGCTTACCTAAGAACACACAATTAAGGAGTAGAGATGAGAACCCAGATCTCACAGACTGCAGAGTCACCTAGTATGACCCACAAGGTCCCTTCAAGGAAAGCTTAAGTGCAGAGGACACTCAGCCTGGCACAGTGAGCCTGCTCACCTGAAACACACATGGGGCCACCAAGGAGAAGACAGCAGTCTGATCAAGTAAACTATGATCAATCAAGTACTGTGGAGAACTTACAACCACCTGTTCCATACTCATAGGAAGAGTGTCATACAGCTTTTAAAAAGTATGATTCCATTTTCGTGTACTATGTGTGTATGTATACATACACATATATTTGTACATATACATAAGTATATTCATTAAACTTGTCGGATATACATTAGACAGTATCTCAGGAAAAAGACAGATTTTATGGTATGCATTTGGATATGTAAGTATGTATTCAAACATATAGAAGACTAGGAAAAAATACATATCCAAATGTTTATTTTGTAGGAAATATTGGTTCCTCTTCAAACTTTCAATGTTTTCTAGAATCTTATTTTTTTAAATATAACTTTTACTTAAAAAAATTTTTTTAAGTTTTTTTTGAGAGAACGTGAGTGAGCAGGGGAGGGGCAGAGAGAGAGGGAGAGAAAGAATCCCAAGCAGGCTCTGCACTATCACAGTCTGGGCCTCAAACTCATGAACCGTGAGATCACGACCTAAGCTGAAGTCAGATGCTTAACCAACTGAGACACCCAGGTGCCCCTCTATAAATTTAAATAATTATGTGTTATCTTTTTTATTCACTGAAATTCATACATTAATCAGATCTCTTCAGTTTTAATTTAAATGTCTTTTTTTTTTTTTTTTTCCTGTCCTAGCACCTATCTAGAATAGCACATTACATTTAGTGGTCATGTGTCCTTAGACTCCTCTTGGCTGTAACAGTTCTCTCAGACTTTCCTTGCATTTCTTTGTTTTTGAGGAGTTTAATGGTTTTTAGCATTGTTCAAGTATTTTGCAGAATGTTCCTCATTGGAGATTTGGCCAGTGTTTTCTCCTGATAGGGGGGATATGTGTTTGGGGAGGAAGATCACTGAATAAAAGTGCAACTTTTATCACATCCTATCAAGATACATACTATCAACGTAACTTATTACTGTTGATTTTGAGGTAATGTTTATCAGATTTCTCTAAAGTTACTCTTTCTATCCCCTTTCCAGGCAGTTCTCTTTGCAAAGAAATCACTGTGAGCAGCCTGTACTTACTGAGTGGGAATTATGTTCCACTTCCTTGAGGGCAGAGTATCTATATAAACTATTTGGGATTCTGCATGAGAAATTTATTTTCCATAATTAATTCATTTATTGAATAATTTATTTGTATCAATACACACTTATGAATATTTATACAGTAAATATGGACACTCATGGATATGTAATTCAATAGTATTTAATTTTGTTGCTCAAGTTAGTCTACTTTGGCCGCTGGGAGTTTTTTAGTTGGCTCTTGTGCCTCTGATATACTATGTTATTGTGGGTATTTCATTTTGTTTTTTAAATCAGTTCTTTACTTTTTGGTACTAAAAAATGCTCCAGATTAATCTCATGTCTTCCTGCCTTAATCCTATAATCAGTCATTTTATCCACTCTAACTGTCTCTGTCTTTTAACTGGAATATTTAGGCCATTCGTATTAAAGTGATTATTGATATAGTTGGATTAATATCTAACACATTTGTAACTGTTTTCTATATTGTATTTATTCTTTCTTTTTCCATGCCCTCTTCTTTCACCTTCCCTGAGTTTAATAAATCACTTTATATGATTCTGTTTGATCTCTTCTCTTAGCATATCTCAAAGTTTTTACTGGTTACTACAGTTTCCAATGCATGTTTTTAACTAATCTGACTCCACTTTGAAATAGCACTCTACGATTCCATGTGTAGTGCAGGTATTGTGAAATAGAGTATTCCTAATTCCTCTCTCTCATTCCTTATGACATTGCTATCATTTATTCATTTATCCATATGCTATAATCACCTAATTTATTATTACTATTATTACTTTGAACAGTTATCTTTTACATCAATTTAGACTAAGAAAAATATTTCATTTTACCCTCATTTTTACTTCTCTGATAATTTTCCTTTCTTTACCTAGGTGCATGATTCTGACCTATATAATTTTCCTTCCTCCTAAAGAGCATTAATTAACATTTCTTACAGGGCAGGTCTGCTACTGATGAATTCTCTCAGCTCTCACCTGTCTTTAAAATTTTTTGTTTCTCCTTCACTTTCAAAGGATCATTTCACTAGATATGGAATTCTAGGTGGGTGTGGTTTATTTTCAATACTTTAAATCCATCCTCTTCTTGCTCACATGTTTTCTGATTAGTCCACTATAATTCGTATCCTTGTTTCTCTATAGTTTTTTTTTTCCTCCAGCTTCCTTCAAGATATTCTCCTTTTCTTTGGTTTTCGGAAGTTTGAATATGATATGCTACGTGTTGGCTTGTTTTGTCTTGATATTTATTCTACTTAGTATTCTCTGAGCTTCCTAAATGTATGCTTGGGTGGTTTTGAAATATTTTCAGCCATTATTTAAATAGTTCTTCTGCTTTCTTCCTCTTCTCCTTTTGGCACAGGCACCTTTGTAAGTGTCTTACAATTCTTGGATCGTCTGCTCAGTATTTCTTCTGGCACCTTTGTACTTTGCATTTTTCTTTTGAGAAGTTTCTACTGACTCATTCAAGCACAATACTTGTTTCCTTGGCTATGTCTCATCTCCTGACAAGCCGATCAAAGGCCTTCATTTCTGTGACACTCATTGATTTCTACCATTTCCTTTTAATATTTCTTAGAATTTCTATTTGTTTGTGTGCATTACGCATCTATTCTTGTATGCTATCTACTTATTCCATTAGAACCCTTAAGATATTCATCACAGTTATTCTAAATTCCCTAATAATTCTACCATCTATGTCTTATCTGAGTCTGGTTATGATGCTTGCTTTGTTTCTTCAGACTGTTTTTTTAAGTCCTATAATTTTTTCCCAAAAGTTGGATCCAATGTTAAACTAGGCAATAGGAAATGAGGTAAATAGGTGTGATGGTTTTATGTAAATGATTTAAGTCATTTTATGTGTGATGATTTATATAAATCTGGCTATGAGTTGGCTGGGTTTAATGTTTTCTGAAGCTGTAAGTGCTGGAAACTTCAAATTCGGGGCGCCTGGGTGGCGCAGTCGGTTAGGCGTCCGACTTCAGCCAGGTCACGATCTCGCGGTCCGTGAGTTCGAGCCCCGCGTCGGGCTCTGGGCTGATGGCTCAGAGCCTGGAGCCTGTTTCCGATTCTGTGTCTCCCTCTCTCTCTGCCCCTCCCCCGTTCATGCTCTGTCTCTCTCTGTCCCAAAAATAAATAAACGTTGAAAAAAAAATTAAAAAAAAAGAAACTTCAAATTCTTCAAATGTCCTTGTTTTTGTCTCTCCTCATGACTTTGCCTTCCCTAGTACTCCTCCTCAGAGAGTGTCTGTGTCTTGCAGCTCTTTCATTTGGAATCCACTGTCACTACACTAAAACCCTGTTGATACAGGGGCGGGAGGTTTTGGAAAAAAGAAGCATTCTATAAACTCATAATTAAATCTTTCTCTTCACTGGGCCTGTGTTCTGGGTTGTGACCTTCACAGTGGTACCATTTCCATTCCCCACCACCACTTAAGGTGAGACAGAAAAGTTAGAGGGTGATAAAGGGGGAGGGATGCCCTTCCCCCAGCTAGGATAGGACTCTGGCAAAGTCCTTTCCCTTGGATATATCCGTTTGTTATTCTGAACAGATTTCACTGTGATTACTTTATCCTTTCTCCTGCCACAGCCTTTCTCAGATCTTGCCAGGACAACCTGATAAAGTTCCTGGAGGTAAAGCCCACAGATGTGTGGACCCTCCACCCAAACTGGCCTCCCGGGAGTTTCTCACTAGGTGATATCAATTACCATTGAAGAGTTCCTACCAGCCAGAGCTCTAACACCTCTGCTCTAGGTAAGTAGACCTCAGCTGTTACTCTCTCTATTCACCTGTCTCTCTAGATTGCAGGGGGATGGTTTGCCCTACTATCTCCATTCTATGATGGGTCCAATAGGTGTCACTGACTTCTGTTTGTTAAGCTTTTTCTTGTTGTAAAGAAAAGAGTGATGACTTCTGAGCTCTTTACATGTAAGAGCTGAAATCAGATTACTGTACATTGCTTTTGTAAAAACAAATAGAAAACATGTTAAAAGAAAGAAAAGAAAAAACTTTCACTGCAACCATTGGTTTAACAAAACCACTAAGCCCAATTTTAACTACTTTTAGGAGGAGAAAATTAACAATTTTTATTTTTTAAAATAAATTCCTATAGGTAGGGTACTGTCTTCCATGCTGTATGTAGTAGACTGTGTTAGACCTTGTATAAATGCTCAGTGTAACCCCACTGTTAGAGGATGATGTTTGCCTGGAAATAGATTCATATTTCTGCCACCTACCAGCTGAGCCAAGGGCTTAACCTTTCAGACTCTTCATTTGCTAACTTAGGGTAATATTTATATCTTAGAGATGTTATGATAATCAAATTATATAATCTACATGGAGAGCACTGCATAAACTTCAGACTTCTATTCCTATGCAAGTAATAGGTTGATCAGAAGCCTTTTACATGTATGGATTCATGCAAACACACACACACACACACACACACACACACACACACACACTTCCTGGAGCTGTAGAGATCCAGCTCATCAGAAATGAAAATGCTATTTTCCTTTCCAACAAATCATCCCAAGATGCTAATTAACCACCCTTTATAGACTGCTTTTTGGCCCTTTCTTTGGATAGAATTTTCTTTCATGAATCCAAAGGCAACCATTTGTCAGGTTCCCAACTATCACATCCATGGAGATGGAACAGAGAAAAAAACACACTCTGGACCGAAAACAAGTTGCTGGAATGTCCACCTAATCTCACAGCAGGCACAGCACAAAGGCAAATGATGATAGACCTAGAGGATTTTGTAACCCACCCTTTCTGGCACGTCCCTTAACATCAGACACCCCTCCTGCCATCTCTCCAAATGTTTCCTTTAAGGCCGCCAAAGAATCAGTGTCTGGGAGTCTCTGATTCCAACTCCTCATGTAGCACAGGCTAAGCTTTCCAAATAAACAGGAAGCTAAGAAGTTCCAAGTTCATTAGGAAGGTATCTGTGCATTGCTAATTGTGTGAAAGGTTCAGTGGTACAGAAGCAATTCCACATATAATGCATTTGGTCTCTTCACTTAGAAATGGGACCCCAGGTTTTTTTAGTTACGATCCAATGGCTGAGAAAGGCAACAATATGAAGAACTATCTCCCCTCTTACTGTCAATGTATACCTCTTGTTACAGACACCCTGTCATTGTTGTGTTGAGTAAAGAGAGGAAGGAAAAAAAGAGAGAAGAAATGAAAACAGTATTAACAGGAAGGCCACAATCCTGTAGTCAGGGACTGGGTCAACTGAAATGTGGATCATCTGGAAATGAGGGGTATCTTTTAGACAAAAATGCTCAGTCATTATAATGAGGCTGTTTCTCTGATGTTTTAACTCCCAAACTGGCAGCACATCATTTGGAGAGTTTCATAAAATCCTCATTCTAGAGGTTGCGGATGTAGTGAACAAATCCCTGTTTTTACATTATCCTAAGCTACAATATAAGCAATACGATAAATTTCACGCTCATCAGTCCTATTCCTATGAACCCTGCACATGAAAAAAATCTCAATACCTAGTATCTATTTGGTTCATTCTGCTACACACTAGTTCCCCAGGGATTGAAACATAAGACCTGCTCCTTACTCTTCTTTGATTCTCTAATTAATCTGCAACAAATGAAGGCTCCAAGTGTTTTATGGCACTTCAATTTCCCATTCCCCTCTGACATTTGGAGGGAAAATGGAACACACAGCAAGACCTTTGAACAAGAAGTAATAGCCGTTAAATTGAAACACGATACAAGGTTTTCCTAACCATGAGTTCATAATACGTGTATTCGTGGAAAGTGATGTGCTTGTTGCCTACAGCAAAACCAGATGCTCTGCTTTCAGTTGATCAATGTTGCTATGGGGTTGTAGTTCAATGTGTGAACTCACAGAAGAGAATAAAAAGGACAGTGTGATGTCTATATCTTCAGAGGTCACACAATAATTGTTATGAGTAAAAATGCAGTGAGTTTTAGATTCCACGTGGTGGAATATACCATGGAATAATGTAAAAATAATTATACTCATAAACTGAGACTTGGGCTTGGATCCTGACTTCAAGGCTTCCTGGATATTTGAAGTTAGGTGAGAAGAACAGCTATCACCTACCAAAACGGTGCCACTTAAATAAAATAATGTACCGCACAGTACCTGCTCAATAGAGGTTATTCACTGAAGAAAAATGTGAAATGGGCATTGTAATATTATGTTTAAAAACCATAGTTATGTTTTGCATAGAGAGAAGGTATTAGTCTGCAGGGGCTCCCATAACAAAATACAACAGACGAGTGGCTTAAATGACAGAAACTCATTTTCTCACAGTTCTGGAGCCTGGAAATTCAAGATCAAGCTGCCAGAAGGTTTGGTTTTCCCTGAGGCCTCTCTCCTTGGCTTGCAGATGCTATCTTCTTGCTGTGTCCTCACATGGCCGCCCCTCTCTGCATTTGTAGCTCTGGTGTCTTTCTCTTCATGTAAAAACCACCAGTCTTTTTTTTCTTTTTTAATGTTTATTTTTGAGAGAGAGACAGACAGAGACAGAGACAGAGAGAGACAGAGCACAAGTTGGGGAGGGACAGAGAGAGAGGGAGACACAGAATCCAAAGCAGGCTCCAGATTCTGAGCTGTCAGCACAGAGCCCGACATGGGGCTCGAACCCACTAACCTGAGCCAAAGCTGGTCGCCCAACCAGCTGAGCCACCCAGGCGCCCCAAAAGCCACCAGTCTTCACTGGAGTAGGGTCCCACCCTTAGGACCTCATTTAACCTTAACCACCTCCTTCAAGGCCCTATCTCCACATAAATATATGTTGGGGTTACAGCTTCAACATGTGAATTTGTGAGGACACAATTTCATCCATAAGAGAGGTGTTATAAATACTGTTTGATATAATATTCTAAATACCACTTTAAAATTAAAACTCAAGTCTAGCCTGTCTCTGAAAAAGAGTAAAGCATTTTTTTGCCCCACCCTATCTCTATTTCTGCAAAGCCACTATCACTTTTAGTTTCTGAGACACATGAATGTCATCTCTCGGATGGACCCTGACTGTGAACCATCATAGAAGAAGGTAAGTTGACCAGACAACCTCTTCCTACAGGTAGGATCCTCATCATTCCCTCTTGTAACGCTTTGGGACTAAACTAAGAATTGAAGGATAGAGAGATGTTGAGTAATAAGTTCAGATGCGGGGAACATGTGAACAAGATTACCAGAACCAGCTTCCATTGTGACCTACTGGGTGAGCTGGCGGTCATTCTGGGTCTCCTCCACTCTAATTCTTCTCTTATTCTCTACAGATGGGGAATAATCCTATTCCCTATAGGACAGATATAGAATTATGTAGCTGGTTTTATAAAAATGTAACTTTTTAACCCCATCATCTCCCTCGTCTAAAATCAATTGCACTTATAGCTGCCAAAGTAAGCACTTTCCAATGCTATCTACATCATTCCACTTTTTCCTACCAAAAACAAATAACCAATCAAGACCCTATTAGGGTTCTCTCTTATTTTTTCTGCTAAATTTTTCTCAATTTATCAGGATGTCCTTTGAAATCTTTCCTCAGATGCTTCCACCCACATCATCAACATCATTTCTTACTCCCCCACTCAAATCTCCCCTACCATGAGAGAGTCCATTTTCAGACATTACCACAGAGCACTAAGTTTGGGCACAATCATACATTAAGCCAGAGCTTTGCTTGCTCAGGGACCTTGCCTTTTCTCCTTTGATTCCCTCCTTGCACCTAGGATAAGGCCTAGTACATAAAAGGTAAACAAAAGATAAGTGATAAAGAAGGGAATGCCTCTAATTTCCTTTTCACCTAGTTAAAACACAAGTAGTTCACCTAACTGATCACCTTTTGACTGTATGGACTCCATTTCCTTTCTTTTATTTTTTGGAGGAAAAACGTAGTCAGTTTTATTCTTCTTAAAGCACAAAATAGAGTCTTCAGTTGTACAAACGTCACTAGGTACAGTCTTGCTAACCGGTCCCAGCTAGGAAGGGGCTGGTTAGCGGCTAGACCCCCCCCGCCACAAGAAGTCTCCTTAAAATGCTAACACTCAAGTTAATAGTCTCAGGGCAAAGGTGGTGGTGCACCTGGCAGGGCCCCCACCTCAAGTCAAGGTGTGGCCCCCATTTTCATATTTTGGTTAGACCCTGGTCATAAGCTGTTATTGACGAGTTGCTCTGAGAATGTCATTTCATTAGAAAGCCATTTATTAGCAATATTCCAAGTCACCCAAAAAGTAGAATGAGCCTTTGTGCATAGTACACTCAAAGTTATTTGTAATCAACAAATTGAAACTATATTTCACTCATTTTCATAGCCTATACTACCACTAATTTCTGAAGTTTTAAGCAAAGCCAGTAGAGACAGCAATTTATTAAACAATGTGTTAAAGTGCTTACTTTGTGCAGGAATTGGACTGAGGACTACCCATAATCCCCACAAAAATCTGTGAGGAAAACTGAACTTAAACCAGTTTACCCACTATCCCAAGGCCACAGAGTAGGCCATGGAGTCAGGATTCAAATGTAAACCACTGTGACTCCAGACACTCACATGTATCCCTTTATGTGTTGGCACCTTTAAAATTAGATTGTCTACTTATTCCTGTGCCAAAGAAAGATCTTGCAAGATGTTTCTCCTTCACACATTCTACAAGGAAAGAAATCAATAGGCAGAGATAGACTTACATCCTTTCTCCCTGAACACAGATAACTTTGAAGGAGAAAGAGAATCCTAGTTAATGAAGTCAACTTGGTTTGGTCTAAATTGGAAAGGATGCAAAGAGGTCATCTAGGTGAGCCCCCTGCCACCAAATAAAAACATACCTTAAACACTCAAGATTAATTATTGATCATCTTTAGACTATTTTTGCCTCTATAACCAGTGTCGGGAGAGCCAGTAAAATACCAATACATAGGCCTCCATATCCTTTATATGGGTTAATGTGGAACTGCCTTAGTATATTAGCAATTTTTGCAGAATTCTCTAGCATTCTTTCAATTAAAGAAGACATGTGGTTATGTGGAGCTTTTTTGCTGTTTGGGTCTCTTTCTTTAAATCCAGCTTAATATTTTTTCAAGTCATTAATTACAGATCCTTTCAATCTTTGCCCTGGTGAGAGGAAAAGATTAAAAACCACATGTGCACACCACAGGAGACACTTTCAAGAAACTGCAAAGTTTATTCTTCAAGAAAGACCTAGAGAATAAAAGGAATTTTTTTAAATACATCTGAAACCAAGAGCTCTGATTGGAAGTCTGGTTGGATGTGATTACAGGGAGTTTACGATTCCAGAAATGAGTTTTAATCCTGTTGGACAAGGCAGACGGGAGCATACATTTGCTGATTTTATATGTAGATCATCTCATTGCTTGCATTTTCTTTTAAAAGTTACAGTATATTTCCTTTTTGGAACAAGTTGAATTTTTGAGGGAAATAGAAGATATTCTGAGTTTTGAGACCCTTTATTAATAGCTCCAGGGAATACCTAGCTGCTGGAAAACTGAAGTGGTATCACAAGGAGTAAAAATGTCTCTTTACAGATTGTGTGTGTGTATGTGTATGTGTGTGTGTGTTAGTTTCGTTGAATTTTTATTTCTTTCATATATGAATACAAACTGTCAGAATGAAGCATAAAGTCAAGCAGGGAAAAAAACCTTTCATATTACTAAGTCCTGGGGTTGCACATTGAGTTAAGCTCATTTAGAAAGATAAACCTTCAGTATGTCACATACGTCCCCATCAAGGCACATCCAAAGATTGGGACTTTAGTTGAAAAAGATTTCAAGTACAAAACCCAGGCAGGAGGTGCTTCAAGAATGGGAGAAACTGGTGTATTCATTCTCTACAAAATGCCAAGCTGACGTTTTCAGTAGTACACGTTTGGAAAGGGAAACAAAAAACCAGGAACAAACAAACAAAATATGAGTTTACCTTGTGACTTTTGCATGGCCCTTTGCCATATGATTTTGTGGTCCCTCCCAATTACAGGTGCCGTGATCTTCCCCACCCTTGTCTTTGGGATTTCTTATGTAATTTGCTTTAACTAAAGGAAAGTTAGCAGATGCTACACAAGCAGAGGCTTGAAATGTGCTCATAGGGGTGGGCTTTCACCCTTGTACCTCTGCCACCACCATGAAAGCATGTCTCAGGTGGGTCACCAGATCCAGAGGATTATTGGCACAAGGAGCATATCTGACCTGAACCCACGATCTGGAACAGAGTATAGGTGCCCCCAAAAGACATCAGTAGAACGACTCTGGCTGGCACACAAGCATGTGCGAGAAAACAAATTATGGTGATTTAAGCCACCGAATTTTGTTGTTGTTTGTTATACTGCATTTTGTGTGATAATGGACTAATAGACATTTTTAACTTGTTTTTGTTCAAAGATTTCTTTGAGATGAAAGCTGTAACTTTCTTCCTAGGAAAAGCACATGCATAAATTTAAAATTTTGTGTGCAATTTCAGAATATTCATTGGCCTCCTACTTGTCCAAGAGACCTGCCTATTAAAAATGCTTGATTATATGTCTAAATAAAATGTCTGAGCAAAATGGCAGTTCCATTCAGAATGATATTCAGAGGAGAAAAAATGCATCTGTTTTGGTTTGCAGATGACTTTTAACAATGTCTTTAAGTGTGTTCTCTTCTTCCCTAGCACCTACATTCAATCTGTGAAGAAGACCTACTGGTAGCACTTCAAAAGCATATTGTGAAACTTTGCACTATTCTCTACTCCATGACTATTATCCTAGTTCAAGCCACCACCATCTTTCACCAAGATCACTACAAAGATAGCCTCCTAACTGGCTTCTTTCCCCTCTTGTGCCCCACCACAATCTATTCTTTACCCAATAGCCCAAGTCTTTCCAAAATTTCCCTTAGCTATATTTTGTGGGGTTTTTTTATTTTTTTTTAATGTTTTTTATTTATTTTTTGAAGGAGAGAGAGAGAGCATGAGCGGGGGAGGAGCAGAGAGAAAGGGAGACACAGAATTCGAAGCAGGCTCCAGGCTCTATGCTTTGAGCACAGAGCCCAAAGCGGGTCTTGAACCCAAGAACCGTGAGATCATGACCTGAGCCGAAGTCGGACGCTCAACCGACTGAGCCACCCAGGTGCCCCTATATTTAGTTATTCTAATTCAGAGGCTGCTATGCACTTATGTCAAGATATCACTTTAAAATTCACTTAAGATTGGGGCGCCTGGGTGCCTCAGTTGGTTGAGCCTCCGACTTCAGCTCAGGTCATGATCTCACAGCTCGCGAGTTCGAGCCCTGTGTCGGGCTCTGGTGCCGACAGCTTGGAGCCTGGAGCCTGCTTTGGATTCTGTGTCTCCCTCTCTCTCTGCCCCTAACCCACTCACATTCTGTCTCTGTCTCTCTCAAAAATAAATAAACATTAAAAAATTGTAAAATTCACTTAAGAAGTTAAGTTATATTCTTCCCAGCATGCACAATAGGAAAAAGGCCTAATGCTTTTATAAAATAGGTTACCCATCTATTTATTTACGCGCCTAGCATAGTTCATATAAAAATAAATAAGACATTTAGTTAGTAAGAAATCTTATAGAATGGAATGGTTCATGAATCCAGGAATGCATGCCAAAAAATTTTTTGAAACACTATAAATGAAAGGAAATTTAGCAAAATCTATATACAATGAATTCATAACCTAATAGTAATTGAGCAAAGCCACTAATGTGTTGCTAGTTCAGAAAACTCAAACCTACAAAGCCATGGCACATATCAGGGATTCCCACCAATTTGCAAAGTTTGTTAACTAAGAAAGAATTAGAAAATAATTTTTATAGCATAATCTGTATACATTTCTGATTACAGAGGCCTTACCAATAGACAGAGTTTACAAATGTATAAAATACATTGAAAAAAATCAATTCTCTTGACACCTGCAAGTCTCATTCTTCTAGAAGCAATGCCTTGATAAATGTTTCTCTTCCTTGTTGGGCATTCCATTTTTGGAAATCAAAGGAGGTAATAAAACTATCTGGATTGGATTTTAGGGAAACCATTGATGATTTATAAATCACAGGAATTCAGGAAGAAAATAGGTCATTATGCAATTTTATAAGTTAAATTATCCAACCAACAAAGAAATAGAAGACATGATATTATCAGATATTTCCTATAATTTAGGAAGGCAGATTTCTAAAGTTTCAAAGCAAAAATATCTGATCCTATGGTCAGAAACCCTCAAAAGGAAGAATTTCTCAGATGAGAGAATATATAAAATGAACATCTCGCTCTGCAGTAGTTATGGATGTACAGGGAACTCTTTGATAATCTCAGAACTACACAGTGCTTCTGGTGATGAGCACATAAAGTGTCACTTGCTCAAGTCAAAGCCCAAGAATTTTCCTTGAACCTTTTATTGTCCTACCTATAGCATATATGTGCTTTAGTCTTACACATAAAATTTTATGTCAATATTTTGGCACTATTAATAATAAAGACCATCCTGCTATCTTTGTACATGGCTTTCAAAAATATGAGCCTATTAAAAACGCTGAAGACAAAAGACAGTACTTTTATATTTATTATTTATTTTGCATTAATATGTATATATACTTAAATAAATAATATAATAACTACTCATCTACTCGAGGAAGGTGGTGTAATGGTAATGGACAACATAAAAGAAGTTCAACGAATGTTTATTTCACACCTGCTCTGTGCCAGACACTTTGGTGTTATGGCAATAGGGGATATGGCAATAGGGGATACCAGAAAATGCAGGGTGTCACAATCTAGTAAGAGGACCTATTTCAATATAGATGGTCAAGACAGACCTTTCTGATGAGTAAAGTTTCAACTGATACCTGAATGGGAAGAGAAACAAATCACAAGAAGAAGAGTAATCAGCAAATACAAAGTCTAGGGAGTAAACTGGGCATGTATTAAAAACAGTTTAATACCATAAACAGCTGGAGCATGGTAAGTATAGGGTAGAAATAAATGAAATAAAGTTTGAGAGCCAGGTAGAGCTAGCTCTTATGGAACTGTCCAAAGTAACGAATTTGAAATGTATTCCAAAGGCATGGGAAGCCACGAGGTGATTTCAAGCAAGAAAGTGAGTGACATGACCTGACTTCCATTTTGGAGAGAGATTTTCATTTCTATGGCTGCACAAAACACTGACTGCAGGGGGGCTGTGAGGCTGTGGTAAGTGGACCAAGTCAAGAGGTCACTAAAATAAATCAGAAGATAAAGATAGTTTAAATTACCTTGGTAGTGACAAAAATGAAAAATGTCAACAGATTCTACAAGTGATTTGAAGATACCTCCATCAGGTCTAAATGATAGTTTAGATTATGGGGTGTGAGGAAAAGAAAAAAAAAACTGAAAAATAATGCCAAGCTTTTTGGTAACAATAACAGCAAATGATAACCAATCAAATAAAATGGAAGTATGTGGGCCAAAACTGGTGTAGGTAAGCAAATTAAAGAATGAGGGAAGAAATTATTTATTTACAGTGGAATGGCAACTAATAAATTTTTCAGGAATGACACTTAAAAATCATCATTTGGCAACCAACATGGTAATAATTTAGCCAAAAGCACCAATAGATGCTATGACTTATGGGTAAAATTTGGATATTTACATAGTCTCATAGTACCTTCCAAAAATACTAACACAAAGGGAAGAGTCACTTTAGAATAGGGAAGTGATCAAAGTTAATATCACTTATAACCAGACAAACTGAAATTGTATGCAACCAGATAGGATGTAGTGAAAAAATCACATTGATATCCATGCCAAAATTGCATGACCACAATCATAGCCAAATTATGGAAAGAGCCCAAATGTCCATCAACTTATAAATGGATAAAGATGTGGTTTATATATACAATGGAATATTACTTAGCAATGAGAAAGAATGAAATCCTGCCATTGGCAGCTACGTGGATGGAACTGGAGGGTATTAGGCTAAGTGAAATAAGTCAGAGATAGACAGATATCATGTTTTCACTCATATGTGGAACTTGAGAAACTTAACAGAGGACCATGGGGGAAGGGAAGGGGGAAAAATAGTTTCAAACAGAGAGGGAGGCAAACCATAAGAAACTCTTGAATGCAGAGAACAAACTGAGGGTTGATGGTGGGATGGGGGAGTGGGGAAATGGGCACTGAGGAGGGCATTTGTTGGGATGAGCACTGGGTACTGTACAGAAGCAATGAATACACCCCAAAACCAAGACCACACTGTATGTATACATTGTATGTTAGCTAACTTGACCATATATATATATATATATATATATAAACATATATGTATATGTATATGTTTATATATATATGTATATATACGTTTATATATATAATATATAAACATATAAACATATAAAAATAAAAAATTTAATTAAATTTAAAAATCATGAGGAAGCATCAGAAAAAAATCAAAAAGAAAAATACAAAATAACTGGCTTGTAATTTTTTTAAATATCAAGGTTATTAAAGCTAAGAAAAAGAAAACTAAAGATTCTTTTCCAAATTAAAAGAGCCTATCAAAGAATTATGACAAATAAATAAAACACATGGTTTGGGAATGGATCCTAAGAACATTATTGGGATAACTGGCAAACTTGAATGAGTTCTGTGGATTAGGAGGTAGTAATTATTCATGTCAATTTCCTGATTTTGATAATTGCACTAAGGCTAGATAAGAGAAAGTCCTTGCTTGTAGTAATTACACACTAAAGTAGTAAAGGGTGTTGAGGCACCATGGGGGCAACTTCCTCTCAAATGGTTCAGAAAAAAAGTTTTTGAACTACTTTTGCAATCTTTCTGAAACTTTGAAAGCATTTTTTTTAAATAGCAAAAACAGCCCAATTATTACACTATTGTTATTTTACTTTCAGTTTTTGTGTTCGTTTTGTAGAGACTGATCTTTGAATTGAATTGAGAAATAAAGGGTAAGATAAATGAAAAGATAGTAAGAGTCTCTGGGCCAGAATGAACTAGACAAAAAATACTAAAACCCAAATACATTCAAAGAGTTATAGTCTGAAATCTCTGAAAATTCACAGCAAATTGAAAACATGTCAGATTACTGGTGATGAAATCCACTCTCCCACCCCATTGTGGATTAGTCCAAACCTGATACGTATCCCAGCAACATTATGAAATAGGTTATTAAAGACATGGCTTGAAGCATTTTGAAATGACCAGTGATCATGTGGAACCAAGTGAACTAACTAACAACATGTCATGGTTCCCTTTCCTGGCCTCTTCTTTAGACAGGTGATTTTAGGTTGAGAGGTCATGGCTCTGTTGCAGTTTCTCTACTCACTGAGGACACGACTTATGTTTTCTTCATCATGTACTATCAGAGACTAACACCCTGCAGGACATGGTAGGTGCTCAACAATATTATTAATGAAAGAAGGGGAAGGCGATAAGGTAGGAAACAAGGAAGGAAGGAAGAAAAGAGGGAGGGAGAGAGGAAAGGAGGAGGAAGGGATGGAGTTGGAAAGGCATGGCATTTTAAAAGTATTCAGTAGTTTATTTAGACTAATCAGTAAATAAGCAAACACCCATACTGAAAACATTCCATTCAATAAATAATGCCAGTCTATTCAAGAGTTAGCATATTTATCTTCTAATGCATTCAAGGTCCTTCTGTCAACCCTAATTCTCCTACAAGCTGCCAGTCTTCCCTATTCAATACTTTGAAAGTATAATGTAGCATCCAGCTCTACTTTTACTTCTACTGATCCTTTTCAGCACATGGGATTCAGCCTTCAGCTCCATGATTCTACAAAACTTGTTCTCATGGGACACAATGATACTCTAATTTCCACATGCAAAAGTATTTTTTGAACCCACTCCCATATAAAGCAGGCTTCTAAGATCGTTCCTAACTACAGTGTTGTAACTTTTAGCTCTTTTCATCATGTGTGTGCCCGTGTTTAAGGAACACTTCTTTATAGCATGGGAGAAGTTCTCATTAATAGTGTTTATTCCAGTTTCTAATCTCAGAGCAATTTAGCTTCTCAGAGAACTTTTAAAATACATTCTGCATGTGCCATATGATTTAAGAGATTTTGAGATATATATATATATCATATATTACATATATCATATATATATAACATATATTACATATATCATATATATAACTAACGGTGTGATCTGATTAACCCTGTCCCATAATACAAGACTATGACAGTGTTTAGATCAAAGGAAAGTGACCTTTACAAATGTAAACTTAATCTATGGAGCTCTGAACCAAGGGGTATTATTGAAGGAAATTTCTCAGCAAGTTGAAAGTTGCTAATGAGTAACCTTTAAGATAAGGAGAGATTGCAGAGTCCATTGCAGAGGCTGGGATTTTTTAATGGTCTCAGTTACCACATGGAAGGCAGAGGTAATCACCATCTTAATCCCTTATAATCTATTGTAGTCAGAACTCTCAGCATACAAAATAGAAATTCTTTGTTCAGATAGAGCCCAATTAACTGTACATATATATGGTGTGCATATGTATTTGTGCACATACACAAATACACAACAGAACCCTGATAAGAGGAAACAAAAAATAGATAAAAGTGAATAGAAAAGAACTAAAATTATATATCTAAACCTTTCACTGAAGAAAAAGGAATAGGTCTGTCCATTTGAGTAACATCCTTACTGTAACACTGTGTTAAAAAAAAATCCCATTACAGTTCCAACTCTTTTTCTAATGGTTAATTTTATAATATGTACTATAACTAGAGTTTTTGGTGAAAAAATATGTAATTGATTAGCTTTTCCATTTGGAAAAGGGTCCAGAGTCCAAGGTCCTAGTTCAGGCTGTGCCCTTGACTCATCATAAGACTTCAAGTGCCATTATGTAAAGAAGAGCTCTGAAGCCACACAGCCCTGGGTTTGAGTTACCAGATTGGAATGTCCTCACCAGTTGTATAAGTTTAGTTATTTATGTAAATTATGAGTTTATTTTGTATCTGCAAAAGGGGAAACTCATTGCAAGAACTGTAATAGAGACTAAAATTCCCTAGATATTATAAGAACCCAATAAATAGAACTTCTTTCTTCATTAACCAGCCAAGGGTTTTAGTTTCCACATCTATAAGATGAACATAATAATTATTGGCCAACCTATCTTAAAGGGTTGTTGAGGGGATAAAATGAGATTACATATGTAAAAGTACTTTGAAAAGTGAAAAATAACCACAAAGATTAGGGCAGTATGCTATCCTATTACTCATTATTGACACATATAGAGATGCCAGTAACAGATGAGATGCCAAGAATAGATGAAAACTAAAGATTAAATAAATCATTTGTAATTTTTTATAATTAGCAACTCCTATTTATGAGGATTATATAATAATGGTGTCTAAGTTTTTAAAAATCTGCATAATAAACAAAGTATTAAGTCTTTACACTGTCATTTATCAGAAGTATGACAGTAGAGGAGGTCACTTAAATGCCCATTCTGTATTAGGCAATATTCTAGATTCATTATAGATAGCTCATTTGGCCCTCCTAATACCCAAAGATGCATTATTGCTTCTGCACCTTCATTCTTCCTTGGCAATCATATGGATAAGAGCTATGTGCAGATATCACTGAACATGATATATAATAAGCATTCCATAAACCACAAACAAACACTGTAGCTATTAGTACCATAATGTACCATAAGGGAAGAGGGATTTCATTTCTTCTGTAGATGAGAAAGTCCAGACCAAGAAAGAGAAATGGTTGCATATAGTTCTAAGACCAGCCAGGCTCATATGCCATCTAATGACCCTTTACACTCAGATTATACATTTATTATTTGCTCTTTTGAAAACCATTCCAAAGGCCAGAAAATCTGGATTCCACATGAAGATGAATAAGGGCATGTTAAAACTTTTTTTTTTAATCTACAACCTCGATTCCTCGATACCTCAAAAAGAAATTCTGGAGTCAAAACTGAGTTTTCCTTTACTAGTCCTCGTTCAAAATGATGTACTCAAAGAAAGCCCTGGAATAAAATCAAGCGATAGCCTTCCTGGGCAATGTGATCTACTATCAAACTGTCAGTACCACTATCACTTTCAAGTGTTTCCTAGAAACCTTTCATGGTATGGGTTTAAGTCAGAGTTTCCCAGTGAGTTTGCAAATACAAGATTTGGTAAGTACAAATAAAGCTGAGGTCATTAATCTTAAAAGACCATAAGGGTCAGACAAGGCAGCTTCCACTGATTTAGCAGTTTTCCAGACCTTCCCAGAAGCCCCCTACCCTCTAATCATAGCAGCTTAACTGGACTTGCCAGGAGTCCCTCCTCCATATAGTCGCCAGACTCAAGTTGTTTGTCAAACTTCCTCAAAAGCTCCCATGAGTTTCCCCATGCCAGTGCTTTGGAGTGAAGTTGTTAGTGAAGACTTCTCCAGTCCTCTTCCTATAACCTTCACTCCCCAGCTCCTGATACATTTGCATATATGCTCATTCCATATTAAAACATTCACTTCTCTTTGTAGTGGTTCTGTTTTTCTGACCAAACCAGCCTGTTCCAGCTACTCTCAGAAATGCATTTTGAAACAAGCCACTTCAGCTTCTCTTTCTCTACCCATTTGTAGTTATAGGTCACTCTCTTCTTTTAAAATATGCAGGCACTTTTGCCATTTTCACGAGTAAATCCTATTTCATTTTAGACAGCAGTCATTAGGTGTTGGCTGTAAGAGACTTTAAGTCATTCATTTAACAAGTATTTATTCAGTTCCTACTCTTTACCAAATTCTGGGGAAGCAATAATGGGACATGACCTACCCTCATGGAACTTACAATTTAGTAGGAAAAACTGACATGAATTAAAGAGTTAGACAGAAAACTGTAAAATTTCAATTCTGGCAAGTGTTGGGAAGAAATTCACTGTGTTCTGTCAGTCCATAAAGGGAGGCTTGCCTACTTGGAGTCCTCAGGGATTTCCCTGAGTAATGAAAATGTTAGAAAGTAAAACCAGAGGCAAGGGTACGGCTTTCAGAAAGTACAGAAACTGTAATATACTTTGGTAGAAGGCCAGGGTGCAGAGAACGGTAAGTAGAAAGAACTACAGTGTATGTTGTTAGAGCAAGATGGTGGTGGTGGGCAGAGTGCAGATGTTGATGGTGTGAGGTAAGAAGTTACCAGACCAGGCAAGTCAGTGTAAGCCTGGCAGTATTTTAATTCTAAAAGCAGTAGAGAGTCACTGAATGTTTTTAGGAAGAATACTTCCATGATGAAATTCACATATTTAAATTTTTTTTCTTGGTTCAACATTTTATTTTTATTGAAAAAAGTACACTTAAAATTGAGTTGAGTGGGGCACCTGGGTGGCTCAGTCAGTTAAGCGTCCAACTTCAGCTCAGATCACGATCTCATGGTCAATGGTTTCAAGCCCCATGTCAGGCTCTGTGCTGACTCTGTCTTCAGACTCTGTCTCTCTGTCTCTCTGTCTCTCTGTCTCTCTGTCTCTCTCTCTCTCTCTCTCTCTTTCTCTACCCCTCCCCTTTCTCTTTCCCTCTCTCTCTCAAATAAATAAATAAATAAATAAATAAATAAATAAATAAATATTAAAAATTTTCTTAATTGCTTTGGTGCTTGAGTCATTAATTTAAAAAAAATAAATTCAGGAATAAAGTTTAGTGATTCATCACTTACATATAACCCCCAGTGCTCATCCCAACAAGTGTCCTCCTTAATGCCCCACACCTCTTTAGCCCCTCCCCCCACCCAATACCCTGCCAGCAACCCTCAGCTTATTCTCTATATTTTAGAATCTCTTATGGTTTGTCTCCCTCTCTGTTTTTATTTTTGTTTTCCTTCCCTTATGTTCATCTGTTTTGTATCTTACATTCCACATATGAGTGAAATCATATGACATTTGTCTTTCTCTGACTAATTTCACACAGCATAACACCCTCTCATTCCATCCATTGTTGGAAATGGCAAGATTTTATTTTTTATCATCACCAAGTACTATTACTATTCCATCATACACACACACACACACACACACACACACACACACACACACACACACCACATCTTCTTTATCCACTCATCAGTCAATGGACATTTGGGCTCTTTCCATAATTTGGCTATTGTCAATAGTGCTGCTATAAACATTGGAGTGCATGTGCCCCTTCGAATCAGCACTCCTGAATCCTTTGGATAAATACCTAGTAGAGCAATTACTAGGTCATAGGGTAGTTCTACTTTTAATTTTTGAGGAATTTGCATACTATTTTCCACAGTGGCTGGACCAGTTTGCATTCCCACCAGCAATGCAAAAGAGTTCCTCTTTCTCTCCATCCTCACCAATATACTGTCATTGCCTGAGTTGTTAATTTTAGCCATTCTGACAGGTGTGAGGTGGTATCTGTGGTTTTGATTTGTATTTTCCTGATGATGAGTGATGCTGAGTATTTTTTCCATGTGTCTGTTAGCCATCTAGATGTCTTCTTTGGAAGAGGGTCTTTTCATGTCTTCTGTCCATTTCTTCACTGGATTATTTGGGTTTTTTTGGTGTTGAGTTTGATAAGTTCTTTATAGATTTTGGGTATTAACCCTTTAGCTGATACGTCAGTTGCAAATATCTTCTCCATTCCATTAGGTTGTCTTTTAGTTTTGCTGATTGTTTCCTTTGCGGTGCAGAAACTTTATCTTGATGAGATCCCAATAGTTCCCTTTTGCTTTTGTTTCCCTTGCCTTCAGAGACATGTTGAGTAAGAAGTTGCTGTGGTTGAGGTTGAAGAGGTTTTTGCCTGCTTTCTCCTCAAGGATTTTGATGGCTTCCTGTCTTACATTTAGGTCTTTTATCCATTTTGAGTTTATTTTTGTGTATGGTGTAAGAAAGTGGTCCAGGTTTATTCTTCTGCATGTTGCTGTCCACTTTTTCCCAACACCATTTGCTGAAGAGACTATCTTTTCTCCATCGATATTCTTTCCTGCTTTGTCAAAAATTAGTTGGCCATATGTTTCTGGGTTCTCTATTCTGTTTCATTGATCTCAGTCTCTGTTCTTATGCCAGTAGCATACTGTCTTGATGATTACAGCTTTGTAATACAGCTTGAAGTCCAAAATTGTGATGCTTCCGGCTTTTTCTTTTTCAAGATTGCTTTGGCTATTTGGGGTCTTTTCTAGTTCCATACAAATTTTAGGACTGTTTGTTCTATCTTTGTGAAGATTGCTGGTGTTATTTTGATAGGGAATATACTGAATATGTAGATTGCTTCGGGTAGTATTGACATTTTAACAATATTTGTTCTTCCAATCCATGAGCATGGAATATTTTTCTATTTTTTATGTCTTCTTAAATTTCTTTCATAAGCCTTCTGTACTTTTCAGTGTATAACTTTTTCACTTCTTTGGTTAGGTTTATTCCTAGGCATTTTATGGTTTTGGTACAATTGTAAAAGGGATCAATTCCTTGATTTCTCTTTATGCTGCTTCATTATTGGTGTATAGAAATGCAACTGATTTCTGTACATTGATTTTATATCCTGTGACTTTGCTGAATTCATGGATCAGTTCTAGCAGTTTTCCAGTGGAATCTTTTGGGTTTTCCAGACAGAGTATCATGTCGTGTGTGAAGAGTGAAAGTTTGAATTCCTCCTTGCCAACTTGGATGCCTTTTATTTCTTTGTGTTGTCTGATTGCTGAGGTAAGGACTTCCAACACTATGTTGAATAATAGTGGTGAGAGTGGACATCCCTATAGTGTTCCTGACGTTAGGGGGAAAGCTAAAATTAAAAAATTAAAAATTAAATAAAAAAATAAAAATAAAAATAATTTTTTTCTTTTTCTGTATCTAAGAATGAGGAAGAAAAGAAAGAAAGGAAAAAAAAAACAATTTAAGCAAAATCAGAAGCAAAAAAAACAAATAAGTGAACCAGCAAACAGAATGAAGCCCAAAGGAAGTTACATCTAGTTTCCCCCGGAACTGAAACTAGGAAGCTTTCTATAGTCCATACATGAAGCTGGTGGAGTGATTTGTGCTGGCCTTCTAGGGAATGTGCTTAGAGGGTGCACTTGGGCGAGGCTTGGTGTAATGCTTCCATTCTCCACTAGGTGGTGCTGCTTATCTCACTGGGGTGGATCAGGGTAGAGTGCCTGTGCCAGCTCTGGAGAGGTGGAAATGACTTCACCCAGCTCCCTACTCTCTGGTGCAGGAACTTCGTGCTCTCACGGATCCCTGGTCAAGTACCCCTCTTTGTCTCAGGCCTCCCCATGTCTACCTTGTCCATGTCCAAGCTGTCTGCCTGTCAGGAAGCACCCCCTCCTAAGTTTTATCTCAGATAGAGTTGTGTTTCAAAACCCCATACTTCAGAGATCCCTGAAGCTTGGACCCATGCAAACTCTCTAAGGGAGGGTCTTGCTGAGCAATAGCCAGGAGCCTGCTTTCCCCAGAAAACATCCAAGCAATTGTGCTGCAGCAGAGGTTCAGAGATTATGGCAAACCACAACACAAAGCTGGCGCCAGGTTTTACCACACTCTGGTGTCTTTGTCCTAATACCAGCAAATGTGGCTACTCTCCAGGGTCTACTGGGACCTCAGCCTGTGGGGAGGCCATATGGTCTCTACCAAATGCTCTTCAAGCAGGGGAATGGCTTCTCCCCATGTGGCACATGGACCCTTCAGACCCCGCTGCCTGCTTCTGGGGATTTGCCCTGCTTCCTCACCAGAGCACTGCCAGGCACTGGGCTCCAAAACTTGAGACTCTGCACCCCACTGTTTATAGCAACCTAGTGGTTATTTAAACCTTCTCCGTTCTTCCTGTCAGTGGTTTTGGGGAACAGATTTCTTGTTCAGTCCCCTGCGAGTATTTTCACTCTTTCTCTGTAGCCACTTTCAGGAGAGTGCTTTTCTTGCAGAATCCCGATGTACTGTACTCTCCCCCTTTCTCTTTCTCTGTCTTCTCTCCACAAAAACACCTCCCTACCCTCAATGGCTTTTCTCTCCCCCAGTTCACCTTTCCGCACTGCATACCTGCCGAGTTCTATGGCTCAAGCTATGCAAACTGTTGTGTTAATTCCCAGATCAATCTCCTAGGTATTCAAAATGGTTTGGTGCTGATTAAGCTGCACTTCAGGGATGAGACAAGCTCAGGGTCTCCATGCTGCTCTGCCATCTTAGAGCTCTTAGACTTACACAGTTTAAAGAGCACTTTGACTAAAGATTGATGAGTGGATTGGAGAAGGGGCAGAATAAAGGGCCAGACCTTAGGAAACTATTACAATAGCTTGGAAGAGGGAAATAATCATTCTTTCCATAAATAGAAAGAATCAGATGATGGGTAGCTGGACTGGTAATGGGTGAGACTATTCAAGATAAATTCAAGACACATTTATGAGGTAAAATCAGCATGAAGGGTGCTGTATTGGGTGTTGGGAGTAAGAGAAAGGGAAGATAAGGATTCACCCCAGATTTCTGGATTATGCAACTGGATAGATGGTGGTGCTATTCACAAAATAAGGAACAGTAAAGGACCAGGCTTTGAGAGGAGGTCATAGAATGACTGTGGACGTAAGTACCTTTGAAATACCTAAGAGAAGTCAAGTAAACAATTGAATATCCATGCAATGAGGTTGAAAACACATACTCTGTAAATAAGAGGTACCCTCCATTTTTTTTTTTCTATTTCCTAAGACTTGTTTAATCAGGTGCATAATCTCAATTTCAATTGTTTAGGTGATATAATCTGGAAGCCATGATCATCTGATGATGCCTAAGGTAAAAAGGAAAAACAATCATGATAGGATTTGTCCTGGTAGTCTCAAGCAAGAAAGTAATGACAGTCCAGTTTTGTTGTTGTAAAGTATGGGACCACTGGAAAAATCTTAAGTTGCAAAATGGTCACAGTGAATAAGGAATGGACATGAACGGGAGGACAGTGAACTTATTAATAAGTAGTAGGTTGAGCACAAGAGTTCACCTGGTTCCCCAGATCCCCAGATCACCTGGGGATACTCTCGTGGAGGAGAAGGAGGTGATAGGAAGGTCCCAGTGAAGAGTCTAGTTTCAAAGGCTTTAAGAGCCAGATATACAAGGAGGTACTACAAACACGTTGATTACAGCTTCTGAAAACAAAGAAAACTTGGTGGCAGGAGAGGGAGGGGATAGCAGGGGATGTGGTTAAACACTGTCTCCAAAATTATTTTATTTTAAAAACTTCCCTAAATATTACATGTAGTTTATTTTTGGATGAGATTTGAATTTTATCTATACTGGAACATTCTGCTTAAGAAAGATGTCTTTGGAAGACTGAAACAAATACACATTTGGTCTCTAGAGGATGAAAGTATGATCTCATCTAGGTGGGAATTGTGTCATGGTGTAGGTAATGGAGATTGTAAACTTTTTCACACAAGATATTTTCCATAAACCTTACTTGATATTTAAATCTTATATAGGGATCGTAGGTACACAATGAGAAATAATGATAACCATGAATTCGTTCTCTTCCACCCACCTAATTCTTCACCATCTATCCCTCTTTATCACTACACCAAAACAGTGAATACATACATTCTACCACTACTTCCTCACGTTATTTTTGAGTCACCGTTTACTATAATTAGTCGTTATCAACAAAGGATACTATTTTGGATCCATGTACTTATTATTATGGTCACTTTATTTTTTCAAAGTTCATTTTTGAGAGACAGAGAGAGACAGAGTATGAGTAGGGCTGACAAGCTGTCATCACAGAGCCCGTCGTGGTGCTCTAACCCACAAACCATGGGCCAAAGTCTAACGCTTAACCGACTGAGCCACCCAGGCACCCCTACAATGGTCACTTTAAATGAATGGATGACTATTTTGACTCAGTATGTCTTCACCATATCTTGAAAAATTAAATGAAAAACCTCAATGTGAGAAACCATGTGTTTCTCATGATATGCCTAGTCTGGCTGGAGTCACAGGAACAGATACACAAATATAGATGTGCTGTTGCTCATTTAATCATTCAGTATTTCCTGATTGTTCTGTTCTTGGTGCTAAACAGTTTGGAAGGGGAAGGGGGTGTGAGGAGGATGAATTTACAGTCTCCTACTGATTCCTGTCTCAAGTTCAGAAGGGAAAAAAAGATATATACAGAAAACACTTTTTTTTTACAATTTTTATTTTATTTATTTTGAGAGAGAGCACACAAGTGGGGGAGGGGAAGAACAAGGAGAGAGAGAGAATCCCAAGCAGGCTCCCCACTGTCAGCATAGAGCCCAAACCTGGGCTTGAACTTATGAACCACGAGATCATGACCTGAGCCAAAATCAAGAGTTGGATGCTTAATTGACTGAGTCACCCAGGTGCCCCCAGAAAATACTTTTTTTTAATGTTTATTTATTTTTGAGAGAGAGAGAGAAAGAGAGCATGAGCAGAGGAGGGGCAGAGAGAGAGAGAGGCAGACAGAGGATCGAAAGCAGGTGCCACACTGACAGCAGTGAGCCCAATCTGTGAGAACATGACCTGAGCCTAAGTCAGACACTTAACTGACTGGGCCACCCAGGCACCACCAGTAAATATGTTTAACCAATGTATGCTAAATTAAAAATGAGTATAAGCAAAATACATATACAAAGTTATAGGAATTCTTTGATGTGGTCATGCTAACTGTGGAGTATGAATACAGAGTCTGCAGGAAAGCTTGGTGGATAAGTGGAGTGGTGAAGGAGGCATTACAAACAAGAATGAGAAGATAAACAAAGGAAGTGTGATGGGAACTGGGAGGATGAACAGAGACAACAAGAAGTAGGTCAGATTTCGTTCTGCTAATTCTCATTCTCATCTCTAGGTCTCTGTACATGGTGCCCATTTACCTTCATGTTACCAAACCTGGTAGCTTATACCTCTCTTGGACATAATTCTGGGGAGCCACTCCTAACCCTAGACTAGATTGTGTCTTTCTTTTGTCCCATACTTCCCTGGTCATAACATTCATCACTCTATACTAATTGCCTATCCAACTGTTGCTTGGTGTCCCCTGCTAGGCCACAATGGCTTAAGGGCAATGGCTTACAGCTCTGCAGTAGGCCGAATAATTACAAGAGATGCCCATGTCCTACTCCCTGGAATCTATCAATGTATTATCTTATATAGTAAAAGGGACTTTGTAGACGTAATTAAGTTAAGGACCTTAAGATTAGGAGATGATCCTGCAATGTCTGGATGAGCCCAATGTAAGCACAAGAGTAGTTATAACAGGTTTATAGGAAGATTAGAGCCAGAGAGAGGACATAATAACGGAAGCGGAGGTCAAAAACAGGGAAGATACTGGCTTTGAAGATGGAGGAAGAGGCCATGAATGAAAGAATGCAGGTGACCTTGGAAGCTGTAAAACCAAAGGAAACAGATGTTCCCCTACAGCCTCCAGAAGGAACATAGGCCTGCTGATGCCTTGATTGTAGCCCAGTAGAATTTTGGGCTCAGTTGATTTTGGACTTCTGACCTCCCAAACTAAAATAATAAATTTCTGTGGTTTTAACCTACCAAATTGATGGTAATTTCTTACAGAAGCATTGTGAAACTAATACAGACTCCACTTCCTCCCAACATGGAGCCCAAGAACTTGCTCAAAATACACATTCACTTAATAAAATTATTACATGAAAAAAGTCGGGGCTCCTAGGTGGCTCAGTCGGTTAAGTGTCTGACCTCGGCCCAGGTCATGATCTCATGGTTTGTGGGTTTGAGCCCCGCATCAGGCTCTGTGCTGACAGCTCAATGCCTAGAACCTACTTCAGATTTTGTCTCCCTCTCTCTCAAAAATAAACATTAAAAAAAGAAAGAAAAAATGCCATCCTGCAATATGGAGATTGTAAGCCAAAGATAGTAGTGATAGAGGTGTGAGTGTTATCATAAGGAACCTTGAATGATCCAGAGATGAACTCTAACATGAGCTGGGGCCAGTAGCAATGCAGCGAGAGTGACTATTTTTCTTGAAGAGCATGAAGAAAGAGGTGAAAATGAGTAGAAACTTGCTGCCACAAAAGGCTAGAATGTTCCTGGAATGATCTAGAAAGTAACTGAGAGACGTTACAGGCCAAATATTGTAGTTGTTCCAGGGGTTCCAGGAGGAGTAGAGTTTTGACTTGGAGTTCAGCTGTCCCTCAGTGCTCAAAACGGCAAGGTATGGGGATAAACTAGTCAAAGATAGGAATGACACACTGGCTCTTACTCATTTGACATGAAGTGACTTCAAACATTAACTGATTCCAATCGAATTTTTTTACCTCATTTTTCAGAGGACTGGGGTAATAACATTCTTCATTTCTTGCTACAGCATCATAATTGGTTTTCATAAGATTTTTCTTGTATTATTTATTTTCATTTTTCCCCAAATATTCTAATATATCTGATATTAGCCCTTTTATTTGTATGGGTTCTTATAAAACATGTATGGTTGTTTTCTCTGCATATATTTTTAATATAATGTTAGGCTATAAATCTTTGGTTGTGTCTTAATTTTTTAAAAAATCTATCGCACTTATAACATTTACCCATATTGCTATGTGTACATCTATTCCATTGCTTCTAAACACTGTGTAGTGCTTCTTGGTTATGCCTATTACATTGTGCCTATTTATTTCTCCAGGGATGAATATCAAGATCATCCAGATTGCTTCCAAATCTTTATAAACAATGCTACAATAAATATCCCCATATATTTCCCCTTATAGGTCCATGTAAAAATTTCATGTATACTCACGAAATGACTTGCTGAATCATAAGGCACATATATACAGACGTTTGATTAAAAGCCAGCAAATTTCTTCCCTGAATATCTATCTGCACCAGCTCTCACTTCTATCAGGAATCTGCCAGTGTCCCTATACCTCCAAAGGACAGGGGTGGGCCCAAGGAGTAAAGGGCTAAGGTGTGCAAGGGCATGGGAGCCACTGGGGCTTCCCTCAGCCAGACCTGATCATATAATCATATCCCTAAAGCTAAGATCTTCCTGGCTGGATGGAAGTGTTCTCTCTCCAAAGGGAGCCAATGACGACTTTTCACAAAAAGATGCTTTCACTCTCCGTCCCTCCTGCATTGCTGCATTCCTGCATTTATAGCTTCTGCCTTCACTCCCTCCTTCATGTGTGAGGAGAAGACCCCTAGGCTCCCAAGTACAGGCTGGAGGGAGGACTGAGGCAACAAAGTTCCAAAGAGAGCTCTGCCCACACTGGTCCTGGCTTCCCTTCCGGTGACATTTCTGTTCTGGTGAGCAGCCTGGGGTAGTGCTTCGTTTCAGAAGCATCATCCATGGAGGCAAAGTCCAATCTCCAGCACTGAAAGCAAGGCTGGGTCCCTCTCATGCAGTGAGAGAAGGGAAGAGCCAGAGCCCAGTAGCCAGGCATCCATTTATTCCTGCTCCATACTGGGAAGGCTAGAACATTGCTTACTATATCCTGGCGCCCTTCTAAGCTGCAGGCTGCTCTTCCAGATGTGCCCTGGCAAGAGCTCAATCAGATGGCATCCACCCGGCAAGACCAAAGCTCCAAGCCAGGGAGCCCGGATGTTGAGGATCTGCCACAGTGAGATTCACGAAGACCAGGAGACAACTCCTTGGCAACTCATGCAGAATCGTCAACCTGAGCTTCCATCAGTGCTGATGACCACCTCCGCCCACCTTATGACAAGGAGAGCATTGCAGGACTCGGAGATATGGAGAGGAAACTATGAGGTCATTCATGGGTGAATTCCTGGACTGAATTCAGCCCTGAGTGCCTGAAAAATGCAGAAGCTGAAGGAAATGGTTTGGCAGGCTCAAAGCCTCTTGAGCTCTCCTGTCTTAGAGGGGGGTGTTGGAAGCACCTTGGGAAGGCCCTTCTGACACAACCTCCACACTGAAATCATGTTCTTCGCTGAGTAAGAACGGAGGCAGGCAGACATTGACTCCTCTGGATAGAACTCCCCAGAGTGGGCAGGTGAAGCCAAATCAGAAGACACCTTCTCCACCTCTTCCCTCCTCTGTGCCAGCTCAGTGATACCAGCCGGCATTTGTACCTTCACTGTAGCATGAGGTCGCTTTTCACGTGATTAAACGAGGCCCAGAAAGTGTCCCTGGTCTAAGCTCTTGCTAGGAGCTGAGCCAGCATTTGAAACCTCAACTCTTTGACCCTGGAAATTGCTCTCTTAACAAACATTTTACTACCACTCTCCTACATGCCTTTATATAGATCAATTTCTCACCCTAAATCACTATAATTTATTCATAGTAGTCTGTGAGCTCGAGGGCAAGAATTGTCTTATCATCCCTCCCATCTCACACGGTATCAAGTACAATGTAGCAGCAAACATGTACAATACACTTACTCTGTGCCAGACGCTACTTCCAGAACTTCATGAAAATTAAGTCACTGAGTCCTCTCAGCAACTCTATGATGGTAACACTGTAATTTGCCTCATTTTATGGAGGAGGAAACTGAGACACACAAAAGCTAATCAACATGCCCAGGGTCACATAGCTAATAAGTGGGGGCCCCAGGCAGGCTGGGTCCAGAGTCTGGACTTTTAATTCCTATATTACTCTGCCTTTGAAATCAATAAATGGCTGTAGGTTTTAAACCCTTTCGGCTCAGCAATATTTCTCAGCTTTGCTTCCACAAAGCAGGAACCCTATCTAGGGTACATATAGCCAAGGCATAAGCCTGGTTCAGAGTGTTCAGACCAGAAAACAAAACCTGAGCCTCACACTCTGTGCCTCTTCCCCATCTCCACCAACAAATCAGCATTATTTTTGTCATCAACTCCCAGGTTCTTGCCATGAGGGTTTAATATTATCACTTGCATTTCTATAAGACTGAAGATTACTTCAATTACTGGGAATATCATTTGTCTATTTCCTAGGTGCCATAGAGCTAAGCTAACACTTCTGTTAATATTGTTATATTATTACAATATAATATAATATGTTAATATTTTTATTATAAATCTGGTCATGTAAGACAGAAAGTCCCAAAGTGCATTATCCGAAACACTGGTTCTGCAGACTATAATAGATTATTTACATAAGGGATTCTGTGATCCAATAAGTTGAGAAACCCTGAGTTAAAAAGCAAGGGCAGATTTCTTCCTGCAGGACTTTTCAGAGCCTCTAGCATGTCTTAAGCATGGACTGTGACTCTTCTGGCCTGTCCTATAGAAGACAGCTTTCAGAAACTGACCAGAAAGAAATGAGCACACTCTAAATGGGTTAGAAATAAGATTTGCAATTACAGTCTCATGCAGCATAAAAGGAGAAATCATGTTATACATGAATAGAAGACATTGTTTACCGCACATTCATAAACAGGATTTATCCTGAATCTTGGAACACAATCAGCACATACAGTGAATGATCAATATTCAAGTTAACACTTGAAGGGACAAAAGCAGACATACTGAGTAGCTGAGAAGAAAAGATACCACTTAGGACTGAATCGGGCAAAAAGTTAAAGACATAAGATTTCACATGTAAATTCTCTGGTCTGAGATTGATACACAGAAATTTATCTGCTGGCACAAGCATATCATTTGTCCAAATCTCAGATCACATGAGTACTACAGAGTGTGTGCATGATAGTTTGGTGATAAATCCTGGTTGCTACAATTCTTACCCACAGGGTTACCTCACCTCTACATCTTCAATATATTTCAACTCATAACAAAATTAACTTTGAAAAAAAACCACAATGATATTACCCTTTTACAAAATCTTTTAATGGTTCCTCACTGCATTTTGTCTAAAATCCAAACTTCTTGGCTTGACAATTCCAGACCTTTCATCTGGTGACCTGAACTTTTTCTACCTTGCAAGGACTCCAGTTGGATGCTGCTCTCCCACTGAACCCCTCTAACCAGTCATACCAAACTGCTTGCACCAGATCACAGTGCTTCGTGATATGTCTACTCTTTGTCACAAGTGGACTTTGTACCTAGACAACTCCAGTCCCTTCCCGCTAAGAATCAGTTCTAACATTCTATTCCAGGGAGACTTTCTTGACCATCTTATCAATTCTCATTGGCTACCTGGGTAAGCTTATCATCCCACCCGTCTAATTCAACCTCCCTGTCCATAAAAGCTAGCATGGCAGACTGCATGGCACACAGCAAGGAGTAATACAAGTATAATTAGAGTGTCCTTACAAATGGGGTGGGAACAGGGCTTCCAAGTATGGCTTCAATTCATGCCCCACCCCCTTGCCTACTGCATGAGCAAGAAATCTAGTCTTTCTCTATGAAGCACTCCTTTCTTCTATTTATCCCAGAATCTCCATCTCAAAAAAGGCTAATTTCTTTGGTCTCAGTACAGGACCCACAGCTCAGTGGTGCCCCCTTGTGTCTGGCACATCCCACAATAGCTAGAAAATTGAGTACTTGGAAAAGAGCCATCAGCTAATTGTTGTGGGCTGCCTATCTCAAGTGAAGCAATGATTTTGAGGCCAGATCTCCTGTTCTTTGCCCTGATACTCGGGCAACTCCTTTCCAAGAATGTAAATGTTCTTCAAAGTATGAGAAAAAAAAATGTCGGCCCCCCCCCCCCCCCCCCGTAAAACTGTCATGTCCGATCCACGCCAAAAGTGACGCAGGATTCCAGTATCACAATTCTGAAACAGGTTTCTCTCTCCATTTTCCGCAGGACATAAATTTGCCCTAAGAAGATAGACAGGGAGAGGGAAGAACCTGAGCCACCATTTGTCAAAGACATCGACTTACTCTTCCCCTTTCCCTTTTCAGTGGATTCAGTGCAGGAGCCAGTTAGCTTGCACCATCTCTCTTCTCTCCAGTGGAGATGTTACAATGGAAGCCTCGGGGCACTGTCTGCCCTGGGAATTTGGTCAGAATTAACCCAGGCTACCTACCTCAAGCAATTCCAGAAACCTTCCAGATAAGAATGAAAATTTAGGGGATGCCTGAGTAGGTCGGTCAGTTAAGTGTCCAACTCTTGATTTCAGCTCAGGTCACTATCTCATGGAGCCCCGCATGGGGCTATGTGCTAAAGGTGCAGAGCCTGAGTGGGATTCTCTCCCTCACTCTCTCTCCTGTCCCTACCCCACACACATGTGCATGCTCTATCTCAAAATAAATAAATAAACATTTAAAAACCAAAAAAGAATAAAGATTTAGGATCTCCATCCTTTCTCCATGGGACCCCTTATATAAACGGCTCTACATTTTTTTTTAATTTTTTAAAATTTATTTGAGAGAGAGAGAGAGTAGGGGAGGGCAGAGAGAGAGGGAGAGAGAGAATCCCAAGCAGGCGCTTCACTGTAAGCTCAAAGCCCAATGCGGGGCTCGAACTCACAAACCTTGAGCTCATGACCTGGGGCAAAATCAAGAGTCGGAGGCTTAACGAACTGAGCCACCCAGGCACCCCAGCTCCACATTTCTTAAACAATCTTCACTCCATAACAGTAGGTTTTCACTCTCAGGCACAAATATATATTTTTTAAATGAGGGGAAAATCCAACAGATCCAAGCAGCAAGCCACACAGAAAGAAAAAAACAAAAGGCGGGGGGGGGGGGGGAGCAGGGCGGGGGACAGAATGACAGAAAGTACATCAGGAAAAAAAACTGTCCTCCTCTCACATACCTGCTGCTTCCTAGAAAAGGTTTCTTTGTCCCACAACCCAATTTTCCCACGAGTATGAAAGGATGATCCAGGTTTCCACGCTTTGAGCCCAGCCAGTGCTTGTAGAGTCAAGCCTAAGGTATTCCCACTGGGTTCCAACATCCCTTTATTGTTTCACTTTAAAACCTCATTGACATATCTATTTCTTATTAATCAGCTTTAACATATTTTACAAATTGTCCTGCTAGCACAATCCCCAATCCTCTGGATTTATAGAACTCACCTCACTTACTAAATATCACATTTGGCAGAACATGTGTCATTTTCTATAAATATTGAAAAATCAATAATTGCTGCCAGAAAACCTGTATTTGTTCAAATCCCGGGTGAGATAAATGATGAATAGAAATACCATTCTCTTTTAAAATTCAGAAATAAGACAGATCGGATTGTTTATTCTTTTGATGCTTCTACAATGTGCCTGGTTTCAATAATCACAGGCAGCAGCCTGCCTCCCTTATTCTTCCTTCCACTGAATTTTTATTATTTTACATCTATCTCTAAATGAACAGTTAGATTTAGCACGCCATCCTCATCATGCAGTGATAAGAAACACAGGGCTACACTAGGAGCAGATACACTTAGCCAGCTGAGAATGGGAAGGAGAATGGAATTAAGTACATGCAAATTGTCCCAAAGTGATGGACAAGCAGTACAAAATTTTAAATTCTGTCTCTGTTGTCTGTCTCTGTCTCTCTCTATATATAATATATAGTTTGTATATTATATTAAATATAAAACATCATAAATAAATTTATAGATTTAATATAATGTGTAGATTTAATATATATTCTAAATATATTTAATATAAATATGATACATATCTATATATTTAATATGTTAATTTGTCACATGAAATATATAAATATGATATATATTAAATATATATTTTTAGTTACATACATTCATTAAATACTGTCAAGATGTATATTAAGTATTAGAAAAGTTTACTCTTTAAATATTTCAGAAAGAAAAATGAGACAAAAAGGTGTGATATATACATACACACTAGGGAATATTATTCAGCCATGAGAAAGAAGGAAATTCTACCATTTGCAATAACATGGATAGACCTTAAGGGCATCATGCTAAATGAAATATGCCACACAGGCAAATACAAATGGTATCATTTATATGGGTAATTAAAAAAAAGGCAAAGTCCTAGAAATAGAGGGTAGAAAAGTGGTTGCCAGGGGCTAGGACGGTTGGGGAGAAGTTGATAAAAAAGTACAAACTTTGAGCTATAAGATGAATAAGGCTCAGGATCTCATGTAAAACATGAGAGTTGATAACACTGTATTGTATTTGCTCACTTATTGGTATAAATGAGGCAATGAATGTTAACTAGATGAGGACAATCTGTTCTACAACGTACAGGTATATGTATACTTTAAATATTTTACAAGTTCATATGTCAATTATATTTCAATAAAGCTGAAATTTTAAAAAAAGAGAATGAGAAAAAATACAAGGTGAAATATATTTCTCAGTTTTCACAATGGGTTGTCTTGCATACTACCTGGTAAACAAGCCACTCTGAATCCACTAGTTTCAACTTTTTTCTGGAAGAGGCCAGCAAACTTTCCATAAATAGCCAGAGAGTAAACATTTTAAGCTTTGTTGCCCATGTGGTCTCTGTCACAGCTTATCAACAATGCCACTGTAGCATAAAAGCAGCCATGCACAATACAAGAATGAGGAAGCATGGTTGTAGTCCAATAAAACTCCACTTGCAAAAATTGACAGCAGGCTAGATATGGCCCTACCTACTGGCCGGCTGTAATTCGCTGATCCTTGGCTTAGAATATGATGAAGAGATGCTCAAGGAAATAGTGTGGAGGCAAGCCCATGAAAACTACTGAAAAAAAGTCATTAAAGCTGCCATTTTCTTCTGTCTTTATTCCCCCCAAAACTTTCTTCCCCCATAGCTCTAGACCTGTTGCCCCTGATTTAGAACCTGGATCTGAAAAGAAGAGAATAAAACCAACACATATTGATACAAATGGCATAAAGAGGATCCTCACATCATTTCAGTACCCAGGATCCAGCTATTCCTGAAACCAGAAAAACCCTTGATATACTTCCTATAGGAACCCAAAGGGAGATACCTTCCCATTCTTTCTTAGGTTCTCAGCTGGGTCTCTAGAAGAGAAGACAGATTAACAAGAGAAAAGCATACAAATGTATTTAATGTAAGTTTTACATAACAGAAGAGCCTTCATAAGGAAATGAAGACCTAAAGAACCCTTTCAATCTGAGTGTTTTTATACTAGGTTTGATGAAGAGTAGAGAGGCATGGAAAAAATGCGATAGGACAAAGGAGTACAAGCTAAAAGTAGTAAATTGGGGATAACTTACCAAAACCTGTTCATTCAAATTCCTTTTAGCATCCCTGCATCTTTGGCAATCGGATGCTGCTGTCCTCCATATACAGGGATGACACCTCCCATATGAGGGTCTTATGACCTGCTTCAAGGAAATGTCAGGAAGTCCTTCCTATACCTACTGTTTCTCAAATTCCTCCAGCCTAAAATAGCCAATATGCCATTGTGCCCCAGTTTGGGATAGCACATCCCAAACCCTATCAAGTTCCTAAATTCCCTTTTAGTTTTTGGTAGTTTGGGTTGGATTTTTTGTCACTTGCCACTAATAGTGAGTAATTTAACATGACTGATGCATTATTTCATTTAATCCTAAAACAACTCTGTAAAAGAAATTCTTTCTGATTTTATAAGTGAGGGACCTGAGGTGCAGAGAAGCAACTTGCCCGAGTGCACACTTCTAGGAAGTAGTAAGGCCAGGTTCCGTGCCCCGATGGGGCTGCTGACCCCTGCACTGCAGGAAGTCCAGCTTGATAGTCCAGCACTATCAAGTCCCTGTGATACTTGACAGTCTGTCCTGCAAGCTCATGAATCTGATGGAGCCCTCACAAAAGAGTAAGCACACAGAATCAGTTCCAGAAGCCACCATTGTGTCACTGAGTTCAATTCCTATTTAACTAAGAGAAAATGGGTATCGACCATAGTTGGCTTGATTGCAAATGTCAGGCTCTTTGAATTATTAGAAACAGCAATGAAAAATTGATTACATTTAAAACATCCTGTGAAAAGTTTTACAATTGCACATTAAGAAACGGTGTTAAGCAAATAAGAACTAATTGTTCTCAGCTGCACTGGTAATAGCCCTATCTGCCTTCCCATTACAATGCATATTCATTTTATTGGAACAGGAAAAGTAAATAAAAATAAAAAGTCCCAGATCTCATTCATATTCAATCAGTGTAATTCTGAGCCTAAGGTTGTCCTCCTAATGGACGTTAGCAATGCAACAACTAATGCTTTCTCCCATCAGTTCAAACTGGTCTGGAAACCTCTATGAGTCCATATACATTGCTGAGACCCCCCCCCCAAAAAAAAAATTCACAGGGAAAGAATAACACAGGCCATGTAATAGATGTGTATCCAAATGTTTGTGTGACTATTTTTGAGGTAATTAAGTTATATTAAGGGTCCTTAGGGAATTCACTTGAAAAACAAACGAAAAATGTCAAAGTAAACATGCTTTCTGCCTTCACATGTGTCCAGCGTGTGGCATACGTTGGCCGCACTTTGACCTAGAGCACCACTTAGAACTCTGAGGTGAGCTAACCCCACTGGCTTCACTGCCTCTTAACTTCATAAGGAGTCAAAACAGAATGCTCTGGCCCACTCCCCAATTCCACTCTTCTCCTCTTCCTATGGTTCCTTTCCTCCTGGAGTAGCCAAAATATGCCAGGTTTATGTGGCAGTAACCATACCAAAATGTTCAGTAGCTTAAAACCACAAAGGTTTTATTTCTTATCCAGGCAAAATTGCCCATTATGGGGTCCACAGGTAGGAGCCCCTATGTGTCTTTTCTATGTGTCTTGGAATTTCACAGTTCTTGCACTGAAAGTACCAGCAAACTTGAGCCAGTGGTCATCCTATCCACACGACAGCTCTGTGGCCTATGGTACCACATCACCACGCAGTATACGCTTAGTTAGACTTTGACCTTGAGGTAACCCCATCTACAATGGATATGATGGCCATACTCTAAATTTGATGCTTGCTCCAATGCCAAGTTTTAATTGTTCTTTACCATTCCAGAGTTTTCGGAATTATGTCTTTTTCTGTTTGGAATTGAGGGGTGGCTTCCTCTTCCAACTGTGAAGTATTTTTTTGTATGTATTTTATTTCCTTTCATTCCTGATTGTATGTCTGCCTTTTTTTCCCCCAAATATATCCAACTGCAACTAACACCTGATACTAATGGTTTGTTCTCTGAGCTTTTGCCCTGGACTATACATTCATACATACATGGTCTGCCTCCCATAGGTTATGCTAAGGTAACAAAGCAAATAAAAATTTCTGTGGCTTAAAAAACCACAAAGGTTCAGTCCCTGTTCCTAATTCATGTCTATCATAGATTAGCAGCAGGGTCTTGATCCAGGACCCTAGGCTGATATAGACTTTACTATTTTAAATGTTGGTGGTTGCCGTGACAGAGGAAAGTGGATATGGTAAATCCTGACCTAGCTCTTAAAGCTTCTGTGTAGAAGTAACACATATCATTTCTGCTCACTTGTCACATTGGTCCAATAAAGCCACAGGGCCACCATTGATCAAAGGATGAAGAAAAATGCAATCGTGCCATGTGCCCTGAAGAAGAGACAACTATATTTGTGGTCAGTCCTAGTGACTACCAACTCTATACAAGCTCCACCCCAAATACAACTTCCATTCTGACATTCTGAATGTACCCTCTAAAACTCTTTCTCAGTCATTATAAATGTATCTAATCCAAGAGTATTCTCTCTACCTCCTGCCTTAACTAAAATCTGTCTCCCTCTTAGATAACCATTCCCCCATCCCCTACCCCATAACCCTCTCCAAATTTCTCCTTTTCTCTTCTTCCTTTCTCTCTCATCCACAAAGTCACCTACTTCTCTTGTAGGAGAAAGCATTTAGTGTCATGATACCCTATGTCCAGGCCATTAGTCTTCCATCTTGTGTAAAAAAAAAAAAAACACCTTTCTTTGAGGTTCTCACATATGACTATATCCCTTCTATCCCTCCACATGACTACTATCTATGCCCAGCTTCTCTGTTATTGACCCTCTTAACTCTGATGATCTTCACTTATTTTCTTCCACCACTCATTCCACAGCCATACTCTTAGTTCATATATTCATCTGGAACCTGTCTTAAGTTTGAGTATCCTACCTTCTTGCACCAACCTCCTGCCTTTCACCTCCTGTTTGAACATAAGAGTATTGTAGCTCTCAGTTCCTTTCTCCAGTCAGCTAGTAGAGTAATTCAAATGAAAAATTGACTGTTTCACTCCTCAACAGCATACTGCTTAAACCCCTTCACAGGCTCCCATAGCATAAGGGTTTTCAAACTTGGCTACATACTAGAGTCAGTTGAGGAGATTCTTAAAAATCCCAATACCAGACCACATCCCAAATAAGTTAAATCAGAACTATTTGGGGTGCCAAGAGTGAGTGGTTTTTTTAAAGCTCTCAAGTGATCCCAATGTGCAGCCAAGGTTGAGAACCCACTGAGTTAGAAGATAAAGTCCAACCATGAAAGGTAAATTACTTAAACAATTGGCAGGGTTCTTTTCCAAACACGTTTTTCCAACCACCTGCATCAGAGTAATCAACGGTGCTTATTTTTCTGGGCTCCACCCCAAGATATTGAGTTATGGTGACTCTAGCTACATTCCCAGAGTCTAATTTTCAATAACTCTCCAGGTGATTCTAATGCATGCTAAAAATTGAGAATCACTTCCTGACATGCACATTAACTTAGTCACACTGAACTTTTGATATGTCCCTATGAATACAGCTTATGCTAAGTGAAGGCCATTAGATAGAATTATGAAATATAACATATAACCACATCTTCTGCATTATCAAATTGTGAAAAGCCTGAGACTAGTAAAGAGAAACAAAGACACCATAACAGATCCGGAAGACCAAAGGAAAGACATCTGTAGAGCCATCCCAGATTCTGATGTCTCCTAGTCAGGTCCAGTTTATCCTTCCATTAACTCCCTTTCCCCCATAAAGGTCAATGTTAATCTATTCCATGAATCACAGATCATCTAATGAACACATTCCCCATTTTTAGTGCTTTTCCAGCAGTTTCCCTCTCCTACCCAAAATAAATAAATATTTGTTGAATGAATCATTCAGTATTAGTGCCAAAAATTTTCAGTTAAGGGTGAAAGAATTTCTGGGTACCTCTCTGCCACTAAGAAAGTCATTGTAATGATGTCATATTGCTCAACTTTAGGTACAGATCTAAAGTCTCCCTGTCAAAACATTTTGGTAGTCTTTCCTCTCTCAAAATACAGAACTCCCTTCCACATGTCAACCAAACACTAAGGACATCACAATTCTGCTTCATCTAAGCCAAATCCCTTCTTCTTACCCAACGGTGTCTAGAAGCCAGCTCACAAGAACAACTTGTTAAATATTCAGGAATTTTGGGAACTGGTTTTCAAAACTTAAGTTTGAAATCAGCCATGATGGGAGCATTTATACCACAGAAATCGGCAAATGCTACAAATAAGAGCTAGTTTGTTTTGGTTTGTTTTATTGGTAGGGCCAGTTTACCAGTAAACCACTACCCTCACATAAATTTCTTATTTATATAGACATTTCAAGTTTACAAACTTTTTCAAGTCCATTATTACACTTGAATTCCCATGATAACACTATGAAGAAAATACCGTGTTCCTCATTTTGTATAAAGAAAGCTGAAGCTTACCACAGTTAAATAACTTGTCTATTGTCACTGAGATTCAAAAAGAAAAAAGATCTGTCTTTTATTTTATGCCGCCTTCCAAAGCAGTACTTTATCGAATCAGGTTAATAACTTGTAAACCTAAAGCAAAAGCTATAAATTCTCTGTGTGATCATTCATTCCTATCTTTGGTTCATCAACAAACATTTATTAACTGACTACTAGTGTGTCAGACTCTGTGACAGATACCGAGATTACAAAGATAAATAAGACACAGTTCCTGTCCTCAAGGACCTGCCCATCTATTGGGAAGGAAAGACATCTTAACATATAAATCACAATAAAGTGTGGGCCCTGGGCCCACATGTATTCACTGTGGCTGGGAAGAAGGCAGATGTCTGCCCCTCAAATGCACTCTTGACAGTAATGAAGTTTATTACATTTTAGGACAACCAGAAATAGCACTTCAAAACCCTATGGCCTCACTCCTCCCAAAACATGTAGCAGATGACATGACAATTCTACAAAACATAACACTACCTATGTATGTCCAAAGATCAGTGACAGGAAGAAAATACCCATTTTTGCCTCTCAGATATACATCCAGGCAATGCAAACATATTATCATTGGTTTCCTTACATCTGCCAAGAGGCAATATGTCAAATAAATAATTTAGACCAGCTGAGGCACCACAAGAAAACAAAGCCATCAGTCATCTGGGCTGCATTATTGATTGCCAATAACAAGATACTTGCTAAGACAAATGACTCAGCTATTATACTACTGAGGCTTTAGCCTGTCTCAACTACATAAATCATATTGAACTGTTTGTTGTTTCAAGATGTGCAAACATATCTATAATCATTTTTGCCCCCCATTTTTGCAGTATATCTTAGGTGGCTCCTCATATGCAGAAGGTAGATTCATTATTCCCTCAACTTACACAATTTTTCTTTCTCTGGGTACATGTTACCAAATGCCTGTTGCATCTATTTAATGGAGAACTATGCTTGTTTATACTTATTCCTAGAAGACCTAGATATTTGGCTAGAGATAAATGAGAAAAAGTAAATTGTAATTAATTCATTAATCAAATTAATTCATTTCAGGTAAATAAAGGTGTGACAGAATGAATGCGCAGCAGCTGGAGTCAGAAGCCCTCGGTTCCAGGATGGCCTACTGGTTATGTGACCTAGGATACCTATTTCTTATCCAAGTCTTGGTTTCCTTTACAAAATTGGAATAACACTACTTGACCTGCCTATCACATGATCATGAGAATGAAAATTTGAAAACTGTAAAGCACTCTATATAGATGAGGAAACTGTTTCAACATAAACCTGTCCTTTTATGAACTATCAAGTGTGGGTGGATCTGTTTGGCATTCCAAGCAGAAACAGATGGAACTGTCAAATTAGAATAATTCCGAGGTTGGGGTGATTTACCAAGAGACCAATTACAAAATGTAGGTGGGATAGAGAAACCACAAGAGACAGTGCAGGAACTTGAGACTAGCAGCATCATGACAATGATTTCTTCTAAGCCTGAAAGGATGTCAGATGGGAGAGATTACCTAAAGAACCTAGAATTACAAAGACCGGGTTACCTTGAAAAGAGCAAAGATCTTTCACAGACACAGCCAGCCCCAGGGCACCTCAGAGTTAACTCACACAGGCTTCTAGGGCAAAGAGCAAGGTAGGAAAGGGAGGAGAGTATATCATGAGGGACAAAGGCAGAGATCCTGCCGAGTGGGGAACAATCTGTTACAATTATTCTACCACTCTGGACATCAACCACAAAGCCATGTTCTCCTTTTACTCTCCAAAGCGTTCAGTTTTGAAATCATATCAACTTTGTCTCTCTCATTTCCATCACATCTGTCTCCTAATATCTATGTCTATTGCCTTTGTCCATATCTATATTAGGCAGGAATCTTTGATTACAAATGGCAGAGACCAGCTCAAATTGGCTGAAACAATAAAAGAAACTTACTGGCTCATCAATGAAACCTCCAGAAAAATTATGTCTTCAGCCATGGTTGGATTCATGAGTTGCATCATTTCATTATGATTAAGTCTTTCTTTCTCTCCTGTGTCATCTTCTTTCCCAGGCTGTGCTTTATGCTATTGGCTTCCACACTGGGTAGGCTCTCTTCCTATGGGGAATTCAAGTACCTTAAGGTTACTATGTTTCTGGACGCAGAATCACAAAAGCCAAACGAGTCTTGGTGTCCCATACCTGTTTACATTCATATTCATGTTCAACACCATCGGAGATTATATAGGGATTTGTAGCCAGATTTCTAGCTAAGAATTAGTACTGTATTTCCCTGGAATTCCCTCCCTGCCCACCTTCTTTAAGGAAGTGAGTGACAATAGCACTGAAAGGTGCAACAATCATTATAGATAGTGAAGTAGATTATACATTAATGAATTCTGGCTCTTAAACTCCATTTCACCTTTGACCCATATTGGAACTCTTCCTTAACTTTTCAGGTGGTAAAAGGGGAGAAAAATCCTGAAAATATTCTACAGTTTAAATTTTAGTGTATGTGGCCAATCTCTGGCTGCCTTGTTGTGAATATTGAATGATATCTTTCAAAGCACTCACAGAGATGGTGGGTCAATAAATATTAGTGCCCTGTGCTTGCATCTGTCTTATTCATACTCCAGAGGCACAGCCAACAATGCATGTTAGAATTCTCACTTCACAAATAAGGAAACTGAGCCTTTCAAAATTATTCTGTTGGTAAATAGAAAAGTATGATTCAACTCCATATTTGACACCAAATCCCCAAAGTCTTCTATTTTACCAGGATGCCATCTTTATGCCTCTATTGCTAAGGAATCATCAAGCAGAGTAGCTAAAAATCATTTTGAGGCTAAAGTATTTAAGTAACAATACAGCAGTGTTTTCCTTTAAGCTGGCGTGAGATAATAGAAAATATATATATTGATCTCTGCCCCTGGTTCCTGGCACAGAGCTCTTGAAACTCTTGTATTTTCCTGGGTGATAGGAGTGTCTTTTGTCCTAATGAAGCAACTTTGGGTGGGCTTATGGATGAGCAATGGTCACTGGAAAGAACAAACCATGATTAGAAGTCTGGAACTTTTATCCCCTCCCCCCTTCTCCTGAGAAAGGAGAAGGGCTATAAATGGAGTTTATGACCAATCATGCCTGCATGATTACTCCTCCATAAAAATCCCAATAGTATAAGGTTTGCAGAGTTTCCAAATTGGTAAACGTATCCAACACTGGGAGGGTAATGTACCCCAACTCCACAGGGACAGAAGCTCCTGCCTCTGGACCCTCCCAGACCTCATCATATGTATCTCTTCATCTGGGTGTTTCATCTAAGTCCTTTATCATACCTCTTACTAACCTGATAAACATAATTAAGTGCTTCCCTGGGTTCTGAGAGCCACTCTAACGCATTAATCAAACCTGAAGAGGGGGTATAGAAACCTTTGATTTGCTGCCAAATCAGACAGAAGTTGTGGGGTAACCCGGGGATCTACTACTTGCAATTGGCATCTGACATGGGGTGAGAGTAGTCTTGTGGGACTGAGCCCTTCACCTGTGGGATCTGGCACTATCTCCAGGTAGAGAGTGTCAGAATTGAATTAAACTGTAGGACACCTGGCTGGTGGCACAGAGAATTGCTTGTTGTGGGGGAAAACCTTCAGACCGAAGTGTGAGAAGTGAAGCACTGTCAGTGTGGCGGCAGTGTGAAAGTAAAGGGGAAAACCCACAGGATAACAGTAAGTTTTTCATTTAAAGCTGGGTATATCTAGCATCATGGGAGAAAAGGTGCCATTAGGTCAGGACATATGGGGGCCCGAGCGTGAACTACAAAGCAGATGTTTATACTTTAATTCACACGTGTACCCTGAATTCTTCTTCAAAGTTACTCAAATTTGTCTTGCTGAAAGATGAATGAATGCAGCAGAATGCCAATTTTCTAAGTGATCTCTCCAACTGGGTTGAAGTTCTTTCACTTCCTTTCTAAAAGATGCACTTCATTTGTTATCTGGGCAGCCAAGAGTGGCATAATTATAGCTGTAACCCAATTCTCCTGGCTGCCAACATTTTTACACTCTAACCCATCACCACCTTCACCCAAATGCCCAGACTGTCATTCATCTCACATAGACTACTGGAGAGGTCAACACACTTCCAGAAAAGCAAAACAGGGCCCAAGAACAAAGCTTTAATATGCACCTGGCTTTAAGATAAAATCACACTACCCATACCCATCTGGGGTCTGAGAACAGATGTAAGAGGAACCTGAGCTCTCCATTTTCTGACTATATATTGTTTCATTTTCACAAGAAAGAAGAAATAGAATGAGCTGAAGATTTAGACAATCCTAACTTCAAATCCCACTGACTGTCTTTATGATTTTGAGCAAGTTACTTTCCCACTCTGAGCCTTAGTTCCTATATCCAAAAAATAGGAATAATACCAACGATCTCTGGGTTGTTGTGAGGTATGCCAAATCCATGGCACAAAGTCAGTGTATAGTATCACCAATCATCAGATGGCTTTAACAATTGTGAGCTCAGTTTTCTATTATAGAAAGGTGAGTCCAGGGGCAGTAGCAAGTCTAGGTGCTTCTTTATTCCCATTATATCAGGTCTTGAGGTCTGAGACAGGTGATGACCTCATGATGTAGCTCCCTGATAAGTCATTCACTCAGCCAAGGCTTGTGAATAAATAATACTTTACAAATGGCACTCCCTACAAGAAACAAATTGGCTGAAAGAGTCATGGTAAGTAGATAAAGCTTCTTTCCCGCTTCTGCTCCAGTTTTTGTCTGCTTCCTTGTTTGCTATTCTCACACAGAAGGAGGAGGATGCTGATCAGAATAAAATTCCTGCCATCATCCCACATACTGGCTTTGCCTTCTGTAGAAAAAGCAAAGCTGCTTAATCTGATTAGTGAGTTGGGAAAATATAACTAAACATCCATAGACCATTCTCTTCTCCTTCTCTGTCTCATTAGGTGTCAGCTCTCCCAAAAAAGAATATGTGTGTGTGTCCAGCTCTGCTCCTCTAAGTTTTTGATAGCTTCACAGGGGTCCAATACTACCTGTGACTGGGTAAAAAAATAAAAATAAAAACAAACAAATAAAACATCTATATAATTCTAGAGTTTACTGTTAACCAGCTCACTTGCCTGTAGTTGTATGCCACAATCTCCTTTGGCTTTATGAATAATAAAGGTGATGTTTTTGCTTCTCATCTGCCTTGCTCTTGTGTCTTCATTCTCAACTGATATAGTACTTAGACCACAGAGAGGGAGTCCTCTCAAACATCAATATGTTTTCACAAATAAGACTTCATTACCACACCCATTTACTATACAAAAACCATTTTCAAGTTCCTAATTACAGTGATTCTCCCAGCCAGGATTGTGCATTTTTTTAAGTTTATTTATTTATTTTGAGAGAGAGAGTAGGGAAGAGGGAGAGAGAGAGGGAGAGAGAGAATCCCAAGCAGACTCTTCACTGTCGGCACAGAGCCCAATGTGGGGCTCAAACTCGTGAACTATGAGATCGTGACCTGAGCCAAAACCAAGAGTCAGATGGTTAACTGACTGAGCCACCCAGGTGCCCCGAAATGTGCATTTTTTTAGAAGAGTAACTTAGCGTCTCTACATTTGTTAGGCTATTTACCATGGAAGCAGCACTGATTTCCAGCTAGCTTAACCCCAAGATCCAGTTCCCCAGCTTTGTCATTAAATCTCCTGAGACAGAATATCAATGTATAATTATTTTTAAGTTTATTTATTTATTTTGAGAGAGATAGAGACAGTGTGAGTGGGGGAAGTGCAGAGAGAGAGAGAGACAGAGAATTCCAAGCAGACAGATGTGGGATTTGAACCCATGAAACCGTGAGATCATGACCTGAGCCAAAACCAAGAGTTGGACGGACGCTTAACCGATTGAGCCACCTAGACACCCAATGTATAATTTTTAGATCAAAAAGACATAAAAAACTATAAATGCCTTATTTCTACGGCACTTTTTTATAAAAAGCTTTTACATTTGTTAGCTTTGCTTTCAATTTGTTTTTACATTTTTATCTATATTTTATCTTCATATTCTGAAAATTACTGACAAAGTGGCAAGTATTAGTCAAATAATTTTATAGATGAAGAAAATAAGTTTTAGAGAGGCAGTGTTCATCAAGATCACACAGACCATAGCTAAGTTAAAGTGAAATTTAATGTATCCAATTCCCTGCCCTCAAACTGCATACAGCCTACTAGGAGAGAGACCAGTAAACAAGAAATCATAACCCATATAACAGACACCATAACAGCTACCTTGGGAGATCACATAGGAGGGACTCTGATCCAGCCTTGGCGAGTGAGAAGTTACTTGCTGGAGGCGAGTGAAGAGATGGGTGTTAAGGTATGAAAGTTACAGGCAGGAGGAATAGCACATTCAAAGGAGGGGAGAACATGATTGTTCAGGTAACCACAAATTGTTCACAATGGGGCTGGGGTACAAATTGCTAACACTGAGCAGAAAAAGATAAGCCTTAGAGAAATAAGCAAAAACCAAACAGGACAAGATTTTTTTTTCTTCAAGTGTAAGAATATGGGCTTCATTTCAAAAATATGGAGACCTCACAGGCTCAGCTTCTGTCACCACATCAAACTACATATATGTGTACACTTCTTTACCTCTTAAACCCAAACTAAAATAGAAGACAACTAGCATACAGTCTCCAAACATTCAAGATTGGTGCACCATGACCTTACCCCAAGTTTACCTAAAAAAGAGCATTTCAGTTTAAATGATAAACATAAGCCTGAAAAAAACTTTCCAAGATCACTCTGTGCTCAAAAAACTTCACTTACCAGCACCCTACAGGTGCACATTGGGTCACCGCCTCCCAGGACTAACTGATGAACAGTTGCTATGTCTTCAACCAGCTGTGCAGGGGGACTCTGGTGAATGTCACTATGGAATGGTTTGATTTTCAGGACAGCTTAAGACTTTTCTTTCCCCTTTCCCTTCTAGCAAACAACTAATTTCTCATAAGGCATTCCATTTTTAAACATATACACATTTCATTCTCCCCAAAATACACCCCCACACACGCATATGCATACACACACAGTCATTTAGAACTAGAGGACTTCCTATGCTGGCAAACACATGTTAATATTAAGTGGATGTATATATCAGAATGGCACATCCAGAATATAAAACAGTAATAATTCCTTCTATTTGCATGGTTCCTTTTATTTATAATTTATACACAGCTGCTCCCAAAGAGAATGTGAGACAGATACAGCACTTTAAAATTTACAAAGCATTCTATCTTGTGACAACCCTGTGAGAGAGGAAGACCAAACATTAAGCAGACTTTTCAGGAAAAAAAAAAAAAGAAACTGAGGCTGACATGGTTAAGGTGACTTTTTCAAGCCCAGAGTCAGGACTCTGAAAGCCTTGAGCTGTGTTTTTTCAACCGCATAAGGTCATTCCTCTAACAGTCTGTGTACCTGCCAGCTCTGTGTAAGGACATCCTGAGGAATGAGTAAAAGTCATCACGAGTATGAGAACACATTCCACACACTCCACGCTTACTCTCCACAGCCCCACTCCTAACCTCTCAGGTGTTATGAATCATCGCCAATACTTATTGGGTGTTTAGAATATGAGCAGCAGTGCTAGAAGTGTTTTACAGTTAAGTGCATGTATTACCTCATGTAATCCTCACCACAGCCTTATGAGGCAGCTAATATTAATTCCATTTTATGTATGAGAAAAGTGAGGCAGAGAAAAGTTAAAATAACTTGCCCATATGGACATAACTAGTAGGTTTTAGAGTCAGATTTCATACACAGGCAGTCTTTATCCATGGGCTCACTTGTTTAACCGCTATGCTCTGCTTGTTTTTTGCCCCAGAAATTTCTTCAGAATAGATGTGTCACAAGTAATAGGTTTTGGGGCACCTGGGTGGCTCATTCGGTTAAGCATCTGACTCTTGATTTTGGCTCAGGTCATAATCTTATGGTCTTGAGATGAAGCCCCATATCAGGCTCTATGCTGATAGCACAGAGCCTGCTTGGGATTGTCTCTCTCGCTCCCTCTCTGCCCCTCTCCTGCTTGTACATGCGTATGCTCTCTCAAAATAAATAAACTTAAAAAAATCAGTTTTGTGCCCAAAAAGAGGTTTGTGTGTGTGTGTACATGTACATATATATATGTATATGTATGTATGTATGTATGTATATGTATGTATGTATATATGTATATTTACATATGCATATATGCTGAGCAGTGTGTTCCTCTTTTTACACATGCCTCAAGGGACCAATGAGTCTTCTAGAGGACCCACACAGTCTTCTCAGGTTACCTCCAAACCCTCCCAAGCCCACATACAAGTAGATTTTCAAACAGAGTTCTCCTCTCCCTAACTTCAAACTTCCATCCCCATCATAACCAATTGGACTGGAGTCACTGACTATAGAGGACCATTGACTTGTCCCAGAAGTTATTTTGAAAACAGAAAATATTAAAACATTTTGGACTCAGGTACAAAAGTCATCTACATAATAAACTCCAGATTTATTTTCAGAGATACAATGGTGAATCATGATGCCCAACTGCATTAGTGTATCTATACTACAGTGCCACCATCCAGCCACCTACCTCTATAGCCTCCAAACCCTTACCTTACCATCACTGCCAAGCACAGGTAGCCCTATACCATCACTGTACCTTACAGGGTTTCTGAATCTTCTAAACCTTAACTCTAATGACTGTTACTCAATTCTGTCCGAGCATTCTTAACCCGGTAAGGAACTGACATCACCCAAATTGATTTTGGGTCATCAGAAACATCAGCAGGAGGAAAAAGTTAGAGATTTAAAAAGAAGTAAAAGGGACAGGAATGCCTGGGTGGCTCAGTCGGTTTAGCATCTGACTCCTGATTTCAGCTTAGGTCCTGGGATCGAGCCCCACATTGGACTCTGCATTAGGCTCCCTGCTGGGTGTGGTGCCTACCTGGGATTCTCTCTCTGTCTCCCCCTGCCCCTCTCCCTCACTCGTGCTGTCTCTCTAAAATTAAAAAAAAAAAAAGTAAAAAGGACAAGTTTCTGGCATAATAACTGACAGTAAAAAAAGAATCCAAGGAGAACAAAAGGAAAATTTTATTTATACTACTTTTGGATAATTACAACTGCCAAGAAAGAAAATGAAACTAACCACGGTTGAAAGGTACAATGATTGAAGAATTTATTTTTTTATTGATCCAAGTATGATGGAGACTGTGGGTTGCCTATCCAATACCCAAATTTTGTTGGGAGCCATAATATGTCTAAATATAAGGAAGAGGAGGAGGAGGAGGAGGAGGAAGAAGAGGAGGAGGAAGAGAAAGAGAAAAAGGATGAAGAAGAAACTGGAGAGGAAACTACATTTCCCAGACCCCTATGAAAATAGCATTTATTTGTTATGTGATACAGTTCTGGCCAATAAAATATAAGCAGAGGTTGCTGGGGAGGTTTTTAGGAAAAAAAAATTCTCCAAAGATGGCTCACTGCCTTGGTGAATGCCCTTTTCCTTTATCCTATACCTTTCTTTTTCCCATGGAATTTAGACATGAAACCAAGAGTAAATCATCTATCTTAAGACTGAGGAGACACATAAGAGGCTATATTCTGACACAAACAGGCTATCATATCAGCCATGGCTACCACACCTATCTTATACTACAAAAATAAAACTAATTTTTCAAGCCATCATTTTGAGAAGCTGTATTTCTCACAGCTGAATGCAATTTATAACTGATGTACCATGCCATGCTAACCTCTGCAAATGTCAAGATAAATATATAAACTTATTCCAACAAGGGAACAAAACTCCAATGGGGCTTTTCCTAAAATGGATATCATCATTAGTTGAGTTAGGATGGAGTACTTATAGGCTTCCTTGCTTTTATTTTCTGTCTTGATTAAAATGATTAATATTTTGTGATTTTGATCACATTGTCAGAGAAAAAAATAGTCATGAATAATGATTTATAATACATTCAGATAATAACTCCCAAGTAGTTTTGAAAACTCTAACATGTATTTGACAATTATAATTCCTTTCTCCAGAGACAAAGGCTAAGTGGTAGAGTGGCATGTATACCTTGTCTCCCTCTACAAACTCCTACCCTCCATTGAGATTATATTTATACCCCCGGCTAACCTATGGGTTTAAACAATCACCTTCCTAAATGGCTAGTATATTTACAAAGTACCAACGAACCCTGACTGAGACCTTCTACAGATAAGTCAACTTGCTAGTGATTATCTTCCCTGAAACACAGGCAAGTGAGAAGGATCAACCATCACCCATTCACAATCTATTCCTTCATCCCAACATACACTGTTCCCTTTAGAATACATGCCTAAATGCTATTTATGCCTGTCTGGCTCAGTTGGAAGAACATGCAACTCTTGATCTCAGGGCTGAGTTTGAGCCCCATGTTGGGTGTAGAAATTACAAAAATAAATAAATAAACTTACAAAATATATGATATTCTAATTTTGTAGCAAGGATATATGATGGATACCAGTTCAAATCACCAAAACCAGAATCAGTCTCAAGTAATTAAAACAAAAATTCCCTTCTACTTTTATTAAGAATGTCCTTGCTTAACTGCATAGGAGTAATCAATGTCAATGTCAATGTTTACACAACAAACTCAAGCCATGTGCCTAATGTACTTGTCATATCATACCTGGAAATAAAGACAAGAGTAATTAATAAAAAAAAATATTAGAGTATCTTTAGCAGTAGAAGACATTAACAACAAAACAAAATACAAGAAGTTTTTATATTTAAGTATTTAGAAATCATTGGTAATGTTTTAAATAATATTGAAAGTTTTCTAAGTGGCAGGCATTATGCCAAGCGCTACATGCATATTATCTCATTTATTTGTTCTGCTTAGAAGGTAGGTAATATTTTAGACCCATCTCCCATTTTAAAGACAAAATACCTTCAGATCAGATAAATTAACTGTCCAGTCACACAACCAGTAAGTGATGGAGCCAAGATTCTAACAAATTCAGACTGGTCCCTTGGTGAAATTAAGTATTTCATTCTATCCTCTCTCAGCAAGCAAACGGAAATTAGAAAATAAATTAAATGCTGATTACTTTAAAAGTTTATTTTCATAACAAACATAAACTAAAATTCCATTCAATTGCGACATGTATTTTGGCAGAGTGCTGGTAGGCAGAAGGAAGAAAAGTAGGCTATGTTTGCCTTGTTTGATAGAAGTGGATATGAATTAACTCTGAAGTTTGTTAGCAAAATATAAGTTTACGTATGTTTATGGCAAATTTTTAATCAGTCATGGGTAAACTAAAAGTAAAATGTATAACTTTGAAGACAGTAAGGTGGGGGGAACAGAACAAAGCAAATTATATCAATTTGATAAAATATAAACCAGATGTGACAAATTGTATTTTCCAAAGGTGGCCACACCACTATATATACCATCCTATATCTTCTTAAAATGTGTTTTTGACATATCTCCATTGAGGGATAGAGTCCAATGTTCCCTTCCTCTGAACCTGGACAGAAATTCATAAACACCTCAAATAACAGAATTCAGCAGATGTAATATTAAATAACTTCTCAGGGTAGGAATAAAAGATAGAATGAATGGCTTCTACCTGGCCCTTTCTCTCAGTACCCTTGCCCTCAAACCCAGGCACCATATAGTAAGAAAGTCCAACATAGGGAGAGGCTGTGGAGAAGATCCTTCAAAAAGCTCCAGCTAGATTCCTTGCCAACATTAAGAACTACTAGACATATGAATGAATGAGCTTTCAAATGATTCCACCTGAGAACATCAAAGAACAGAGAAAACCCATATCTGCTCTGCTCTATCTGAATTCCTTACTGATAGGCACTGTGAGAGATAATAAATAATTATTACTGTTCTAAGCCACTGAGTTTTGGGGTAATTAGATATATAGCAACAGATAACTCACAAGAGCAGAGAAAATAAAAATACAAAATTAGATACCAGAACAAGTCCAAACACATCAAAAATCACAATGAATATAAAAACAGGTAAATTCATCTACTAAATGGATAAGAAAAATTAAAGACATCACAAGATTGAAAACAAATGGATTGCAAAAAGAAATATCAGGTAAAGCCTCTCAAAACAAATCCTATAATAATACTAATATTATGGGTACTTCATATTGTGAAAAGAATAATTATATAAGTCATAAGAAACCTAAATGTGTATTCTCCTAGCAACATAGTTTTAAAATACACAAAGTCAAATTTTATACATATATACAGTAAAACCTTAGTTTGCAAGCATAATTTGTTCCCAAAATATACTTGTAATCCAAAGCACTTATATATCAAAGTGAATCTCCCCATAAGAAATAGTGGAAACTCAGGTGATTCATTCCACAACCCAAAAATATTTATATAAGAATAATTACAATAATGTAATATAATACAAAATAATAAAGAAAATTCTAAATATAAAGAAAAATAAACAAATTAACATGCACTACCTTTGAAAAGATTTGTGGCTGGAGATAAGAGAGAGGAAGGTTATTATGTAAGATGACTTTCACTATCACTAATGGATGTTGACTACAGTGCAGTATTAATAAACTCTTGTCATATGTAATTGACAATAAGGCAGCAGAGGAAAGGGTCCATACGTGCAGGCAGCCTGGCCTAGAATGAGGCAAAGCATTCCTAAGCTTACTCTTGTATAGAAAAGCAAAGGTCTGCCCATAGGTGCTTTGAAGTGACAAAAAATACACTAGGGCCAATTGTGGGCACCTTCCAACATTCTGAAAAATCACTAATTTCTGCCAAACACCACAGCCTGAGGCCAAGCATCCGAGCATGGGAGACAATCACTCACAATCCCACAGCAAGAGATGGTGAGAGAGAGAGAAAGAGAGAGAGAAGAACCATTGGCTCAGTTGTGATCATGTGATGTTCAGCATCATGTACTACTTGTATTGTAAGACATTGCTCATTTATCAAGTTAAAATTTATTAGAAATGTTTGCTTGTCTTGCAGAACACTCACAGAACAAGTTACTCTCAATCCAAGGTTTTACTGTACATATATATAATCACAGAAAAATATGGAAGTCTAACAACTCTACTCACAAGAGTGGCTATATCTGTGACACAGATCAAAGGACGGGGTTTGATGATACCAAGTCCAAGTGAGCCACTCTCTAAACACACACACACACACACACACACATACACACACACACACACACACACACACACACACACACACACACACAAACTGTTAGGATAAGTAGAAACGCACACAAGCTACAATTTAGCATATTTGAAGAACAAAATGTTAATAGCCTCACATGCCTACTTACATAAATGTTGTTCTGTGTTAGCTAAATAGATGAAAATACTCTGAGATAACCAGTCTGTATTTCCAATATCACCTTCATTCCAGCAATATTCCAACAAAATAATTTTAAGGGAAATGCAAATAAAAATACATTAACACAGTGTGACACAAGAAGTGCACTGTCCCTGTCCTACAGCCATTTATTTGTTCAACAAATATATGAAATTATACCATATGCCTTGCACTGTGTTAGGCAACAAGGATACAAAGGTGAATGTGACAGACTTGTTCTCTTCTCCAAGCCTTACTTTTAGTAGTGGACACAGACTCTGAACAGACAAACCCAAAAATGACCCCAAATTTTCAAACCGTGTGAGGATCCTGAAGGAAGGTAACAACATTTTATGAGAATAGGGGAGCCTACCTCACATAAGTTGATCAGGAAGGGTGTACCTACACAAGATTAAACCAGGGACTAAAACTATGGCTACGAATTAGCCAAGTAATTACTTCTTATTGTGACAAAGATGGAGTAATAAAGAACACTTATACCTCTGGTCTGAAGTAATTAAACAACCAATTATTTTCAGACATTGAACATGAGATAGCAGGGGAAAGTGATCCCTGAGAGGGGAAATGAGGTATGCCCAATGACTGTCCAGCTTACTGCTTTGAGAGAGCTTCCAGTCCTCAGCAGAGGGAGGGAGGCATCAGCTAGAACCCAGTGATCCTACTGGATTGAGAAGGGGGATTTGGAAGTTTAAAGCTGGCACTAAGGATAGAATTCAATGGGCAAAGCACCAAAGAAGGGAGAGGTGCACAGAGAGAAAACCTCAAGATTTGCAGAAGGTCCCACTCAAGTCTTCATCTGAATATTGACCACGTAAGGAAACTACTCAAGGCCAGATAAAGAATACCTAAAGTAAACAGAAGGAACCAATCCTAGAGAACGTAAAGAACCATAAGTATTTCTATTTCCACAACCCAGAAGGAAAAACCTTATAATTAACCAACCTTGGGGTAGAGTATTCCACAGGGTACTGGCTCATTATAAAACTAAACTAGTTCTGGAATAAAGACTGTTCTGGTCCTACCTAGCAAAACTTAACAGAAAGCCTTGAAGGGACCATACTATTTGAAGGTCAATTAAATACACCTCAAAGAAAAACTCAAAAATATTTATAGGAATACAAAAATATTCAGCACTTAACAGGCAAAATTCACAATGTCTATCATCCAATCAAAAAGTTAGCAGGCAGGGGCGCCTGAGTGGCTCAGTTGGTTAAGTGTCCCACTTCAGCTCAGGGCATGATCTCAGTGTGTGAGCTCAAGCCCTACATCAGGCTCTCTGCTGTCAGTGCAGAGCCCACTTTACATCTTCTGTCCCCCCCTCTCTCTGTCCCTTCCCCCCCTCGTTTGCACATGTGTGTACTCTCTCTCTTTCTCAAAAATAAACATTTTTTTTAAAAGTTAGTAGGCATACCAAACAGAAAAATAGAACCCATAATGAGAAAGTAAAACAACATCTTTAAATTATTGACAGAAAAAAATGTCGACTGTTAATTGTGTCCCAACAACAACAAAAAATCTTCTATAAAGAAAGGAAAAGGAAAAATGTTTAGACATATAAAAGCCACCAGCAGACCTGTACTACAAAAATGTTTTTAAAAAGCCCTTGGGACAGGAGAAAAATGACAGCAGATAGAAATCTTTATCAACACAAAGGCATGAAGAGAACTGGAAATGGTAAAAATGTGGGTAAATATTAAAGATTTTTCTCTTATTTATTTTAAATGTTTATTTATTTGTTTTGAGAGAGAGAGAGAGAGAGAGAGAGCATGAGCAGGGGAGGGACAGAGAGAATCCCAAGCAGGCTATGTGTTGTCAGTGTAGAGCCTGACTCAGGGCTTGGTACAAAAACTGTGAGATCATGACCTGAGCCATCAGATACTCAACCCACTGAGCCACCCAGACACCCTGATTTTTTCTCTTATTTTAATAATGGGGTTTATAACATATGTAGAAGTAAAATGTATGCCCAAAATGGCACTAAGCCTGAGAGGAGGAAAATGGGAGTACACTGTTATAAAATTCTTAAACTATACATGAAGCAGTATTTTACTGAAAAGTACAGTGTAGTAAGTTAAAGCTATATACCCTAAAGCAACACCTAAACAAAGCAACTAAGGATAAAAGGGGCTAATAAAAATTATTCAATTAAACCAAAAGAAGGTAAAAAAAAAAAAAAAAGGAAAAAAGAACCAAGAGTAGGTAGGAAAAATAGAAGTAAGTGATTTAAGCTCAACCATATCAATAATCACATTGCATGTAAATGATCTAAACATCCTAATTAAAAGACAGAGACTGTCAGATTGGATTTTAAAAAGAATAACAAATTATATGCTTCCTATAGAAACAAGTAAAAAGAAAGAGATATGTCATGTTGACACTAGTAAAAGGAAAGCTGAAAGGTCTACATTTTTCTCAGACCTAGCATACTTTGAAACAAAGAATCTGAGCAGGTATGAAGAGTGTCATTCTATAACGCTAAAAAGATCAATTCAGTAAGAAAAGGTAACAATCCTAAATGTTTATGCCCCTAATAACAGAGCTTCAAAATGCATGAAGCAAAAAATTGACAGGACTGGGAAAAATAAACAAATCTGTAATTACGGTGGGAGATTTTAACACCCTTCTCTCAGTAAGTCATAGAACAAGTGGGCAGCAAATAAGTAATGGTATAAAAGATTTGAATAACACTATCAAACAAATGTCAATTGACCTGATCAACATTTATAGAACACCCATCCAAAACATCTGAATACACATAATTTTCAAGTGCACAAAAAACACCACAATAGACTATATTCTGAATCATGCAATAAGTATATTTGAAATGGTTCAAATCACACAACCTATGTTCTTGGAATACAACACAATTAAATGTCAAAAATAGGGGTGTCTTGGTGACACAGTTGGTTGAGTGTCTGATTCTTAGATTTTGCCTCAGGTCATAATCTCACAGTTTGTTGGATGGAGCCCTGTGTTGGGCTCTGTGCTGGCAGTGCAGAGCCTGCGTGAGATTCTCTGTCTCCCTCTCCCCTCTCCCTCTCCCTCTCTGTCTATGCCCCTCCCCAGCTTGTGCTCTATCTCAAAAATAAGTAAATAAACATTATTTTTAAAAAGCCAGAAACAGAAATATTTTTTGGAAAATCCTCCATTTTTATAAACAGAGGAGGCATATTTCTAAATAACCCATGAATCAAAAGAGATCAAAAGGGAAATGAGAAAATATTTTGAACAGAATTAAAATGAAAACACAGTACATCAAAATTTGTGGAAAGCATGTCAATCAATCCTTGTAATAAAATTGTTCTTCATTTGATGATTACTTTGTTTAATGTAATCTGATTCACATCAATGGTCTTAAATAAAAACTTTGGGTTTTGCCCATATCTTGATGACTTCTCTTTCCCATTAAAACAAGATGTTCCAATTATTTTTTGTAACCCATACCCACTATAATACTTCTTAAGGAATTAGCTTTAATGTATGATTATTACAAAATACATTAGGATAATGGAAACATTAGAGTTGAATATGGTAAATACCAGTGTAATTACCACATAGGCTTTTAATAATAAAAATTTATGAAATAAAGTCCCTTGTGTGCCCTGCCTATTCCCATTTTTCTTTATCCCCAGCCCTTGTCATCAATCATTATCCTGAATTTGGCCATTATTCCAAGGCATGTTCTGAAATTTTTCCTGTAGGGGTGCAAGGGTAGCTAATCAGTTGAGCATGGTACTCTTGATGTCCCCTCAGGTCACGATCTCACAGTTTGTGGGATCAAGCCCCAAGTCAGGCTCTGGGCTGATAGCCTAGAGCCTGCTTGAGATTCTCTCCCTCCAGTCTGTCTCTCCCCACACTCGCACCTGTACTCTCACTCTCAAAATAAACATTAAAACATAATAATAAAAATAAAATGTTTCTGTATATCTACACATCCACAATGTAGAATTGTATTGCAGATTTGAATGTTATATAGTCAGAATTATACTGTATGTCCTTGTGGTAAGCCATAAAAATGTGCCACTCAGATTTCTTTGCTCTTAGTGTAGAGCAATTATCTGACTGCCACAGCTGCTGCTCTCTGAGTCCACCCCACTTTGTGTTAGGCTTCCCATAGGTTACTCCTAGCCAGTAACTGGGGACAAGAGGGTTGCTAACGCGAGACCTGTTCCTGCAAAATGCAGGACTATGTTAACAGGCAACTTTGGCTCCTAAACTGTACTGACCTTGCCCTTTTACAGGACCTAGACCTGCATCAGGGTCTGAAAGCTCTCCCCACCTTCTCCAGTCCCCTCCTTTCCTCCCTGCTGTTTTCCCCAATAAATTACTTTCACATCTAATTCTGTCTTGGCACCTGCATTTTAGAGGACTTGAACAAACACAGTATTCTTTGGCAATTTGCTCTCTTCATTTAGCATTATGTTTTTGTGATTTATTCATATGGATACATTTATCTCTAGTTCATTAATTTTAACCACTTTAAAGGATTCTGCTGTATGAATATAGTAGAATTGATTTATCCTTTCTGCTTTTAATAGACATTTATGTTGTCTCCAATTTTTTCACCATTACAAGCAATGCTCCAATGAACATTCCAATACATAGGTCACAGGGTAGGTGCTCCTTGGCTAGCTACTGTCAATTGCTCTCCCAAGTCACTGGATCAATTTACACTTCCCCCAGCAGTGTATGCAAATGCTTATGGTTCCGTTCCTTCCAACAACTGAAATTGATAATTATTTTAATTTTGTCAGTCTCATTGGTACTAAATGATAGCTCACTGTACTTCTAAACTGCATTTTCCTGAACACTATTGATATTATGCGTTTTGCACGTATGTTGGCCTTTTGAGTTTTTAATTTGGTAATTTATCTGATCATATTCCTGGTCAATTATTAAAATGAATTGCTTGTATCTTCCTCTTTTCTAAAAGTTCTCTAAGTATGCTTTAGGATGATCTTATATCTGTTATTTTCATTTAAAAAATGTTATTCTGTGACAAATGCCTTCTCACTGTTTTTGATATCTTTTGATGTAGACAGATTTAAATATTTAACATAGCTCATTTTATCAATCTTTGCCTTTATAGTTTTGCTTTCTTTTTCTAAAGAAATACTTCTCTATACCAAAGTCCTACTGATATTTTCCAACACCATGTTCTAAAAACTGTTGTTTATTTTTCATACAGATTTTTAATCCAAATAGGATTGATCCTAGAATATCATGTAAGAAATGGATCTAATTTCACTTTTTTCATATGGATTAACTAATTGTCCCAGAATCATTTCATAAATATTCTCTCCTTTCTCCCTACTCTGTTGTATCATGTTTTTATATATACATGTCTCTGTATAAGCTTTCTACTGTGTTCCATATGTCTATTTCTGTGTAAACAGCACACTGTTTTCATAAAACATTATATGGATTCTTTATATTTGGTAAGTTTGAATCCTATTTTATTTTCTTCAAAATTGCTCTGACCATTTTTGATCCCTTGTTTTTCTATATAAATTTTAGAATGAGTTTGTCAAGGTCCTGGAAAATCCTACTGGGACTTTAAATGGAAATGATAGGAATTTATGAATTAATCTTTAGATAATGAAGATCTTTATGATTTGAGACTTCCCATACACAATCATATCATATTTCTCCACTTATTTGGGTCTTTAACATCTTTCAACAAAGATTTAAAATTTTATCCATAAAAAATGTTATATATTTTTATTTTGACATTGTAAACATCATCTTTTTATATTATATTTGCTAACTGGTTGCTGACAAAAAGAAACTAAAGATTTTTATCTTTGGTATTGTATCTAGTCACTGTATTGAACTCATTAATTCTTTTTTTTTTTCAACGTTTATTTATTTTTGAGACAGAGAGAGACAGAGCATGAACGGGGGAGGCGCAGAGAGAGAGGGAGACACAGAATCGGAAACAGGCTCCAGGCTCTGAGCCGTCAGCCCAGAGCCTGACGCGGGGCTCGAACTCATGGACCACGAGATCGTGACCTGGCTGAAGTCGGACGCTTAACCGACTGCGCCACCCAGGTGCCCCTGAACTCATTAATTCTATTGTTCATCTAAAGATTCTCTTGGATTTTCTATATAGACAATAATAGAATCTGAAAATACTGATAGCTTTTTTACTTTCTTTTTCATTGTTATACTTTTTACTTCATTTTTGTGTCTTATTACTGTACAATATAAAATAGAAGTTGTGACAGATGTATCATTGGTGAATCCTGGAGGTTAGAGGAAATACATCTAATATTTTCCCCAGGCATCATTTTTCTCTGTTTCTGTTATATACTTTCACATAGTTAAGGAAGTTGCTATTATAATTGCTAGTTTGCTAAGAAGTTTAGAGTTGTTGCTGTTTGATTTGTCTACATCTAATATATTTTATCTATTAATGAGGTAAATTATATTAATAAATTTTCTAATTCTTGAAATAAACTCACATGACTCATACCATTGTTTTCTTAAACATGCCTGAATTCATCGTGCTTTTTTTTTAGAACTACTTAATCTTGATTTATTAGTGCATTCGGTTTCTAATTTTTCTCTCCCACATATGATTTCAGTATCAAAATTATACCTGATTCTTAAACGATCTGAGAAGCATTTTCTCTTGATCTCTAGAATAGTTTGTAAAAATGCTTGATAGAACTTTTCTGTAAAAAGTCATCTGGGCAATACGATTTCATCTCTTTTTATTTTTTAGATTTTTTTAACTACTCATTTTCTTTCTTTAAATATAAATATAAATATCAAAGTTTTCTATTTCTTTGTGTTAGTAAGGCATAGAGAATTATCTATAGATATAAGAAAGTATAACAAATTGTCTACTTGCCTACCTTCAAATTTATTGTTATTGAGTTCTTAATAGTTTAAATTATTTTTAAATTTCTACTATAATTTAATCTGCTCCATTTCTTATATATATTATTTTTATTGTGAGCTTTCTCTTTTATTCTTGATCAGTCTTGCAAAAGTATACCAATTAAAATTTTTTTAATTAATTTATTTATTTTGAGAGAGACAGAGAGAGTGTGAGCAGTGGAGGAACAGAGAAAGAGGGAGAATCTCAAGTAGGTTCCGTGCTGTCTGTGGCACAGAGCCCATGCAGGAAACCCTGAGATCGTGACCTGAGCCCAAATCAAGAGTCAGACATTTAACCTACTGAGCCACCTGGGCACCCCAAAAATATATCAATTTTATTATGCTTTCCAAATAACTTGATTTTATTGAGTTTCTGTATTGTACCTTTACCTATCCATTAATATCTGCTATTATATTCACACTTCCACATTCCTTGAGTTTACTCTGCCTTTCTAACTTTGAGTTGCAAGTTTAGTTCATTAAATTCCAGGCTTTATTCTTTTCCAAGATAATCACTGGGGGCTTACTCTATTGACTCATTTGTCTGATGTGCACTATTATCATTTAAAGTATAATTTTAAATGTATTCTTCTGATGTCCACTATGCTCTATCCTCTGATTCTCTGATCCATGAATTGTTTATAATAATTCTGTTTAGGTTTTCAAGCCTATGTTTGAGATACATAAATATGTAGATTATATAGTATGTATATTTGATTTATTATATATATGTGATATATATCAAAGTTTTCTTTAGGTTAACATTTGATGTGTCTTTTCCCAACCCTCCACTTGCACAATTTTTCCAATTTTAAAACTAAAATTCTAGGTCTGTCTCTTTTTTTTAATTTTTAAAAAATATTTATTCATTTTTGAGAAATGGAGAGAGACAGAGTGTGAGTTGGGGAGGGGCAGAGAGGGAGACATAGAATCTGAAGCCGTCTCCAGGCTTTGAGCTGTCAGCAAAGAGCTGGACGCAGGGCTCAAACCCATGGACAGTGAGATCATGACCTGAGCTGAAGTCAGATGCTTAACCAACCAAACCACCCAGGCGCCCCTAGGTCTATCTCTTATAAGCAGCTAATTACCAAGTTTCTGTTTTAATTAAACACAACAAACTCTGTCTTTAACTGGCAAGTCCAGACCATTTACAATTATCTACTTTATATTCTGACCTAGTTATGTACTATTTTTCCTTTTCTATGGTTATTTTTCTCTTCTTTCCATTATTTTTTATCTTCTCAGTATCTTCCAATAGGTAAGATATTGTGGAACTGTCTTCCTTCGTGTTTAATTTTTTGGAAAGAAAAGGAATTTAAAGATGTTTAAAGAACTACAGAGACTCCTTCTCTCCATTTCCAGATATATCCCCAGGGAGCATTTCCACCCTTGGGGACTACTGATTTGAAAGTACAAAGTCCAATCCATCTCAAAATTTTTTTGGTTTATACCCACACTTCCTTTTTCAGAATCAAATGTACCTAACACTTGTGCAAAGACTACTGTGGGCAAGAACATAAACTTTGCATCGTTAGTAAGGAAACAGCATACAAAGCTTGCATGGCTTGCCCAAGTTCACACAACTGCGAAGGGCCAGAACTGGGAGTTAGAGCCACCCCTGTCTAATTCTAAGCCCAGTGGAGTCTCCAGTAGATCTGCTTTCTCTGTGCTTCTGAAAATTAAACATGGATACAGCTCCTCTTGTTACGAACTCATTTCAATATTCACAATATCATTGAGAAGGCAGCAGAGGCAAAGGGGAGAAGAGAAATCAGTACAGTCAGGAAACTGATGAAATGCTGCTTAAGCCTTTCAAAAAAAAAATTTCAAATGTGAGCTGATCATTTGAGAACATATACATGTTAGAGATGCTCCTTTGCTACTTTTGAACAGGACTGAGGAGCTCATGATGAGACACCAAGCTTCAGGAAGGCAACAATAAGCTTGAAATGGAGACTGGCACAGAACAATTCTGGATGCTGAGCAGCTGTGCTCACTAATCAGAGTGTTATTGTGTCCAAATTTCACCAGTGTCATCTCATTTGCAAATTTTCCACATGGGCTCGACCCCCTATTAGTCCAGTTGTCCTGAAGGCAATGTGTTGACCTGCATGTGTTCCATTTTGTTTGATTTCATTTTCTCCTTGGTTGTGAAATTCAATTAAACCCACATTTTATGGCCTGAACAAAGTACAGAGTAGATGTGCAAGGCATTTTCAAGCCCCGAGTTTACCATTTCTGCTAAGTTAGTTAGAGCAACCACTGTCAACAATCTTTTTCACACCTTCCCATCCTACACAGAAGACTCACTCCCCCAATTTAGGCTGTGCCTGTCCTATGTCCTTAACACCAGAGCTTGGGACATTAGCCTTGACTCTTAGGTCCGCATGTAGTTATAACCTTATGTGATATGTTTTTCTGCTACCCACTAGAAAACTGGTCAACAATTCAAATAGGTACACAGCCTAAGCTTTCTCTGGCACCCTTTTGGTATTAAATGATGAAGGATGGATTCACTGGGTCTACAAAGGAGTAAAAGACTTTAAGGAAGATCAAAGGTACCCCTATACCAAAATAAATATCCACAGAAGAAATAATGATGTCTGTGTATGGGAGAAGATAAAATGACAACACCGGGAAAAGAAAACAGGTTGATTGCTTGGCTTTCTCTCTTCCTAAAAAGAAACAAATCCATGTATAACTGAAGATAGGTAAGAGCTTGTGGAATACATCTCAAAACTCTGAGGATGGTTGAACCCAGAGGAGTCTTTCTCAAGTTTTATCAACACAGGTTCAAATGGCCAGGTTTGACCATAATGCCTCTATTTCCCAGCCTTCATGAGCATGTCAGCATTAGCTTAAATGCCAGCAACTAGCTCCATGTGCCTATGTTCTTCTTGTAGCATAATTTTGTCCTTCAAGTACTTACAGAAGATTGACCACGTAACAAATTAGATGAAATATTTATTCAGGTCCTTCTGGAGAACACACAACAGAGATGACCACACAAGTTTTAACAAGGGTATCACATGTTTTTAGTATACAAAAACATGGATCAAAGACACAGAAACAACTCCTAAAGAACTAATATGTAGGTTGAGGCCAGGAAATGTTTCCCCTTACAAGTTTCTGCTCAAGCAAAGGGTACACATTATTGAAAATATTTTTTTTATTTTTTTAAATGTTTATTTATTTTGAGAGAAAGAGAGAGAGAAACACTGAATGTGAGTGGGGGGAGGGACAGAGAGGGAGGGAGACACAGAATCTGAAGCAGGCTACAGGCTCTGAGCTGTCAGCACAGAGCCCAACGCGGGGCTGGAACTCACAGACCGTTAGATCATGACCTGAGCCAAAGTCGGATGCGCAACCTACTGAGCCACCCAGGCACCCCCCAAAAAAAATTTTTTTTGAGACAGAGAGAGACAGAGTATGAATGGGGGAGGGTCAGAGAGAGGGAGACACAGAGTCTGAAACAGGCTCCAGGCTCTGAGCTGCCAGCACAGAGCCCGACGCGGGGCTCGAACTCACGAACTGCGAGATCGTGACCTGAGCTGAAGTCCGCCGCTTAACCGACTGAGCCACCCAGTCGCCCCGTCTAAAAATATTTTTTTAAAAAATCTCTTCCCAACCCAGAAAACATCTCCACAAAATAGGGGGAAGAAAACAAGCTTATTATTAAATAAGCTGAAACCAAATATGATCACAGGCAATCTGCTAAGAGATTGCAAAAAACAGGAAGAAATCTTACCCTTTTATATAGCCAAACAGATACAACTCATTACATGCTCGCAAAATAAACAATAACTTGTCCTCAAGTAAGAAAACTTGACAGCGCCATTTGTCATACATAGTTTATCCTAAATTCACTGGGTAATTGTGGTGACCATCTGTGTTAGCTAGTTGGCTTTATCCAAAGGAAATATAAACTCATATGTTTATGACAAGAGTAGTTTTGCAACTTGGACTGAGGCATCTGCTCACACTAGGTTTCTACCCTCCCACAGAAACTGGGAAATAGGAATACTATCTTCCTTGATGATTACACTTCAAGGAGATTGATCCCAGATCCTTGAGAAAGACATTCCTAGGTTGTGAGGCTGACAAGAGGCTGATTTAACTTTTAAAAAGATTTACACATATTTCAAAGAGACAGAGAAAGAACCTACAATGACAAATTTCCTAAAGTAAGCGCTCTAAGAAAAGTGAGGTGGGGTCAGTCTCTTCCCAATTTTCAACAGGAAGAATTTTTTTTCCAAACTTCGCTAAATTATAACTGACAGTTTAAAAACTGTATATTTTTAAGATGTACAACTTAATGATTTTATATATGTATACACTGTGAAATATTCACCATAATCAATAGGGAGAATTTTTCATTTCCCCTTACAATGTATATACCATACATGATTACTACGGCTTGAGTAACATAAGGGAAGAGTCTGGTTAAGCTCTCACAAAGGAAGGGCATGTCATATTCCTGGTCTCAGTCCATGGTCCCGGTCCTCTTAATTCTTCATGCTCTCACACTGAAATATTGTATTTCCACAAAAAATTCAGTGTTTTGCCTCAAAAAATGTGTGCAGATGCAGCTCCTATACCCTTGGAATGCTTCCGCCAGCTTGTCCTGATTTGCAGTCTCTAATCAACTGCCAAGCTAACCAGGGCTGCTCCTGAAGCTCTAGCAAGTTCTGTCTACTTCAGAAAAGCTTATATTTTGTGAGGGCAATGACGAATCTCACATTTATCTACTGCATATAATTATGCATGCATATTACTGAGATTACCAGTTTAATATTGAACATGCTTTTCATTAGTAAGACACAACAGTTTTTATATTAATTGTAATGAGATCTGAAAGATCTTTGATAAGAGCTTTCACCTGCAGCTGTGTCTGAGTGTAGGGAGGTGGGGAATTTGGAAATAATCATATCCATAGATTAAAACTTAAAGGGTGCAACAGGGTATGAGAAGGTAGGATGATCTCATGGGTAAGGTGCAGGTGTAAAGAAAAGAAGTCTTGCATTTCAATCCCGGCGTTACCACAGGTTAGCTACAGGGATCTTTTTTAAGTCATTTATTCACTACACCCCTCCCCCCAACACACACACATACACATTCCTTGGGGCTTGGTTTCTTTATAGGTCATATAGAAATAAAAATAACTTCCCCACCTGTTTGATAAGAAGATGAAATAAACTCACAGTTATGAGTTTTGAGAAAAAAGTAGGACACAATGTAATGATTCACTACTATAAAAATAACCATTATGAACAAATGCTAAATCCAATAGGATTTCAGAGCTAGAATTTGGCTGGGATTTGGCAAAAGGGGTGGTCAGGGTAGGTACAATGCCTGTAATATACCATATTTATTGATAAAACCAAAATGTTAAGGAGAAGCATCATAATTCAGGTATGTCTGGTTGAACACTGAGGGCTGTTTTGACTCCAAATGAGAAGAGAGGGGAGGGGAGGGGAGGGGAGGGGAGGG
>NW_024412418.1:10598926-10660100 GCF_014898765.1 Herpailurus yagouaroundi | reverse complement strand
AGGGGAAAACAAGTTCCCCAAATGGGTCAGAGCAAGAACCAAAGGAAGCTACATTTGTACAATGTGGAATGGGGGGAACTTAAGGAGCAATCATTGTTAACATCACCCAGGTCTCAGAAATGCTAATATCCTAGCGGCCACAAGCAACCTGAGAGGACATGCATTCACTTACATGGGTGCTTCAATAGCACCTCCAGGGCTTAGCATCAAGAGGTTCAGTAGGCTAAATTGTAGTAGCAGGAATAAAACAAAGAAGCAGAAGGCCAACAAGGGTCTTCAGGCAATAAACAGGGATTTGGGGACGTTCAATGAAAGTTGGGACTCTATGTACTATGTATTATCTACCTGTAGTCAGGCTTGCAGAAGATCAAGGGAGACAGTCAGCAGTAGGTGAGTCAAAATGACTCTGAAGGGCCCATCACAGAGATAAAGAAGAGAAGCACAGAAGTTAGCCCAGAGCTGAGAAATAGCCAAGGGAGTTTAACAGCAGAGGGCCTCCATTATCCCTATGTTACTACAAGGTTGAAGATGGTCAGGGAACTGATGGCAGAGGCTATGCATAAATAGTGCACTTAGTGAGAAGCTAATACCTACACTTAAATTCAATTCATTGTGAGGCAGGAGCCAGTCTTCTATATTCATTATTGCTCGCCTTTACAACAACCCTTAAAAGCAGTTATTACCTAAGCCCGAGGATCAAAGATTCAAAACCACTTGCACAGTAGAAATGCATACTGTGTTCCTGGTACTTCTCCAGATGCTTTCCCTTCATAACTCAGGTCTTCTAATAATAAGCCAGTGAAGGAGATTCTAAGATATATAAAGAAACTGAGAAATAAGGTAGTTAAGTCAGAGCTGGTGTTCCAAATGAGGGCAGCCTGCATCTTTTACCTGTGCATCACTACCTCTGAAAGAAAACTAATGTTAATTTTCATGAGTGGAAGCAGGTGCTAGTTTGGAACATAAGTGACAAACTCCATCCATGAGAAAACTTTCAGGCACCCTCTGCACTCTATATCCCTACTCTTCTCCCCCATGACACTGTCCCTCAGTCCCCCAGGCACCCACCCACCCACATGCCCATTCACACAAAGGTGTGCACCAGAGCTGGGCCCTGATCCCCTCTTACAATATGTCATTATCACAGCTGTCATAGAAACCAGTAAGTTTTCACAGACTCCTAATGAAAGTTTCATTTTGTACCCTCATTGTGCAATCTCCAATTTTTGACAAACACAGTAAAAAGGAACTAAAAATGGTTCATAATGAATCTGTCCACAGGACAAGGATTGCAATGGAAAGACACTGGTACCAAATTAACGTTCTTATGATCCAGACGATGACAGACACAGAAGTGAGTATGGAGCTATTTGGTTCTTACTGAAGAAACTATAGCAGGCACAGATGTTTGGGGAGAGAGTGGTCTACATTTAAAGACACACAGTTGCCTTCCCTTCCGCAGTGAATCTTGGGGAAATAAGTAAAATCACCAACAGAGTCCTGCATGAAAGATGTTACATATAAATGCAAAGTTTGGGTATATTTGCACTGGATAGAATTTCTTAAGTTGGATTTTTTTTTACCTGACCTGCCCTCTTAAGAGTTATTCTGAATGTTAATTTGTTTCCACAGGTTAACAGCAACCAGATGGCCTCTCTCAAAGAATAAGAACACATCACTACCCTCTTTCAAATGAACGCCCTATTCCTGGTTGCTCTCTGACTCTAGATCTATCAGAGCAATAGATTTGTTCCAGATGGGATAGCATTTTAATAATGATTAACTGAATACAGAACAGGCAGGCATTGTTCCAAAAAAGGGAGGGAGGAAGTAAATTTTAGGTTTCAACTGTTGACACAAAAGAGATCCTTGCCTTCCATCTAATTAGATTTCCAAACAAATACCTAAAATATGCTGACCAGCAACTACGGCAGCTTTGCATTCTGCTATCCTCTGGTTTATTTTCACAGTTGTCCTCCATACCTAAGCTGTGATTCAGGCTAAAGATTTCTAAGGTCTGTTTTCTTATCTCTTAATGTTTACTTTTCTAACTACATTGTCTTCTTCAGCAGCCTGCTATTTGCTGAGCTGTTGAACCTGTTTTGTCTTAAATTAACTCCAACCATCTAAGAAAAGATAGTATGTTCTCAAATGCAAAGCTCAGTGAAAAGTAATGTAGTAGTGATGCTGGACACGTGGCTGGCAAGGCAGAAATAATAATAATAATAATAAAAAGGAAAACCAATAAATAAGATAAATAAGAGAAAGCAACACCTGAGCCTTTTATCTGAACACCAGACCCGGGCATCAGCTTCCTAGGGGCCATTTAACTCCGTTCTGTAAGCTTCCTGGCTCTCTTCTGGAATATTCTGACTTCTTTCTAAAGCTTACAACAGTGTCAGCAACATCCTCATTTCACAGAAGTCTGAGGCTCAGAAAAGTAGCTTTCTGAAGGTTACACAGCCAGTGAGGGAAATAACACGGGTTTCAAACCCACCACATACAGATGATCCTAAAGACAGAGTCCGATTTTACTCTACCTCACTGCTTCCCCAATTAAGATGAAAACTCTAATATTTATGTAATCAGTGGAAGACATTCAACTCAATGATCGAGACTGCAGCAAAAGATAACTTCATTTCTGTCCAACTACTAAAATGGCAAGATTGAAAGACCCAATTAAAATGGCAAATCTGGATTATCTCATTCCTTCTTTGCCTTGTGTTTGAGATACAGATAAACAAATAGAGGCAGATATAGGTCTAGGTATAGATATATGTACAGTTTTAGAAGATGAAGATACAGATGATGTAGATAAGAGATATATACAAATATAGATATAGGTATACACAGAGTTATAGATGATATTGAAAGGAGATACATAGTTACAGATGATAGACATAGGATATATATAGATACAGATGGATACAGACATAAGTGGAGAAATAGATATACATATAGTTATAGGTGATACAGATAAGAGATATAGATATATAAATATAGATGATGACACAAATTCAGATAGATACAGATATAGAACCATCCAGTATAGTAGAAGATATCAAACATCAGCTCTCTGTTTTTTGACCATAATTTAATCATCCATCTTTGATATAATGGACAAAAGCAGAAATGACATATTTTTATCAATACTATCAAAAAAATGAGTAGTGGGGAAAACACATGCCTCCTTTTTACAAAGTAGTGGAGTATGAGCACCAAAGCCCACCCCCACCCCCTCAGAATCTGGGCAATTGCAGACTTTCGACTGACTGATCAGACTGCAGATGTAAGCACCCTGTAACTGTAGAATTACTTTGCAAAGTTGGCCCCTACGACCTCAGTGCTATTATCATCCACAAATTCTGCCTCTCACATCTCTCCTTTTGATTCTCCATATCACAATGTCTTAAAACTGGTTTAATGTTCAGCTGTCATTGTGATGTTTTCCTTTGTATAAATGAAGGCCAATCCTATCTGAAACAGACAAGACTATAGTAGTATGGGGCCTTAAACTGTATATATAATGTGATGAACCTTCCAGCTGCTTTGATTTTGATCTGGGATCTAACAGTAGGGAATGGAGAGCTTTCAGACTACAAATGAAGTAACACTTAGTTAGACCTTCATCTCTTTTAAGAAAAATCTAAGTTCTCTCTCTATAGCCCACGCATTAGTGTGTACATGAGAGCCAAGCTACAAACTCCCAGGCTGCTTCTCACAGGGGTGACATCTCAGAGTAGAACCCAAGAAGTAATCACAGAGTACGGTTACATGTTTTTAGTAAGAAGAAAAAGCTTTATGGCAAGGCTCAGGCCTCAGTCTTCTTCTGGCTGGCCTGCTACAGCTAGAATGCTCATTTAACTGGAGGTAAGTTGTATCCTTAGAGATCTGACATCACATAAGATGGGAACAAAAAGCAAATAGAGTCAATTAACAAAGGTGTCATATTTTTAAAATCCAAATTTTGAATAATTACAAAACGAGACTGATAACCTTCTACAACTCTATTAAATACCCCTTTTTTTTAAGTTTATTTATTTATCTTAAGAGAGAGAGCAGGAGAGGCAGAGAGAGAGGGAGAGAGAGAATCCCAAGCAGTCTCCAGCTGTCAGTGCGGAGCCTTACATGGGGCTCAGTCTCATGAAGCATGAGATCACAACCTGGGCCTAAATCCAGATTTGGAGGCTTATCCGATTGAGCCACCCTGGTTCCCCTTAACTCCCCTATTAAAAATAAAATAATCAAGCCCAATGAGTATTTTCGTTAATCTGGATAAGATACAGAACAGGCACAAAAAGAGATCTCTTGGGATCAGAATGGTGAAAAAAAACCACTTAGGTTACAGGTAGGATAAAGAGTTTTTCTTATCAACACCTGGCTGAGGATTTCATCAGAATTCAGCAAAACCATCTGAATGCAAAATCACATTTGTGATTATGGAATAATTATAGAGGTATTCCTATGTGTTCTTAAATTAACTTTAAATAGTTAATGTAGTATCAGCAAGAATAGTTTTGTCAGGTATAAAAATTCCTCCTAGGGTTAGGTCACCCAAAACCTTCATCTCTTCCCTACAACACTGCCTCTAGGCTCTGCTAGATCACTTCCCACAAATTTAAAATTCAAATTTCCCAGACTCACTAAAACCCTTATAACTATTAGCTCCGCCTCTCCTCACATACCCATCCTTGAGAAGCTAAGGGAATAGAACAAAAGGAAACAAAAAAAGAAAATCTGAATAGCCCTTGATCATATCCAGTCTCAATGGATATTCTTAAGAAAGAGGACAAGAAGGGTGACCAGAAAGACATGATTTATAGTTTATGAAATATACATGACTTTATAAAATCCTGCTGTCCAGAGTGGATAGACAAGGTCAACAGTACCTCCAACAGCTGACCCTTAATAAGAATCTGTTCTACTTTTAGCGTGTCACTGTGTTCCCTGAAGCTGGACCAGTATCTGGCATTCAAAAGATGTTCAATTAATATTCATTAGATTAAAAAAACACAGCCAACTCTATCTTCCTGACTTCAATTTTCATAACTGAAAAACATTGAGTAGCTAAGGGTTTTGCAACATTTTATTTACCAGCTAGCCCCATTTAAAAACAAAACAAAACCATGGGGCGCCTGGGTGGCGCAGTGGGTTAAGCGTCCGACTTCGGCCAGGTCACGATCTCGCGGTCCGTGGGTTCGAGCCCCGCGTCGGGCTCTGGGCTGATGGCTCGGAGCCTGGAGCCTGTTTCTGGTTCTGTGTCTCCCTCTCTCTCTGCCCCTCGCCCGTTCATGCTCTGTCTCTCTCTGTCCCAAAAATAAATAAACGTTGAAAAAAAATTTTTTTAAAACAAAACAAAACCAAACAAAAAAACCCCAAAACAAACAAACAAACAAACAAAACTTATGCTGATTTCCAATATATGAAACAGAAAAGGTGGAGGGTGAAAGCAAGAGCCTTAGAACCCACCCCCCACCCAGCCACCCCTTGCCCTCATAGCACTTCCAGAAAGCACTAGGATGCCAGGAACGATGACCCTGAGGGTACCTCTTCCCAGTTCTCACCTTCCATGATTCTGTGACAGCCAACACTAGGCAGAATTTTATCCTGAAGCCTCAGAGGGATGTACCACTCATTCCCTCCTACCTGACATGGTAGGCCTACAAAGCAAAAGCAGTTTCTGTCCAGCCTTAGCCTTTTGATAAACCTCAGCAATCATTGGGTTCCTGGGTGTATAATTGCTCAAAAGTGATTTAGGGTATATTGATAATGGTTGCAATCAAACTTTCATTTCAGACTGACCTTAAGCATATACCAAAGGCTAATTCAAAGAATAGAATTACCTTACTAAGAAAATGTGAGGGGCGCCTGGGTGGCTTAGGTGGTTAAGTGTCCAACTTCAGCTCAGGTCCTGATCTTGTGGTTCATGGGCTGGAGCCCCACATCGGGCTCTCTGCTGACAGCTCGGGGCCTGGAGCCTGCTTTGGATTCTGTGTCTCCCTCTCTCTCTGCCCTTCCCCCGCTCATGCTCTGTCACTCTCTCAAGAATAAATAAACATTTAAAAATATTTGTTAAAAAAAGGGAACGTCAAAGTGGAGAACTTGGGGCTAAGATATGCAGGTAGCAAGGCTGAAGATGGGTGTGAAGTGAGGGGAGACAAACAGGAAAGAGGTTCACAGTAAGGGAAAAGAATAAGCCCCTTCAGTTTGCAGACTGGGATCTGCTTTCCTAGAAAAGATCTGTGGCATGAGATTCTAAGGCTCCACAAGATCCATATTATTTATATCTAAATACTACTTATCAAGAGCGAACTTTTATTGACCCCTTTTAAGCGCCAGGCATAGTCTTGAGTGCCTAACTCCATTTCACATTTAATCCACCCAATAACCTGTGAGCTCAACATACTTTTTTTAAAACTCCATTTCATAATGAGAAAAATGAAATTCAGGCTTCTTAAAAACAAGCTCAAGGTCACATATCTAGCAAATGGCAAACAAGGATTCAGACTCAAGCCTATCTAGTGTGTAAGCTCATTCACATAGCCTCCCTACTCTGGGTCTCTTTAGGATCTAATTTGGGTATCAGAGATGCCTGCAGAAGAATGCCAGTGTCTCTTCCTGACACCAAAGCCCCTGAAATCAGGTAAACTCTCTTACTAACCGCCCCATCCCCATCAGTCCTTCCTTTTCTTGCCTCGGATCTTCTGCCAGAGCCAGGTATAACAACAACTCACAAAGGCTGGAAAGACAATTCATGTTCTGTGATCTCTTCTTAGTTTCCCGTTTGCTTAATTTTGTCAAGAAGATAACAATAAAATATGCAGCACCAAGGTTCATCTATGACTAAGGATTAAAAATGTTTCAAATGCTGTGTCAATTACATGCCCATCTAAAAGCTAAAAATATCAAACAAGCATAAGGGTAACACAGTATAGGGTAGGAAAAAAATGCATCTTGGGTCCAACTCCTAGCTTTCATGGAGAGCTGAGTAGCTTGGGAAAAATCAATCTTCTCATCTCATGAGAGGGACAACACTACCAGCCTGCACACATTAGGACAGTCAAATGAGATGAAGTGAGCCCATTTATCAGGTGTAGTATATATCAAAAGGCTGCCATTCTTAAAGTCATCAGTGCCTGAAAACAGCTTGCCGGCCTCAGCTCAAACCTCAGTTTTGTTACTTTATTGCTCTGTGGTTATTAAACCCCCTGTACCTTGGTTTTCTGAACTATAAAATGGATTTAACAGAAGCAATATCACATAGGGTTGTTGAGAAGATGAAATGCAATAATAGAATGATTCGCATTAATGATGATAATGATAATTTATTGAGTACATACTATGTTAGCTATTACACTTACTTTTTAAACCTATAACATCAATACACAACATATATTTTTAAGATTATCATTTGCTCTCACAGATTTCTGTGTTAGGAGTCAGTTATCTCAGGGGCGTGTGGGTGGCTCAGTTAAGCACCCAAATTGGGCTCAGGTCATGATCTCATGGTTCGTGAGTTCAAGTCTCGCATCGGGCTCTCAGCGCAGAGCCCGCTTCAGATCCTCTGTGCCCACGTCTCTCTGCCCCTCCCCCATGCATTCTCTCCCTCTCTCTCTCTCTCAAAAATAAATACTAAAAAAAAAAATCTTTAAAAAAAGTAATCAACCATTTCAAAACCCATTCAAATAAGTTTATTTAAGGTGAAATATATTCTGATACCATCTGAGTCCCTGAACCCAACCAAGACTAAAGCCAGAACTACCATAAACCTTTCAAGGCTGTGAACCAACAAATACTTACAGCAGTTTAAATTATATATTCTCTCTCTTAAAGCCCAGAATGAGTCCAAATTGATAGAGCTGAATTCAGTCAAACAAGCAGTTACTCCCCAATTGCATAAAATTGATTAAAATAAAACACAATCCAATCATGGTTTTCCTTTTAGCCAGTTTTGAAATATAGACCCTGTCACTGACATTCACCAGCCGGAGAAAAGTCTGAAGCAGATGCATGTGATGAATGAAGACAGATTCTGTGTTAATATCTGGTCCAAGGCTCACATTAGATGTTAAGAAAATTTTAATGTTATGATGTTCACAACTAAAAGGGACCTGTAATGAGTAGTTTCCAAGGCTCTGATGTCTTAGAAGAGAACTAAGCAAACAGAGGCTGCTCTAAAGAGATTCATAGGTTGAATTCAACAATAAAGAAAGAATACATACTTGGTTTTCCACTTGAAACAACAGTCTTAACTCAAGTAATAGTCTCTACTCACTCCTTAAACCCTATTAAAACAAAAACAAAGAGATATTTAAAAGACATAGCCCACAAGGACAAATAATATTGAAGAAGAGACAATAGCAACAAAATTTTATAATTTTACAAAGTGGAAAATGGATAAGAGGCAACTGATTTAACAGAATGAGAGGCAGGAGAAAGGTTTAACCAGCAATAGGAGAAGACAAGTTATTTTATATCTCATGATCCTCCAGAAGGCTCAGCAATTAGCAGACACTAGGTATCTTTTGAAATAAAAGTGAGGATAGGATAAGAAAAAGCAAGAGAGATGATTTGGTTCAAAGTATTTAAATAGCAGTTCAATCCCAACATTGACTCTCTTATCTCAACATGAAAGTGAGGTTTAGGGGCAACTTGATGGCTCAGTCAGTGAAGCGTCCAACTTCAGCTCAGGTCATGATCTCACTGTTCATGGGTTCAAATCCCGCATCAGGCTCTGGGCTGACAGCTCAGAGTCTGGAACCTGTTTTAGATTCTGTGTCTCCCTCTCTCTCCACCCCTCCCCTGCTCACACACACTCTCTCTCAAAAATAAAAATAAAAACATCTTTAAAATTTTTTTTAAATGAAAGTGAGGTTTATTCTCTGAAAATACTAAAGCATGGGAGTATATGGCCTCAGAGCTCCCAGGCATGGTTAAGTCAGGGCTACCATAGTGAAATGGGGCCATTATGAGTAAAAGCATCCATACTGACTATTCCTGCATCCAGTCTTTTCCAGTATCTGCCTCTTCTACAATGCTGGAAGCCACCTCTATCCCCACTAAGCAAAAGACTGGAAGACTCTTTTCTGAGAAATGTGCCAAAAGGAAAGATCTTAAGATAGGGACACAGGAGATTTTCCAAGTAAACATCCCAGCCAGATATCCCTCTCTTGAAACCAAGAAATGACAAGCTTCATTTGTCCATACAGAGAGTTTCCAGCCAGCTTCTGAATGTTCTACTCTTAAATATAAGCAGACAACTACTGATCACCAGCTATTATTGGCATACCTCTAAAATAACAGATAGAAATCAAAACAAACAGGGGAAAAAGTGGGAGGGGGGAGAACATGTGAAGGAAGAATTAGTAATGAGGAAGAAAAACAAAACAAACTAAACCAAAATCTACCCCTTAAATCATGAGTGTATAAGAGCAGATATTGTGTGGTATAAAATACAAGAACATTTAAAAGGTGAGAAAAAACGTTTTTGTAAATTAAAACATTGCAGGGGCGCCTGGGTGGCTCAGTCGGTTAACTGGTCGACTTCGGCTCAGGTCATGATCTCATAGTCCGTGAGTTCCAGCCCCGCGTCGGTCTCTGTGCTGACAGCTCAGAGCCTGGAGCCTGTTTCAGATTCTATGTCTCCCTCTCTCTGACCCTCCCCTGTTCATGCTCTGTCTCTGCCTGTCTCAAAAATAAATAAAACGTTAAAAAAAAAAAAACATTGCAGCAAAAAAGCAGAATAAAATAATGGAAGATTTTTTTTTAATGGAGCAGAACAAGAAAATGAAAAATAGGAGGGAAAAAAATTTAAAAACTAGAGAACCCATCCAGTATGTAAAATGTCAGAGTAACAGATGTTCCAGAAAGAAAGAAAAAAGAGGAGAAAGGAAGATAATCAGAGGAATAATTAAAGAATAATTAAAGAAAAATTTCCAGAACTGAAAGAAGTAAGTTTACAGATAAATGAATGAGCCATCATATATTTAACATAGTAAATAGAGCCCTTCCAAGACATATCATCACCAAGTCTGAGAACACTTAGAATAAAGAAAACATTCTAAAAGCTTCTAGAGAGAGGGAAAAGAAGAATGTTTTCATACAAAGATTTTTGATTCAGAATGACGCTCAACTTCTCAATGGCAACATTGGAAGCTAAAAGAATGGAGTAGTGCTTCAAATTCTGAGGAAGAAGCAATTTCCAATCTAGGATTGCATATTTAGCCAAATTATCAATTAAGTGTGAGGACATTATGAAGATACTTTCAGACATGCAAGGTTTCAGAAATTTGCTTCCAATGCTCCTCTCCAGGAAACAACTGAAGGCCACACTTCACCAAAATTACAAAACAAATCAAGAGAAAGGAATATGTGGGATTATAAAAAGAGAAGGTAAAGGAGTAACAGGCTAATGGTGAAGGGAGATTCCTTATGCAACAGCTGGGGAACAGACTAGTTAGAAGGTTTAGGGAAAATTATTTCAAGAAATATGACTAAAAATAATTCCTAGAGGACCTGACCATATTCAGAGAAAATTTACTCAATAGAAGAATGTTAACTACAGAGTCATAGAAAAATAAAGCAACCATGAAATAACATAACCAAAAAATAACAATTACTAAGTCCAAGGGAAAAAAAATGTTGGGTATGAAAGAAAAAGAAAAGAGGCACACAACCTGGCTGGGCTGTGAATAGCACTAACATTTCCATAGCCGTGTAAACACTAAATAGTGACCAGAGTATAATTCTAAGGGCAGCTACTGAGGAGGGTGAAGAGATAAGAGATGTGCATGTACATATAGGGTGGCAGTGGTCAGAGGGTGTCAAATTGTCATCTTCCATTAAGAGAAATCAATAGATTATGTCCAAAAATCAAATATCAAGAAGTTGCAATAAAAGCATGTTATTTAAAGATATGAAGGTAAATGTCAAAAGAACCAGCTGAACGAGTTGAAATCAGTTGCTTTTGCAGAACAGAACATGCGAGAAGGATTGAAGGTAATGTTGTTTTCATTAAAAAAAAAAAAACTCTAAGACGATTTGCCTCTTTTTGTGCAAGTATAATTTTGATTTAAAAAAAAAAAATGAAATAGAAATAGAAACCAAGGAAGACAAAAGAGACCAAGAAGGGCACTTACCTGCCCCCATAAAAAACGAAAAAAGCAATGAGTGTTGGTTCAGATGACAAAGTCAAGATAACACTGGGGCAGATCTGGGGTATGATTGCAGTTAAACAGCTAAGGCCTGTATTTTTTCAATAAACATTTACTGTGCCCCCAGGAGGTCTCCTCCTCCTCTTCCTTTCCCTCCTCTTCCCCCTCTTCCTCCTCTTCCTCATCACAACAAAAATAATTAAGCAATTACTCTGTACCAGATATTATATCAAAAGCTTTACACAAGTAATGCCATTTGATTCTCACAAAAACCTCATAAGAAGAAGTATTTTATTACTTCCATTTCACACATGAGGAAACCACGACACAGAGAAGTTAACTTGCCCAATGTCACACATCAAGTAGGTGACAAGCCAGCATTCAACATCAGGCAACCATGCAGCGTTATTCCGGAGCCTGGGGTCTTCTTAACCACTGACTAAACTACTGAGCATGAAGAAGATACCCAATAAATAACTGGTGAACAAAAATCACACAAGTACATACTATGAGACAGGCACTGGGAATACAAGAGTGAAAAAGAAATTCAGTCCATGAAACCAAGGCTCCTGAACTCTAATGTCCTAAACGTATAACTTTGAAGCCAAGCCCCTTGGAGGTGAAGTTGGTTCTCAAGGGTTAATCTCCTCCTCAGCCAGGCCATGTCTGCTAGTCTATTAGAAGTGCCAATACTCACAGGTTGGGCCCTGTTGGACAGCTCATCTACTCCCCCACTTTGCAAATTGGAAAATTGAGGCCCAGAGGGATTTTACAACTTCTCCAAGTCAAAAAGAGGCCAAATCAAGAGTAAAATCAGGTCTCTTGACTTCCACTTCAGTGCTCAGTTTTACTGAATCAGAATCTGTCTAAGCAACAACCGCCATCAATTAATACTTACCCATTAGGGCACCACTGTCAGCCACTAACCGTGGAAACTCACTGTAAAAGAGCAGGTGGATTTGAGCAGGTGACATTCCAAGGACATTTTTTAAATGAACAATGAACCTTTGAAGTAAGAGAAGCCATATTTATTCTGCTGCTCAAATTGATTACTAGGATTTGGTTTACAACATTAAAATATTTATAAATATATATTTAATTTCCACCCATCTGTACCAGGAGCCATAATATAAACTTTAATCAGCATTTTCCCGAACATTTGAAAGGCAATTACAAGACCATATTAACATTCATCTTACATAGCTTCTTTAAAAGCTTCAATTGTTTAGCATGGCTGTTAAATCATTAAGCAAGCACACTGTATGATATCATAAACAGAGCCGATCAGAATTCACTATTTGCTTTTCCAAAACATTTTCCCAGAGTTGGATTAAAGAAATTACCTAATTATCACACAACAGTCAGACACAATTCCCTGATTGATATATCATCTTGGTGAGAATATGATCTCACTACACTGGTCGAGTTAGTCATCAAATAATTGAAATGAAGTAAGATTATCTTCATCAAACAAAACTTTTTATTTAAATCTCAAAACATTTTAAACAATATAATAAGAGAGGTAAAAAGGAATGCCTGGGAGAATCAAGGAAATAATCTCTTACCACAATAAATGGTAGTTAAATGACAGAACCCCACAAACAAAATTCTGGAGAACATCTTCACTGTAGCCTATGCTGAACTTCATAGAAAGGATTTCACAGTGCTTTTTTTTATGTTTATTCTTGAGAGAGACAGAGTGTGAGTGGGGGAGGGGCAGAGAGAGAGGGAGACACAGAATCCAAAGCAGGCTCCAGGCTTTAAGCTGTCAGCACAGAGCCCAATGCGGAGCTCAAACTCATGGGCCATGAGATCATGACCTGAGCTGGTGAGATGCTTAACCAACTGAGCCACCCGGGTGCCCCCACAGCACTTTCTTTTTGTCAATGATAAATGGCCATGCTTTCTTTCAGGACCTTACCAGCCTTCCAAAGAGGAGGCCATACATACAAGTTAGAGTCCTGATTCTCCCCAGGCATTCAGACTTAAAAAAAAAAAGTATCAGAGTCATTTTCATCTTTAACCCACTCTCTCTATCCATTTGATGTCCTGATCAATTTCATCTTTCAAATTCCTCCTTTCCATTCTCCACTGCCCTTACCTTAGTCCAAAACTTCCTCACTTCTTAGTGTATCATTTCTAACTGATCTTCCCCTCTTCTTATTTCACCTGGCCAGTTCGTATTTTACATTATAGCCACAAACAAGGTTCTAGTATTTCCCTGAAGTCCAAATTCTTCAGGCTTGCATTCAAAGCCGTTTCTAATTCATTCCCCTTCAACCTGGCTTACTTCCCACTAAGTCCATCATGCCAAAGAATATAAGATATATGATATATGATGGAGATTGGCGGCTGGTTTTTTTCCTACAGAGTCTCCAATGCCTAACATTATGTATGGTACTTAGAAGATGCTCAGTAAATATTTGTTGAATGTAGGAATGAATGTGGTCAACTCTCACCTTATACTGAACAAGTCATGGCACAATTACACTAACTTTTTACAGTTCTGAACTCTAATTATACTGATCAAAAAAACCCCAGCAACCTGTCAAAATTCTCTTCAAACAATGCCTCCTCTGAGAAGCACTGCTGATAATCTCAGTCAAAATTACTGCCTCATTTATTCCCACAAAACATTGCTTATTTTTTTAATATTGCATTTTATTGTGGGAAAATGCATAAAACATAAAATTTGCATTTTAGGTGTACAGTTCAAGGGTTTTAAGTATGTTCACACTATTGTGCAACCATCACAATGATCATTTCCAGAACTTTTCATCATCCCAAGCTGAAATCCTTTACCCATTAAACAAAAAAAATTCCCATTTCCCCATGGCCCCAGCCACTACAACTCTACTTTCTGTCTCTCTGAATTTGACTGCTATAGGGACTGCATGTCAGTGGAATCATCCAATATTTGTCATTTGTGTAGTTGAGCAGAATGTCTTCAAGGTTCATCTGTGTTGTAGCATGTGTCAGAATTTAATTCCTTTCTACAGCTGAATAATATTCCATCATATGTTATACCACATTTTGTTTATCCATTCATCCATCAATGAACATCTGGGTTGTTTCCACCTTTTGGTTATTGTAAATAATGTTGCTACAAATGTGGGTTGTACACATATCTGTTCAAACCCCTATTTTCCATTCTTTTGGGTATATACCCAGAAGTGGAATTACTGGATCATATGCTAATTCTATATTTAAGAAACCATCACACTGTTTTCCACAGTAGCTGTACCATCTTACATTTCCATCAGCAATGCACAAGGGTTCTACTCTATCCATATCCTCATCCATACATATTATTTTCTGTTTTTGTTTGTTTGCTTTGATAATAGCCACCTAGTGGGTGTGAAGTGCTCTTCCATTATCATTTTGGTTTGTATTTGTCTAATGATTAGTGATGCTGAGCATGTTTTCATGTGTTTTTTGATCATCTGTATATTTTCTTTGGAGAAATGTCTATTCATGTCTTTTGTCCATTTTGAATTGGGTTTTTTTCTTAGCGTTGAGTTGTAAGGGATATCTGTATATTAAGGATATTAATATCTTATCAGGTATATTATTTGAAAATATTTTCTTCCATTCTGGGGCTGCCTTTTCACTCTGTTGATGATGTCCTTTAATAAACAAACTTTTTAAATTTTGATTAAGTTCAATTTTGTCTATTTTTTTCTTCTGTTGCCTTTTTTTTTTTTGATATCATATCCAAGAAATCATTACCAAATTCAATGTCATGAAGCTTTCCCCTATGTTTTTTTCTGAGTTTTTGGGGGGTATTTTTTTTTAGCTTTGCTGTTATATTTAGATCTTCAATCTATTTTGAGTTTAGTTTTGTACATGGCATAAGATAAGGGTTCATTCCATTCTTTTGTGTGTGACTATCCACTTTCCAAGCACAATTTGGTGTAGATTATTTTCCCCATCGAATGGTCTTGGCACCATACTGTTTTGACTACCATAGCTTTGTATTAAGTTACAAAACCAGCATATGTGAATCCTCCCAGTTTGTCCTTTTTCAAGATTGCTTCAGCTATTTGGGGTCTTTTGAGATTCCATATAGATTTTAAAACAGATTTTTCTATTTCTGCAAAATAAATACTGTTAGCATTTTGATAGGGGTTGCATTAAATATGTAGATTGCTTTGGGTGGAATTGACATCTTAACAATATTAAGTCTTTCAATTCATGAACCTGAGATATCTTTCAAATTACTTGTGTCATCTTTAATTTCTTTCAGCAACGTTTTGTAGCTCCCATTACAAGTCTTTAGCTTCCTTGGTTAAGTTTCTTCCTAAGTAATTTTTTAATGTTATTGTAAATGGCATCGTTTTCTCAATTTCCTTTCTGGGATTGCTCATTGTTAGTTGTATAGAAATGCAACTAATTCATATGTGTTGGTTTTATATCTTGCAGCACTGCTGAATTCATTTATTGGTTCTCACAGGGTTTTTTTTGGTGGAATATTTTGGGTAATGCTGAGTCATCTTTCTTTATAGCCCCTAGTCTGCTGTTTTCTGTATACAATGGTACAAATAATTTAAATGAAAAAATCAGTATTTTAATTTTTTTAATGTTTATTTATATTTGAGAGAGAGACACATACACACACACAGAGTGCGAGGGGCGGGGGGATGGGCAGAGAGATGGAGACAGAATCCGAAGCAGGCTCCAGTCTCTGAGCTGTCAGCACGAAGCCCAACACAGGGCTCAAACTCATAAGCCATGAGATCATGACCTAAGTCAAAGTCGGATGCTTAACCGACTGAGCCACCCAGGCACCCTGAAAAAATCAGTATTTGAAAAGAATATTTATAATTCTAAATTATGGCAATATTCTGAGAAGGGACATTCCTGGGACTGACAAACAGGTGTCTTAAGTCCTTTTCTCTTACAAACGCTCTGGCTTCCCTAGGCCATATTTTAGGATCAAATGATAGGGAGAAAAAGAGAAAAGGCTAAGATTTATTGACCATCTATCCTCTGCCAAACACAATGCTCATTTCATATTCACAACTATGATGAAGCAAGTATTGTTCTATTCATCAGTGTAATCAGACTACAGAGTTTTAGAAAAGATAATTGAGATTATACATCCAGGAAGTACAAAAGCCACAATTCTATGAGGAAATTATAAAGCACGGAGAATCTCTGGGAGTTGGAAAGTGTAAAAGAGAAGATGCCAAATGAGGACTAGATAACTGCCATGGAATCTTAGAAGAGAAGAAGTTCTAAAGAGAAATGTGATTCTAAGTGGGGAACAGGAGAGGAATGTGAGATGTGTTTAGGGGGTTCTGATAGTACAAAATTAGCTCATCTTATTGTAGTGTGCTGGGCGTAGAGATGAAGTATTCATGGGAAGAACAGAGGTTGCATTGTCCAGTACACTGAGGCAGAAGCTGAGAAACACCCTTGGATACCCATATCAGACTAAGTGGCGACTAAAAGTTGCTCAGAACTTCTGCAATATCAAGAATTCTGGTTACTCTGTAACTATGGGGCCATAGGAGTTAGGAGTCAATACATTCGAACCCCTGGTATATCTGACTTTGAGACCTGTTTTTACTTCATCATACAGACTTAAAACTCATGATTTCCTAGAAATGTATCCTTCCTATCAAGACACTTTATCCTCAAGATGCTTACTTCCAACACAGCCAGAATCAACTGTAGTGTATTATGTATTATTGAACCTTGCAAAATTATTTTAGCATACTCCAAAGGTATTTGCCTTTTTTCCCTCTCTACTTTTTCCCCCATTTAACAGCAACTTCAAAGGAAGGAAGAACTATATAAAGCATTCACTTTATAGCACTCTGTTGTTATGCTGTATAATAAATACTAAATAATACACTTATAATTACTAAATATGGACAATAGCTACTACCATGGATCATAGCTCTTCTCCATAAAAAAATTCATTAGATTTATTCAATGATGAAATGACATTATTTTTTTTGTTTGATTTTTGGTTTTAGTTGTGAAATGAATAATCTCAGAAGAGAATTAACTGATAATAACATACTCTGAGGAATACATTCTATTGCCTGGGCTTGTTTCTTTTCAGATTCAATATCCTGCTTTCAATTTGTATATTTTTCTTTTTATTCATTTTCAAGGTCATATTTTCCTTCAAACGTTTGCTTGGAATGGTCAAGGTGTGTGTGTGTGTGTGTGTGTGTGTGTGTGTGTGTGTCCATACCCATGTGGAAATGGAGAATAAGGAGGTATTAAACAGTTGATCTATTTCCAAATACAATTTAAAAAAACTGCTGTTTGTGATCCTAAGGGCATAGATAAAATGAATTTCAGTAAACATCATATGTCCCAATCTGTCTTTCAGTGACAGTAGTCCTTATTTCCAAAGCCAGACTCTCAACCACAAGGCTTACAAAAACAAAATTCTAGTGTGTAATAAAACCATTTCAACATTCTGCATGCTTTTTAAATTTCCTAAGTTTCTCCTTCCCTCAAACTACTTATCTCTGATATTTTTTAAAGCCTGTCATTTAAAAGATAACTTTGCACAAGAACTTCATTCATTTTCCTAACAAAATGACTCTTTCTTGTCATGAAAATTGCCAGGGGAGAATTTACAAAGTAATTTCATATACCAAAAAAAAAAAAAAAAAAAAAAAAAAAAAAAAACAAAAAAAAAAAAAAAAAAAAAAAAAAAAAAAAAACACAACTTGATCTTTAAGAAGGAAACTGTCTTTTTATGGTGTCTTGGCAGTCCTGGAGATCCCAAAACAACTCCAGTTGGGGTGAGCTCTCTATTTTGCCTTTCTTATCAATAAGATGATCATTAGCTATAATTACAGAAGTGTGGGTAGATGATGGAAGAGTCTGAAGGAAGGTGGCATGCTTTTCCAAACCCAGGTAGAGAATGTGTCTGTGTCTTTAGAAAGCCCTGCTGAGACTCTGCCTGGGAATTCACAGTACCCTAAAAAAGGAGTTGGGCAGAAACAGACTTCTCAGCAACTCCCTGTACTTACTTCAACAGAGTGGTACTCTTACTTTGAATACCAAAAAAGGACAGCACAGAGGTGCCGATGCCACTGTGAGGGGTTCTGTGGGGCTCAGTTTGAGCCTCTCCTTCCTTTGGATTCTAGCTTCAGAGGGAGTAAGGCAGTTCCCTGTTGTTAGGAAAACTTTGCTTCATAGCACTAAAGTCTACAGGGGAGCAGGGGAGGGATGTGAAGACTGTGGTAACAGAAGAAGTTCACTGATCTGCAGTGCGCTCTGTCCATGAAGAGAGCAGTCAACAACAAAGCAGTGAGTCTGCTCTTAACTGGCTCAACTTTTATCTTGGAAGCCACACCTGACTCAGAGGAGGTGGCGGTGAATCTCTTTGGGTTTGTTCTGTCCGTCCTGACATGCCAGCCATTCTTCCTCATTGGCAACCAGATACCAAGAATGGTCACTCGAAATTGAAAACAGAAAAGGAAAACAAGTAGGAGCGCTTCATTGGTTTGTAGATAGTGCTGCTGAAGCTAAAGTCAAGCACCTGAGTACTGAAGTAGGTCCAAGAACAAAATTTTAATATACAGGGAAACCAGCATTATAGATCATATATATGTATATATCTGGCAAAGCGTAACAGTGTTAGGAAGAGAGAGAAATGGATTAAATGGAATTTATCATTGAGAATTCACTTTCTTCTTCTGAAATTAGACATCTGTTAATCTTACAGGTGGCAAGTGATCTCACTCATACTTGTACTGGATCACAAACTAACAATCAATCATTACCAATACGGAAGAGATGGGACTTGCATAAACATCAAAAGAAAAAGTATCTAATTGGTCACAATAAATGAACTTTGCACACTTAAGTGACCTTGATATCATCAAAGCAAAATACTCGTTATTTCTATGAGTGGTTCTTGCCAAGACTGTTTTGGTTTTGTTTTTTTCCTTCTCCTTTTTTAGCTTTCTTAAGCCATGAGGATTTTTGTCTACAAAATGTTCAATTCTGAGTAGACCCATGAATGAAGAAGGTCTAAACTGTGAAAGATACCATTTCGTGCTTAGGACAACTTACCCAGCCTTCCAGGGCTCCTACGCCTCTAACTACGGAATACCAGTTAGAGTGACATCCAGCTGTGACATCCAGCTGATGACCTCACCCAAACATTGGTCAGACTGAAAAGGAATTACCCTGAGGCTCTATCTGGACTGAGACCCAGCAGAACTTAGTTAGATTTAGCTCTGTCGTTAACTGGTGAGGGACTCTCCTGTCTAAACCTCCAATTTCTCTTTTTTAGACAGAGGATATTAGTCTGGCTGATTTTCAAGTTCTTTGCATCTATGTGGAAGATTCATAGAACTTCCAAAGCAACATTATTATTGTTGAGAATTTCTACCAAATCCTAAGATATTATTTGTTTAAACATCTTAAAATCCTAAGAAGACAAGGGGTAATGCCAAATTAACACAAACCCCTTCTATTCCAAAAGCTCTCCTGGCCAGCTGATTTGAAATGATTGTCCTGATGCAATACATTCAATGTCAAGAATACTTCTGCCTTTGCACTGTGTCAAATTTAAAAGGTTTCGGGGCGCCTGGGTGGCGCAGTCGGTTAAGCGTCCGACTTCAGCCAGGTCACGATCTCGCGGTCCGTGAGTTCGAGCCCCGCGTCGGGCTCTGGGCTGATGGCTCAGAGCCTGGAGCCTGTTTCCGATTCTGTGTCTCCCTCTCTCTCTGCCCCTCCCCCGTTCATGCTCTGTCTCTCTCTGTCCCAAAAATGAATAAACGTTGAAAAAAAAATTAAAAAGGTTTCAATGCATTTGTATTGGATTCTCTGCTCCTGTGCCCCTTGGTGCAGTTACAAGTGGAATATTGACTGAGACTTTCTGAAACAAAAAGGGAAAAAAGACTTTTGTTCTCCCCCCAGTTGCCATCAGTCATGCTCTCACATCTGGCCTTCCCTGAATTCCTCTGTCTGAGGTCCAAGTACAGACAAGGCATTTGTATCTAAGCAGGCAACTCTCCTTTTCTTGGCCTAGATTTCTGAAAAATAAAATGTCATTTGCAAAAAAAGGGGGGGAGGGGCAGAAATCTACCCTGACAGACGTGTTCTGATCCCAGACTGAAAGTATGCCTAACAAATGAAGGGACTCAGTGTGATTTAGTGTAACGCCAGTAGCGAAAACACAACTGTAAATTAATCTTCTCCAACATGCTCTCTGAGGCTCAAATTGCTGTTTCACTGTCTGCATCTTTAATGATGGTTGATATATCCCCTGGGAAGCAAAGTACTGATCTCCTCTATCTTGATTTCGTAGCTGAGCTGATTATATAGATACAGATATAGATGTGGAATTATTTAATAGTCACCAAAGTCAATGAAGGCAAGAAGGGAAAGGAGTGGGAAAAATAATTGGGGTTCAATTTGCCGTAAGTGGCAAAAATCTCCATAAAGAAAGAACTCCCTCTTCTCAGTTATTGTTTAATCTGCTTTGGATTTAAACAATGAAGAATGCTAGGATTTAGGAACTTTTGAGGTACTTGTTTTTGTTTTGTTTTGTTTTGCTTTGCTTTTTAAAACCAGAGAAGTTCTATGCTTTTTGTAGTAATTTGAAAGGAAAAGTTCTGACAAGTCAAAATAACACCTTGAACTAAAACAGAGGATGATACATGTACCCAAGATGTTTGCAAATAACAGGGTAGCATCCTGAGGCTTTTGAAAGAAATTAATGTTCAACCCTTCAGTTCACAGATGAGCCACTTGACCTAACCAGGGAAAAGTAACAGAATCGGGGTTTAAGAAAGTCTTTCTTCCCAGGGAAAAGAGAACAGCTAAGAACTGAAGAATAAATGGAAATTAATGGAGAAGGAGAAGAATCTATTATACTCTCCTCTTGTGTAAAGATGTGGAGACACTAAATATCATGGATTGCTCATAAATGAAGATAGAGGACATTGCTCATCAAACCGGTGTGCAAGAAAAGCTTTGAGGAAGAGAAAATACGTTTTACGATAGAATTCCCCACCCAGTGACCACCAGATGTTGAGCAATGGATCAAATCTTATAAAAAAAAATTTTAAAGGAATCAGTGGATAACCCTACATGTGGGTCCCCAAAACTCTAAACTTCTATACACTCTTCTCTAGGATGGGATAGACAGCAACACGCATTCTAGGAAATGATAAATTTTGCTGCACCAACAGATACAGAATGTTCTGAGGTGGAGGAAGGTAATCACCCTGCTCTTTCTCCTCTGCTCTCAGCAGACTGTTCTCGGAATGATGTGCTGTGCTCAGCTCCCCCTGAGACAAGCTAAAGAGATCAAGAGAAACTGGAGCACAATCAAAGAAAAGTGAGTAGGATTGTTATAAATTTGAAGCTACGAAATAAAATCAATCCAGTAGCGGTGGTGCTCTAAGCATGTACACAGAGAATGTCTCAGCGAAGCCCTTGCTATTCCATGTTGACTTTATTTCCAGGGGCAGCAAATAGGTTTCAACTGGTGACATGACAAGTGTGATCAACTGGTTGTAACTTCCTAGAGAAATAAGATGAGGGCACTAAGTATGCAAACTTGGCCAAGAAATCAGCCTGAAGTGACTGCCGTAGCCCAAGGGGCAGGAGTGGTGGTACTTAACCTCGGTGCTGGCCATTACTGCCTGCCCGGGTCCATCCTTGGCCCAGAAGAAATTCAATCCTGGGCCATGGGATCCCCTTCACCTCAGCCTCATGGTGGCCTCTCCACAAGAACTCTGGTAAATCCTTCCGGAGAGCAGCCAGGCCAAAATGAGACCATAAAGCCACCTTAAAGAGCACCAGTGAGGCTGCAGGAGAATATTAAACTGTGCTGCTCTTCCTCACTGCCCTTCAAATGAATTAGAAGAAGCACGCCTGAGCTGGCGCCACATGTAAATTGCCTTTCTACAGATAGTGGGGACTGAATTCAAATAAGTCTTCCTGGTCCCTGTGCATGTACCCAAAGAAATATAACTTTAAAAGATCAAGAATAAAATAGGCAAGAGAAGGTCAGTCCCTTGGTAGTCCCTATGGTGCCTGTTCCCACTTCTTTTAGGCACTTTTTCCTCAGTCTTCAACTGAGGCAGCCACAAGGTCCAGATGAACTCATCTTGATAAGGCATTACAAGAAAAGATCATGGAATGGTGTTGTGACTGATGGAGTCCCTACGGGAAGTGGATGTTAAGAAAACATAAGCCTTTGCTCTCCTTATCACAATTAGGCCTTATTCAGTGTGGTAGAAGGAGTCAGAAAACCAGATCTGAGCCTCAGTTTTGCCAGATAAGATCTAAGGCAAATCGTTTAATCCTATTAGAAACTGAAACACAGAGAGAATAATATTATTCATATTATAGAGCTGTTTTCAGGATTAAATGATAGCTCTCATCCAATTATTTTTGCTTGGTGTTAGAGTAATAGATAATCATTGCAAAAGAAAAAGAAAGAGAGAAAAATCACTGCTAATCCTACATCCTAGAAATAACAATCATGGCTATTCAGTGTATAATGTTTATTGAAAAGGAAGAGAAGAATCACACATACACACACACACAGGAGTAGTACCATGAACAACAAGCCTTTCTTTTGCCCCAAGTCCTGGAGTAACCAGAACCCAAAGTGACTGAGTGGCAACAAATATCAACAATTTCTCATTTAGCCTTCCAAAATTTTACTATGCAGGTATACATATTATGTATACATTTGTATATTTTATGAGTCACTAAAATGTATTTTAAAACACTTTTTAGGCCTGCCTGGGTGGCTCAGTTGGTTAAGCGTCTGACTCTTGGTTTTGGCTCAGGTCATGATCTAGTGATTCCCAAATTCAAGCCCCATATCAGGCTCTGTTCTGACAGCATGGAGCCTGCTTGGGATACTCTCTTTCCTCTCTCTCTGCCCTCCCATGCTCACACTCTCTTTCTCTCTCTCTCAAAATAAATACACTTTAAAAAAAAAAACACTTTTTAAAGTTGGCAAATGCACCATGTAACAGTGAGGTGGTATTTTTATTGATGAGCCCTACTTCTGATAAGACAAAGGGAATGGAGGACATTGTTGGGCTACAGAATCCCTGTCAAGTTACGAGCAACCACAGAAGCTTCTCAAGTGCAATGTGCTCAAATGGATGACTATTATTATTAGATAAAACTTGACCCCAAATCACCAGCTGGTTTTCTATTTAGTTTACCACATGTGGTATCATGTGTTGCCTTTTTATTGCCCTCTCTCCTCTAGAATCACACACTGGTTTGTTCTTCTAGAATCTCAGCACGCAGACAGTGAAAGGAGAACACACAACAAATCTAAATAAGCAAGTTAGATATACCTCAAATAGATGGGTCTAAGAGACTCATTCCCTATCCTGTCCTCCTGAAGAAAATGCTAAACTACCTACCTACAGCAAACTTAGAAAAGAAAGAGCCACATTCATGTTTTAGATAAAACCCTTTGACTTCCCACCTATAGCTCTTCTCTTAAACCTCATGTTCATTCAAGTGTCCATGAGAATGCCTTTTTATTCATTTATTCACTTGCAACTTGCTCATTTGTGAATGGAGGGGATAAAGTGATGTCTTGAGCTCCCTCTACAAGTTAATCAGAGTGATAACTCACTACTATCTTTTCCAACTCTGATGCCATGACCATTTGCTGCAACCTACTTACTCCACAGATAATTTCCTCGAGAGTAGAGTCACATTGTACGGCTGTCAAATAGAATCAATTAACCCACGAAGTTATAATTATCCACAAGGGGCTGCTAATTAGGAATACAAAACTAAGTTCAATGCCATTCCTTGGCACTGACCCTGACACTACACCAACAATAACAAAATCATAGAAATCAGAGACAGAACTGACCATTTCAGTCAGGTGTGCATTTACTCAACCAAGAAAGTTATCTATTCATATTTTCTTGCAATTCAGGAAAATCAGTTTTAAATGGCAAACTGGGGAGCCAATAAAGTTGAGAAGAGTTGCCTCTTTCATATGCATTAGGCACAGAAGTTACCATATTAAACAAGAAGTCTATGTAGGCAAAGGTGCTCTTAAAAATTTCATAAATTGTCTACCAAGTATAGGAAATATTTGTATATAATCCTATAAAAGGTTTTCATCAAATTTTCTAACTCTCAGTAAGTTTTTTATGTTTGTTTCATTTTCCTGTTGCAGCCCTGAAAAAATGTCAATAAGTGGTCAAAAAGTGGATTTCTTATCTTTGAATAATCAAAAATACTTTTTCTAGAGTTTTAACTTTTTCAGACCTGTGTGCCTACAACATGAGCACATTGAATTAAATGAAGTATAGAACCACTAATCCCATTTAATTGACATTAAATCAATGAATATTTTTAAGTTGAATCATATGACTTTTAGTTGCAATGGTTGACTAGAGGGAAAAGATGATGGGGGGTGGGGGTTATTCTAGAGACATTTATAGACACATGTTCTCTAATTCAGCACTCTAAGTCAAACAACAGGAAAGCAACCACTTTCTGGAATAATAACATAAATATCTACTTTTTATTCAGTTCGTACTTTCCGTCAAGTGCTATCTTAAGCCCTCACAACAGCCTTTCAAAATTAGGGACTAATATCTTCATTTTATAGTTGAGCTTAGAGAAATCAACTAACTTTGCTCAAGGTTTTGAAGCAAATAAACCACAATTTGAGCCCAGAAGGCTGAAGTTCATGTCCTTCTCATCTGTCTAAAGAAAACCTATCCTTTGAAACCAGGATGAGAATTTCCTACAACTGGTAAATAACCCTTCTCTTTTCTACAAAGGTGTTAGTAGTCACAGGGAGTATATCGTCATAGGATTTGTGCTAGTACATGAACCCATCTGCACAGAAGTATTTGTTTTTGCTGGCACTTTCTGGACGGCGAAACTCATTCTGAAAACACTCAATCTGCTGGGCTTTCCTTGCCCAGTCTCCTCATTCTTGAAAAATTCCTTAGTCTAAGCAATGGTTCTGAAAGTGTGATCGCCAGCCAAGCAGCATCGGCATCACCTGGAGACACACTAGAAATGCACATGTGCTTCAGACCTGCCGAATCACAAACTCAGGAGGTGAGGCCCAGTGATCTGTGATTTAACAAGCCCTTTGGGTAATTCTGTGCCATAAGAAGTTTGAGAATCACTGACCTACAGGAAGAATTCCCATAGATCTTCCCATAAGTCCCTCGGACCCTGAGACATCCTTCTCTAAGATCTACACAGAAACATTCATTAAGCCTTTGAATTCAAATGACTAAGAGTGCCAAGTCGAAATTTGTTTGCTCTTTTCCTTAAACATAAGGACTCTATTTCCATCAAAAGGCTCATACAGAACAAAGGACCCCTTGTTCTCCTAGGAGGCCTTCAAGAGGTGAAACCAGAGTCATGGTATCTGTGAACACAGCACAAACACACTCATACATACACATAAACACCCAAATACACAAGCATGAAGGGAACTAGGTTCAAAGTAGCCTTAAAAGTCCAAGGGATCCTTGGACTTTTGATCCATATGATCAAGAGCCCTGGGGTAGTTCTTCACTTAAAAAATATAGTGAAGCTGCCTCTGCGTTTATCAGTACAAAATGGACGGACTTTGGACATCATGCCATTGACTTGCTGTACGATCTCAGGCAGCTAAGTAGCCTCTTTCTTATTCTTGATATCTTCATCCATAAAATGGGATAATAAACATTTATTGGGCACTTCACATACTGAGCATTATACTAAATGTTTCCCAAATATTTCATATTTAACACTTATGAAAACACTTTGAGTTAGGTTTATATCCCCTTTTCACAAGTTTGAAGGTCAAAGAGGTCAGGTCAATTGTCTGAGATCACACAATGATTCAAACAGGATATAATCCTCACTTGTGACTCTGAAGCTTGTGCTCTTAACCATGATTTTCCTCTAAAATTTCTTCTATTTCCATCATTCTCCCATCTGAATACTCAAGTATACCTTCCTCACTCTACCTGAAATTTTGATGTTTTTAGGTAACATGGATTATTTTTCATTGCACATATAGCTGAATAGGCCATACTTTAAGGCAAAGAGTTTCCAAAGATTTTTAAGGCACAGAAAAGAGGGAAGCCTTTTGTATGGATGTTTAAGGTAAAATTAAATATATATAGTATATATGCTATATAGCATACTATATAGCATATATACTATATATATTATATATATATAAATATTTTATACTTATACATATTTTACTTTTAAATGTAAATTCCTTAAAACTAAGAACTATACTGTCTTCCTTTTTCTGTAGGCCTACTGTCAGGATCAATCTAACAAAGAAAGAAGTGAATATAGAAATTGGGTAATCTCCCCCTCCTGCCCCTTTAGTACCATTCTTTTTCATTTTTTTGGTAATGTTTATTTATTTTTGTGGGGGCAGGAGGGGCAGAGAGAGGGAGACACAGAATCCAAAGCAGGCTCCACACTCTGAGCTGTCAGCGCACAGCACGATGTGGGGCTTGAACTTTCGAGATCATTCCCTGAGGCCAAGTCAGACGCTTAACCAACTGAGCCACCCAGGTGCCCCATCTTTAGTTCCGTTCTTAAGACGAATTTATTCAGCAGGATTATTTTCTCATTACTTAGATGAAGCTACTGAAATCAATATCATTTGGGACATATCATTTGGGATATGTCATAGTAAAATAAGTTGTTTTGGAACCTAATTTTTAAGAGGCATGTTGCTGCACTGTGGCTGAGAAGCCCGATGACAGTCTGAGGCATCAGTATGTTGGGACAGGAGTGGACATGGCTTAGAGGACAGCAAGATAAAACAGGGTCAAATTCAATCCCAGGCCAGGCTACCTGCCACCCTGCTCTGCTCTAAGCAATAAAGAGGTTGTCCCCACAGGCAGTCATGTAATCAAAAAGCAGGCTCTAGGGGTGCCTGGGTGGCGCAGTCGGTTAAGCGTCCGACTTCAGCCAGGTCACGATCTCGCGGTCTGTGAGTTCGAGCCCCGCGTCGGGCTCTGGGCTGATGGCTCGGAGCCTGGAGCCTGTTTCTGATTCTGTGTCTCCCTCTCTCTCTGCCCCTCCCCCGTTCATGCTCTGTCTCTCTCTGTCCCAAAAATAAACGTTGAAAAAAAAATTTTTTTTTAGAAAAAGCAGGCCCTGAATTCTGAGGGTAGGAATGATAGCCACGCGTGTATTTATTCCCAGCAACTAACTAGTCCTAGGCACAAAGCTGACCTGAAATCAAGCAACAACACCTTGCCCCACTCTTCCTAGAAAAGCAACCTAGGCTTCAGGGCCCAGAAGGGAACCCATTTTCAAAGTGCTAACAAATTAGCTTTATATTCCCAAGATGCGGAGTTCCAGCAAAGTGGGGGAAAGGAGTGGCTGAAGTCAAAATACATGAACAAGGGGGACAAAGCCCATCCTCATCACACAATGACCATTTGTCTGCTGTCATTCCCCCCTTCCCTTGCTGCTCGGCAACCCCTCCTCTTCCCAGAGGTGCTGCCCCACCCACACACACACTTGGATGTCAACTCTGAAAGTTAGAAACACAACACAATAGAGACTAAATGAATGTTCAGTGTGCAGAGAGACCCAGCTAGTCTAATACCCGCTTTCTGCCTACTCAGAGATAAACAAGAGGCCTTGCTGATGTTCCTTCCCAGCGATACAGTTCTTGACCCTTTCACTAGAAATACAGTCAGGCAATAAAACAATCCTTCCAGCAGTCATGGTTGTTATGATTATTAATTATCAACTGCTGCACAGGATGCTGGGGGAATACAGTTCTCTGGTACATCAACTGAGGTCAATACAAACAAACAGCAGCCCCCCTTCCTTGAGGCCTCCAGGGTGACAATCATTATGAGCTTGCAGCCTAATAACCCCCTCATCCAATATTTGTATTCATTATGCAGAAACACTGTTCTTACTCTGCCTTTGGTTTCCTCATGGAATAAAGGAAAAAAAGAATTGAAAATCAATTACCCAGAAGTTCTTGCATCAAATGGGACCCAGTATTGATAGTGGATTACTTGCTATCAGTTGGATTACTTGCTATCTATTGCCCTTAGTATATCTGAAAAGCTGATGGGAGAAGCTTGCTGTGCATCAGTCACAGGAACAAAGGGAAAGAGCTTACTAGGAGGCCGTATGGTATGAGTCACTGTCCTCAGCCCTGGCTGCACATGAGAAGGGCAGGAAACACTGAGAACCGAAGGAGGGAGGGAGGGAGGACGGAGGGAAGGAGAGCAGAATTAATTTCTTGACTTCCTTGGTTCCAGATTGGGCCAGTGCATTTGGCAATTTTTGTAAGAATCCAGGTGGTTCTAGTATAAGAGCAGGACTGAGAATCACTGAAAGGAAGCAAGTAGACTATCAGAAACCACAAGTCAGGGTTCACTACTTATCAATAACTTTTCTGAATAAGTATCCTGCTGTATAACGTATCAATAATGTATTTACAGTGCATGTAAATAGTCACAATAAAAGGTGAAAAGTGATAAGCACCATACAAAGGATAAATCGAATCTTGGGGGACCTCAGTGGGAGGAAGAAATTATACTGTCTCCCTAGGGCAGAGACCAGAGAAAGACTTTTGGAAGAATGTAGCCATTTCAGCTACTTGAATGAGGCTGGAGTTTTCCATCAAAAAAGTCTGGATATTAAACCTAGTTGAAATGATTATGAATTGCAAAGCCACAAATACAAATATAAAAAATTCAATTTTCTTATATTTTTCTTACCATTGAACTTAGGCTCTGTCTCAAATATCTATTCTTCTACCTAATAATTGAAATTTTATCTAGTATGTCCAAGTGTATTCAGTCTTTTCTAGATAAATTCAGCCCACGTACATTTAAGATCGGGTAACTCAGGATTTTCAGGTCTCTGAAGAGCTGTATAGAGGGAGGAGCTTATGGGACATCAGGCAGCAGTACCTTGAGGTGGCAGATCCATAGACATCCTTGGACTTCCATGGCCTTCCATGAACATGTAATGTGTCCCATGATCTGCAGTCCCTGCTACAACCAGTACAAACATCCATGGTCCTGTTGTGATCTCTAGCCAAGAGCTCCCTGCTGGAGGTCACTCAGGCTCCTGCAGGCCTTCCAGCCCTCTCTTGGCTAGCTTCTTGCACCTGCCCCATGGGAATATTGGGGCTTGTGAAAAGCTCACAGGGTTTCCCCAGTCCCTTAACTCCCAGACACAGCATACCGTCCTTTCCACGAATGGCTGCTATCTCAGATGACAAAAATCTTAGGACCTTGTTCACTCTCCTGGGCCTCACCCAGGGATGAGCACATGTCTGTTCTGTCCATTGATTTCCTCCCCAAGCCTCACTGAGATTTCTATCAATTCTTGCCTATAATTGAAGATTCTATGGTAAGTAGAAAACAGGGACTCACTAAAGCCTAAGTGATGAAGGAGCATAAGGCAAGTTGACACCCTGCAAACCTTCCCCACCACCACCTCTGCCAGGTGGGAAATGTGTGACATTGCTTGGGCACTCCTGGTTGCCCAAGAACAAAGGAAAGGGGAAAAACAATGGTTAATTGGTAGAGATTACAGTCATGCAGGGGGACATGAGTCTCCATAAGTTTACATATATCTTGGTTAATTATAAGAAAAAGGCAATCTTATCAATAGCCTAATCTCCATAAACCTATACACTCAGTTTCCTAGAGCCCCAACATCACCCTCCCCTCCATAGTAATGTGAGGAACAAAGGCAAGAAGGAAATGGTAGATAAAATTGAATTTCTTTATAACCTGCAGCTCATTGACAAATACTTGGGGCAAATACAGAGTATAGCATTTCTCCAGGAACTCCCTACTGTTTTAATGTTAATGCCTTACTAGAGAAAAAACAACCTTAGCTTGACAATAATAGAAAGGCCTCCAGTATCTTCTGAGTCTTCTTTAGCATATGAAAGTCCTTTAGGAAACCTCCTTTTTGCCTTGACCTCCCACAACTCCATAGTATATAACCAGTTACTCTTCACAACCCCAAGGCTGTTCTTCCTGCCCATGGGTCCTGTCCCCATGCTTTAAAAATATCAACTTTTTGCACTGAAGATGTCTCAAGAATTCTTTCTTGGCCATCAGCTCTGGGCTCTACCATTACTCCAAAACCCTATTATAAGTAGTGGTTATATTTCTTTTGAGTGTGCCCTCCGACCCCCAGCCCTGACCCTTAGCTACCTTCCAGGGATAAGGTAGTCTTACTTCTTACTTACTTCTCCTGGATTAGCCCCCAAATCTATTATTTAGAACATGGACTTTGGCTTTTTGTGGCAGGAAGGAAGGAAGGAAGGAAGGAAGGAAGGAAGGAAGGAAGGAAGGAAGGAAGGAGAACAAAAAAAACAAAAACTAGGTTCTGGAAACACACACACACGCTCGCGCGCGCGCGCGCACACACACACACACACACACACACACGCACTGTACTCTCAAATATATTGTCTCTGTCCTGTCTCTGTCCTGTCCTCTGTCTCAAAAGTCCATTTTTAAATTTAAAGACAAGCATTAACTCATTAATTTATTTCCTCCTCTCTACATTAAGCATTAACCCTACCCAGAGGGCAAGAGGTGAGGTGGGGGGATGGGGGGGTGGGGAGGGCATTACAAGGTACCTCCTTATTTAAAAAAAGGAGTGGAGGAGGTCAATATTATACTGAACAACAAAAATGGTCTGCTATTTCAAAGCTTCCTCTGCTCCATAGGCTGATTCAACTTGCAGAATATTAGAGCACTAAACAAAATGGGATACTTGGATGGGAAAACAGTTCTTTTATCCAGAGCCTCAGCCAAGATACATCGATCTGCATCCCCCCAGCACACCACACCAAAATTACTCCCATTCAGAACACTGACTGGGGCTGAGTTCTGCATAGAGCTCTCTAAGTCCTGGTGTCCCCAGTGACCCTCCTGAAGACATTTTTAATCTCTCTTATTTAAACCTTTGTCTTTCATGATTAAATAATCAGCTCATTGGTAACCACAGGATGCCATTCTCTTGGGATGTGGTAAAACAGCTACATGGATTGGCTAGGAGGCCAATATAATTTTGTTCAGGGGCAGAAAAGAATGCCATGTGCTTGAGTTGAGACAGAAAAAATGTTTGCTAATTTTCTGTTTGGGGATTTTCAGTTTTCCACTTGAGTTGCTACTGCTGAAATGAGAATTTTCACATTTTGACTATGGCATAATTTATACAGGAGACATTCAGTAATGAATCTAGATAAAGCCAACTGTAAAATTAGCCAAACATCTTTGGGTCCAAAAACAAATGCTTAAAATAATTGTTAATTGAGCCATTTGGGGTCTTCAGTTCCCCATTTCAGGGACAGAAGCCCTCAGTAAAACAGACCCACAGAAAACTACAGGCATCTACCATAAGAATGCCCATGCTGTCTTGCTTTGAACCAGTATTCAATGCCAAGGATAAGGAGGAATGTGGCAACCAAAGATTTACCAACATAATAAATGGGCCCACATCCACCACCAACATGCTCGATCAACTCAAACCATCGTCATCCAGAAGATATCCATTTGTCTGTTCAAAACTGGAAAGATGGGAAATGAAACCCCCAGAGAAATCCCAAATCACTTGCTGAATCAAGACTTTTCATTCTGGTTTTCGCCAGAATGCACCACTTCTCCACAGGTTACTTTAAAAAAATGGTTTAGGGGCGCCTGGGTGGCGCAGTCGGTTAAGCGTCCGACTTCAGCCAGGTCACGATCTCGCGGTCCGTGAGTTTGAGCCCCGCGTCGGGCTCTGGGCTGACGGCCCAGAGCCTGGAGCCTGTTTCCGATTCTGTGTCTCCCTCTCTCTCTGCCCCTCCCCCGTTCATGCTCTGTCTCTCTCTGTCCCAAAAATAAATAAACGTTGAAAAAAAAAATTTTTTTAATAAAAAATAAAAAAAAATAATAAAAAAATGGTTTAATAAAGCACCCAGAGTGTAAACCACACAGGCCATGACATTCCCCTCCCACAAACAGCTCCAAACCAAAGTACATCCCCAGACAAGCCTTACAAGCCTAAAAAGTGTTTATAATCAACTAGAATTTTTACATTAGATATAAAAATTTGCTACCCTGGACGTATTAGACGTAGCAACGGATTATGAATTAGATCCGAATTTGAGACCTGACTGTCATGAACTGTCTCAGATCCTCACCTTGTACTAACTCAGTCTGACACACAGAAGAGCAGGGCTTCCAGACCCCACAGTGAGGGACTGGCCAGTATGGAACTTGCCTTTCCACCATCAGTAACAAAACCAAAAAAACCATATGAGGCACCTGTTTTCAGGAGTTGAACTACAGTCCAAACAATACTGTAACCACTGAGACAAAGAAACACAGGAGGCAAGATACTCCTCCAGTTCCTGTCTGTGCCATTTTCAGAACCAGAGGGCCAGAGGCAGAAACAAAGTAGAGCGTGGGCTTCTCATTGAGCTGACGAAGCAGGACTCAGAGTTTGAAGCAGAGTCAACAGCTGTAATTAGTTCCAGAGAGCTAAAAAAAAAAAGGGGGGGCGGACCACAGGTCTGCAGGGGGGTTCTCATCTAATTCTTATTCCTCAATATGGTATAATGAAGTTGCATCTATCTTCAGCTTTTACCCAAACACTGAGCCATCCCATCCAAATAGCAAACTCAGGGATTTTCATCCTCCTCCTTCCACGGGTCATAAGAGATACCCTATACGGTCATTCAGCATGAATAAAGAATGGGGCACTGATATAAATTACTTATGCCCTCTGGTCCCGCTTCAGCTCAATTGGAATCACCATTTCCTTCTCACGAAGGACTGCTGCTAGCGCTTCTGAATTATGGCCTGGCGTGTCCAACAGAATCAAACTCAGTTCTAGACACCTGGTCACCGTGCCATGCCCCACGGCCAAGTGTTATGAGGCCCTTTACCAGGAAACTGTTCCTAAATAGGCAGATACTGAGAAAGTCATCAGTTGGCTCCGGTCTCCCAGGGACCTGCGTCGCAATTCTCCTATAAGATCTTGCCAGACACTCCACATGGCTTCTTTTCTTACCAATACCTCCAAAACCCTGGGGTCTGCAGCCCAGGCCTTCTGCAGAACCTTTCCCACCCAGGCACCACTCAACCCTTGAGGTCTTTACGTCATCGACTACAGGGACCAGAGCAACACACAGGTATGGAATACCCTGCCTTCAGAACCTGAAGAGTTTTGCACTGCTATCTAATAAGCATTCTACAGAAAAGATAAACAGCTGATACTGCTTCTTTACGACTTCTCATGTGTTCTATGCAGAATTCTAAGTGTTTCACAGAGATTAACTCAGGCTCCACATTCACCTTCTGAGGTGGCTACTGCTATTATCCCCAATTCAGATAGGAGAAAACTGAGGCAGAGGGAATGCGAATTATCTGACTTCACATAGTCCACAAGTGTCAGAATTAAATACAAGGTCCAAGCTGTTAACCACTGTCCTATATTCCTCTAAAAACCGCATGAAAAATGAATTTTGATACTGAGGTATCCGAATTCTAGGATTCTTCTGGAAATCACAGAAGTTTTAATCATTTAAGAAAACGTATCTTTTGCTATCTTGTCCTTTCTATGAGTGAGTCTCAATTTTATTCCTCTAGAGTTGGAATATACAAATTTCTAAAAGTGGCTGGGAGCCATAGGAGTATTACATAACACCGTGGATTTGAAATCAGAAGAACTGAGGTCTCACCTTGACTCTGGGTAGGTCTAATTTTCTAGTAAAACCCCAAACTGCACGGGTTTACTTTCCACAAAATTATCTAGAAGATACACCTAAATCTAACATTCTCTGGCTTGATTTATTCTCTAGATAGTTCTACCATAACTAATCACTAGCTTTCCATAAGGCTATAAGGAGAAATGTAAATTATTTCAAATATTTCAATATGCGTTGACACCAAAGCAGAAAGAAATAGTTCAAACACAGTGGGAGCTACTTAAGTTTGAATTTCCTAAAGTTAAAAGCTAAGTATATTAAATATTTTAAATAGTGTTGGGAAAATGGGTTATATTTTTGGGAAATAAATACACTAGAGATAGACTAAAAGCTAACCATTAAAAAAAAAAAAAAAAAAACACAGGGGTCCAAACTCAAATGCCTGCAAAGGGTATGACTTTCACAGAGACTTGTGATATTAGCCTGGTATAAAAAAAAAAAGTAGGTGCTAAAATGCTTATATTACACTTGATCATAATAACCATCTCCTTCCATTGTTACAATGCCTTTAAAAGTGATTTACGATCACAACAAATACACCATAACCAAATATTTTGTGATCTCTGAAATGAAGTATAAAAGCATTAGAATAAAATATAGATGATCCATATATATACATATATGTGTATATATATATATATATACACATATATGTATTTATTCATACTTATGTATGTACACATACACACACACACACCCAACTTTGGGGTAGAAAAGGCCTGTCTCAAGATATAAGATGAAAATGTCACAAAAGGATACATTAACAAGCTTGACTCTCAACATTTAATTTTGCTAAACATAAAAGACTATAAACGGAATTAAATGACAAGACACAACTGAGAAGTATTTATAGTATTTATATAAGACCAAGCATTACTTGGATTAATATCCAAAATACATAAACAGCTTCAAAACTCTATTAGTAAAATACAAATCATGACAAAAAATATATAAATATTTTAAACAAGTAACTTAAAGAAATTAAAAGAGTATTAAAAAGGCACACAAGTCTCTAGACAATTATGCCATGTGGAAAAAAAAACAACCCCAAAAGCTTACATGCTGTATGATTCCATTTATAGAACAATCTTAAAATGACAAAATTATGGAAATGGAAAACAGATTAGTGGTTGCCAGGAGCTAAATTGAGGGGGTGGGGATAGAATTGAGAGTGATTTTAAAAAGGTAACACGAAGGGCCCTTGAACTGATACAAGAGTTTGACTGAATAGCAGTATCCTAGTTTTGTGAAATTGTACTGTAGTCTTGCAAGATGTTAACATTGGGGGAAACTGGATTAAAGATAAATAGATAGATGCTCTGTTATTTCTTACAACTGCATGCGAATCTGCAATAATCTCAAAACTAAAGTTTGAGACACACAACACACAACCCCGCAGTACTTAGGAATACATAAATTAAAACTATATCGGGAGAGCATTTTTAACCAAAACAGATGGCAGAAATTATAAAGGTTGATCGTAACAAGTGTTAGAGAAAGAAAAGGAAGCATTTACTATAATACTCTTTTGGCAGTAATATAAATTGGTATGGCAGTTTTTCTGGAGTACATTTTAGCAACATCTATTTTAAAAATTAAGTAAACATACACTTGAACACAATTATACCATTTCTTGGTATCTAGCCAGGAAAGAAGAGAGAGAGGGAGGGAGCATGGGGGAGGGAGAGACGGAGGGAAAGGAAGAAACAAAGACAACCATACAGTGTAACAGGTGAAACATACTAAGACAGCACTGTAGCACTAAAAATAGCGACTGCTAATCTAAAAGTCATGTGGCTAGCATGATTTTAAGCACCTTACTATATTAACTTATTTCACACCAAAAGAAGCGGGGCTTGTTTTCATATCAAGAAACTGAGGCACAGTGATAAGTAACTTGCCCAAAGTAACTCAGCCAGAAGGAAGTAGGACAGGCTCCACAGTCTGTTTTTAACAGCTACACAAAGCTGCCTCTTCACACCCATAATGGCAGAATATTAGAGAGAGTCCAACTGTTCACCAACAGAGGTATAATTAAACTACAGGACATGTGAACTATGGAATTTAAGAATTTTTTTTAATTTTTTAAATGTTTATTTATTTTTGAAACAGAGAAAGACAGAGCATGAATGAGGGAGGATCAGAGAGAGGGAGACACAGAATCTGAAGTGGGTTTCAGGCTCTGAGCTGTCAGCACAGAGCCCAACACAGGGCTCGAACTCATGGACTATGAGATCATGACCTGAGCCGAAGTCGGATGCTTAACCAACTGAGCCACCCAGGCTCCCTGGAGTGTAAGAATTTTAAATGTGTTAAATGAAATTAAAATTTGTAAAATAAAATAAAGTATGATATATTTGTAGGGGGAAATTTCACAAAATGAGTATGTTCCTTCAACACACACAATAAACAGGAAATAAAATATCCTAAAAGTAATTAACAAATTATGAATTAGATCCGAATTTGAGACCTGACTGTCATGAACTGTCTCAGATCCTCACCTTGTACTAACTCAGTCTGACACACAGAAGAGCAGGGCTTCCAGACCCCACAGTGAGGGACCAGCCAGTATGGAACTTGCCTTTCCACCATCAGTAACAAAACCGAAAAAACCATATGAAGCACCTGTTGCCTTAGGGGAGGAGCCTGGGGTTTCCAATGATATTCAAAAATAACTGTCATTTTATTGATATAGTTTGCATCTCTTTTTATCAGAAAGTAAATCATAAATCACAAGTTTACTATAAAATGGTTAAAGATGGGGCGCCTGGGTGGCTCAGTCGGTTAAGCGTCCGACTTCAGCCAGGTCACGATCTCACGGTCCGTGGGTTCGAGACCCGCGTCGGTCTCTGGGCTGATGGCTCAGACCCTGGAGCCTGTTTCCGATTCTGTGTCTCCCTCTCTCTCTGCCCCTCCCCCGTTCATGCTCTATCTCTCTCTGTCCCAAAAATAAATAAATGTTGAAAAAAAAAACAATGAAAAAAAATAAAATGGTTAAAGATGGTTATTGGGTCAGGTTATGATCCCAGGGTCATGGGACTGAGCCCCACAACCTGCTCCATACTGAGCGCGGAGCCTGCTTAAGATTCTCTCTCTCTCTCCATCCCTCTGCCCCTCTCCTCCACTTGTGTGCACTCTCTTTCTCTCTCTCTTTCTCTCTCTCTCTCTCTAAAAATAAATAAATTATTTTTTAAAAGATGGTTATCAATTTGGATGATTTAACTTTGAACAAGATGTAGGATTTCCCCTAAGATCTTTGATAATATCTTGGCTCAAATTTGTATCACCAAAAGTGCCTTAGTGAACATCGCCACATACAATTCCACAGTCTTTCACACACATTCCAAACAGCTCCAGCCACATGGTTGCCACATGCAACCATGTCCCAGGAATAAGGACTCAGTAGCATCAATAGTCCAGGAATGTAGCATCCCAGACTATGGACGCTTTCTAGAAGCAGTTAACGCCATATCCCATCATCTCAAATAGATGGCTCAGGTCCAGACATTCTTTGTAAAAAGAGCCAGAATCAGAGTGTTACTGAAGCTCAGAATCTTCTATTCGAAACCTCTCATCTTGGCAAGACCAAAATCCCAGTTTGATCAGCTCAGCCTACAGAAACAGAAGCCCAGAGCTTCAGACTAAGGAAAAGGACTTAGTGAGGCATCATTTTGTGAGGCATCATTATAATACTCATGACATATTCACGAGGGGCCTTAAGAAAAAGCGAAGAGCCAAGATCTTATTTCACCACAAATACAAAAAGAAACCCTAACTAAGAGGAAATGAGGACATCTGTGAAGAGAACACATGTGAATAATCCAGCTGAAAAAGAAAACTCACATTCCCCTGTTCAGTGGCTTTTCATACTGACAATTTTGTAAGCAAAAAATAAGCTGCAGGACACAGTTTGCTGTAGGGTTTTCTTCCAGAACTTTATAAATCAAGCTCCAAACAAAAATACAATAAAATACACATAACGATGGAAGAGTAGCTCCACTTTACTGAGTACTGTTTATGTGTCAGCATCGTATTAATCACCTTGATAGACATTTCTAATTTTTTACTTCCTTTTTTCCTTCCTCTTTGCATTGCTTTTTAATTTTTAGTTTTTATTTCAATGTCCAGTTAGTTAACATACATGGTTACATTAGTCTCAGGTGTACAATATAGTGATCCACTTTTCTTTGAAATCTTGTAACAAGTTTGTAAAGCAGTATTTTTATCTTAATTTTATCACACACTTAAACTCATTAGAGCCTACTTATTAATCAGGAATAATGAAACAAATCTATTTAGTACTCATCTTTTAGGCACTGTACTGTATGCTTTACAATGTATTTGTAGTAGTCATAAACTTTACTTCATAATACTAGAGCGAGAAATATCCCATTTATGTCTCTTAAATTAGTTGAATCTGCTACGCTGGGAAAAAAAAAAAAAAACTCAGTTTCCATCGGGAAAGGAGTGCTGGAGGAATCCTTTATCTTCCTAGTGACAGATAAGAATTTGAAGCTCTTATACCTTACAGACTATGAAAAGGGCCTGTGGTCTTTAACCCACAGTAGCCACTACCAGCATGCTATCTGCTCATGCCTATACCATTCCTTAAAGTGGGTGACATTTGCACTCTTGCTTCAAACTTGGACCGAGAAGTCATGTCAAAGCCAGGAAAGCTGAGAGCCATCGTGCCATCCTTAAGTCTATCACACAGCTCCTTAAATGAGCCGTGTGACTGCCCCTGGGCGCTGCAAGAATGTGCTGTCACTTCCCACCCATCCCCGCCAGGGAAGTTGTCTCTCTGTACCCTTTACCAGGTCTGAGAAGTTCCCCAAACCAACTCTGATTTGTGTTTCTCCCTTTCATGTCTGCTGTTACCACTGACTCTTGACTTCTCTGATTAGAGAAGACAGTGTTTCCCCTAATGTACTAAAGAGTCAGCTCTGGCTGCGTTTCTAAGTTAACAAGGAGAAACCACCCAGATGTTTGTTTAAGGGCTGACCTGTCTAGCATCTCCGTCTGAGTGAAGCCCTAAGTCCAAGCTTAAAAGGACTTGAAACTTTATCTAACATAAACTTCTCTTCAATGCATGAATGGCTGTATCACATGCCCACTCCAAAACAGTCCTCAGCCTCCTCGAGAAGGTGATTTTTAAATAAGGCTTAATAAATCCATTTCATGGGAGCCTCCTTTCTGAGCTCTGAATGTAGAAAACTCAGCTATAATTCCTGAACCCGAGAACTTCACTGTGGGTCTTCACCACGTTCCTGGAAAGTAACATGCCTACCTACCTATCAGCTGTTTAGTAACTTGTTAACAAATTTTAAAAAGGAAAAAGGGAAAAAATAGGGCATTGGGCAAAGGAGTGTCAAGTGGAAAGAAAACTCTAACACACACATACACACACACAAAATGCTGAGTAAAATGACTCCATCATTTTTTCTCTAGCAAATACATCCTCAAGAACTCCCTCAAATGACAACGCAGGCTTCACCTCCGTTGCTCCTCTAAGGCTGCAGAAATTATGTCCAAAGAGGTCTCTCTGCTTCAGTGTACTTTGGCAGAAATACTGGTCACATTTTCATGATTTCTGGGGCATGTTAGAGAATGCATGATATCATGCACATAAATTATCTCAGACATGTGTATCAGCACAAGCAAGAGAGAGCACAAGCAGAGAAGGAAGCTGTCACTGAGGGAAGCTGTCACTGAGGTCCAACATGACGCACATTCTTCAACTAGAGGTCACTCAATCAGTGGCCTCGGCAAAGCAGATTCTAAGTTATGGTTTTATTTTTTTCATTATTATAACCATTAAAAATGGTTATAATTTATTTTAGGATTATACTATGGAAGATATTAAAAGTTGCTTAGTAAGTTGGGGTAATTATAAGTCAACTTAACTGTGTTAAATTAAGCAATACTATAGACATGCTATGGGAATTGTTTATAGAGATTTCTTGGAAATATGTTTATAGTACAAAGAGTCCATCTTTGATATGAATAATCCTATTTATTATATTGTAGGCTTTGTTGTTTCATCTATCAGCATTTCATGACACGGTGCACATTGGTACAACTGAGGCAGTGAAAAAAACAGGGTGTCTAAAATTTGCACCCAGGGAGAAAGGGCAGACTCAGGGAACAGGTCTATCTATGTATCTGAGAGCTTAGAATTCAGAGGTTCCATGAGTTTCCACTATTAATGTCAACTACCAAAGGCATTTATAAGTCAACTTGTAGGGATGCTTTTATTACTAGTACTTAATGTTGTTACACAAAGAAAGATCAGCTTCCCCTTTCTTGGTACCCTCAAAGGAAAGGACAGTGGCCCTTTTGTTATAAAGATTTACTGATATATATACATTTCATTTTAGTCAAAACATAATTATATTTTCCCTCCTATAAGCAAGATATTCCACCTTAGAATTCCTATTTTGTAGAGCATTGGACAGACATGTCACCACATAGAAGAAGAAAAAAACTAAAAGCAGACCTAGAAGAGTTATTACAATGATTTTTTTTTCCAAATATGTAAATGTTTTGAGTCACTGGGAACACAAGGATGAATAAGACACAATGCATACCCTAAAAGCTTCACCGTCCCTTCACAGGGAGGGAGGCAGTTATGCCAACAGGTAATTACAGTACAGTACTGCATGGTAGGAAGTGCTTAACCGCCTCACTGAAACCCATGGCTTCAATTAACAAGTTACCCAGCGAAGGACTCTAACCATTGGAGAACGGAAATGACAATTCGTGATCCACAACTTCCTTGTTGCAGACAAGGCACCAGCTCCTGTCCAGCCGAAAAAGCATTTCCTCTTTACTAAGTGACCTACCTCATGTCACATGTGGGCAGAAAAATTTGGTTGGGAGCAGTCATAAAGCTGCTCAGGACTGTGTGTGTGTGTGTGTGTGTGTGTGTGTGTGTGTGTGTGTGTGAGAGAGAGAGAGAGAGAGCAAGTGTGCCAGTACAGTCATCATTATGCCACTCCAAAGACAGGAAATAATAGATCCATTTCCTCTAACGGAGAGACAGTGTACAGTTTAAGATGGTTTATTAGCTTCCAGCTTATGATACACAAGAGCTACTTGGGTACATAACTCACCTCACCGGTCCAGAGCCAGCACCATAAACCTCAGCAGCACTTTTTCTCCACCTTTTTGACTAGATAGAAGTTACTGTACAGTTACAGCCTTGTTATATATGATGTTAATAAATGTGCCACCCTGACTGTCCGCTCTTTTAAGTAACTCTGCTAACCTGGGCACATTGTGGGAGATTTATATTGCTGCATAAAGTCTGAGGGGAATGCAGGGAAATGACATTACAGATAGAGCTAGGCTGGCTTCCTCTCCTACATTTCAGACACGGTAGGAGGGGAGCTGTCCAAACACACTTGTAAAGGATGAGAGAGAAAAAAGATAAAGTAACAAAACAAAAACTTCAAGGAAATCTTGGCACTTAGGCCAATGTGGCTGATTCCAAATTAGGCTTTGCTTACAGAAATCACTACTTGTAACTTAATAAAAAAAGAAAAGTCTCTGGTGAAAATAAACCGTTATGCCCTTTTGCCAACTCTCTATCTAACCTATTTTGAAATTCCAGTTCATGAACTGAAACCTAGTACTAAGTGGCCTACTAAATATTTGTTAAATCAATGAGTAACAAATTGTAAAGCCCCTGAAGTCTGTGATCACTGCTCTCTCTTGCAACCAGTAGGGTGCCTGGTACCCAGTGACTATGCAAGAATTATTTATTTCAGAAATGGATGATATAAACAGCAATATGTCTAATTATTCACTGGTATTATATAGATTCTAATCAGCCCTGAATCTGATCCTAAAAGGTGACAAACAATATTTTCTTGACATTTCGCAAGAGATCAAGATAAAAATAAGTGAATTGATATGGATGGTTCTAAATAATAAATCATTAAAACGAGAGAAACAGAAACCCCAGAGTTCAGCAATGTGAACAAGATGGCAGCAGGCATATTTAAGAGCGAGATGGCCATGTGGAGTTGGCTTCCAGTTCAGGAGAAAAGTCAAGGACACCAGCTTCCAGCCTGCAGCCATACCATGCATGTAAACATGAGTTAGCAATGTTGGGCCATGACCTTATTACTTAATCATGCTCCCTGGAGCTTCAGTTCTGTGACCTGATCTCTCTGGTAAAAACTGCAATCCCTTGGGTTTTTTTTTTTTTTTTACTTTTTTTTTTAACATTTATTCATTTTTGAGAGACAGAGAAAACAGAACACAAGTTGGAGAGGGGCACAGAGAGGTAGACAGAATCCAAAGCAGGCTCCAGGCTCTGAGCCATGAGCACAGAGCCCAATGTGGGGCTCGAACTCACTGACTGGGAGATCATGACCTGAGCCGAAGTCAGACACTCAACTGACTGAGCCAACCAGGCTCCTGAAAGACCGCAATACCTTCTTACCCTCCAGGGGTACATACTCTAAGTCCCAGACAGCACCTCTGATGCTTCTGCTTTGACCATACCCTCATCTCTTCATCATCAGCTCCAGTCCCCACATATGTACACTGTGATTCTTTTTAATTATAACGCAGTGGAAAAAAAGATCCATATGCACAAGGTACTCAATTTATTAAGTTAAATATGGCTATTTGGGTTATCAATGCCTTTCACAATTTGAAATGTATGATCAATGCTTACCCATGCTTTTCTTACTAGCTGACTACACAATTAGTCCTATAATTTACAAACACTTGTGACAAAGTCTTGTTTCTCTGGCCAACATGTACCTCTGTCTGCTTCTCATGCCCTGGATAGCATGTTCCCTTACTGTACACCTTTGTCTTATCCTTATTGTGCTTTTCAGGACATTCTCTGAACTAAATCAAGTAGGAAAAGACTCAGCTAAAGTGTGTGACTTTATGTAACTTTCAACAGCTTCCTTTATGATACAGTTTAGCATCTTGTATCAGTTAGCTTTTGCTGCATAACAAAACACTCCAAAATTTAGTTGTTTAAAAGAATAAGTATTTAATTGCTTATGATTTTATGGATTGATGATTTGAGTGGGGCTCAGATGGTACAAATCCTCTCTACTTCCTATGATGTGAGTTGGCTCACTCAAATACCTAAGAACCTCAGGTGGGAATGCTGGGATGGCTGGGACACTTGGGCTCTCCCTCCACATAGTCTCATGTCCATCCAGGTAGCCCAAGCTCATATACAGGATTACAGGATTTCTGATAAATAGGAGTACTGCAAAACTTCTAAGACCTGGGCTTGAAAATTGCCCAACATCTCTTCTGCCATTTTATTGGTGAAAAGAAATCAACAGGATAGCCCAGATTCAAGAAGTGGAAAAAGTAGACTCAACCTCTTGGTGGGAGGAAATGCAAATTTTTTGCAATTTATTACACATTTGAATTTTTTTTTTTAATTTTTTTTTCAACGTTTATTTATTTTTGGGACAGAGAGAGACAGAGCATGAATGGGGGAGGGGCAGAGAGGGAGGGAGACACAGAATCAGAAACAGGCTCCAGGCTCTGAGCCATCAGCCCAGAGCCAGACGCGGGGCTCGAACTCACGGACCGCGAGATCATGACCTGGCTGAAGTCGGACGCTTAACCGACTGCGCCACCCAGGCGCCCCCACATTTGAATTTTTAAAAAATCTGATAAGCTGTAATCACAACTAAAAACAGTAAAAAAAAAAAATAGCAAGCAATTGTTACAATTTCTTAAACACTAGTTCCAGGCACTAAACCTTTATATATAATGCACCGTATTTCATTCCTACCCAGTGAAATAGATAAGTAATTGGCAAATTATGGCCTATGGACCAAATTCAGCCTGTTGCCTGCACCTGTTTTTCTTAGAGCCCACAGGTTCAGATTATTTTTTTTACATTTTTAAGTGGCTGGGGGGGAAATTCAAAAGAAAAACAACATTTCATAATACATGAAAATTATACAAAATTCAAATTCCTCTGTCCATAAATAAAGTTTATTTGGAACACAGTCATGCCCATTTGTTTGCATACCATCTATGCCTGCTTTCACACTACAAGAGAAGTGAATACTTGCAACACAGACCATATGGCCTGCAAAGCCTAACGTATGTACTATCTAGCCCTTTACAGAAAGTTTGCTGACCTCTGAAGTAGACACTAGTGTTATCTCCCTGATATCAATTAGAAAACTAAAGTTTTAAAAACCTAAATAACTTAGAGATAGGATTTGAACTCATATCTACATAATTCCAAAACTCATACTACACTCTCAGCAAAATAACTGCCATTTATTGAGTACATACCTATGTCATAATGCCTAATCCTTATGACAGCCCTAGAAGAGGCTATGATTATCCACAGCATATAGATAAACAGCAGACAGATGGGATGCCTGGGAGGCTCAGTTGTTTAAGCATCCTACTTAAACCTACTTGGTTTCAGCTCAGGTCATAACCTCACTGTTCACGGGTTCGAGCCACGTGTTGGGCTCTGTGCTGATAGTGCAGAGCCTGTTTGGGATTCTCTCTTTCTCTCCCTCTGCTCCTCCCCATGCATGCATGCACTCATGCACACATGGTTGGTCTCTCTCTCTCTTTCTTTCTCAAAATAAATAAACTTTAAAACAAGAGCACATAGACAATTATGACATAATTTGACATATTCTATATGACTACTGAGTGGCAAAGCTAAAATGCAAAATCAGGTATCTCCTACTTCAAAGCCTGAGCTCCTAGTGAAAAGGTATATTTTAATGGAGAAATATGACAGACACCACCTTAACCAAGTTGTCAAACTTAATATCACCACTAACAGGGCAAATAGATCTTGTAAGCCATCAGATGTCAGACACAGAGAAGATAATGTCAACCATGGAATACTCAAGTCAAAACAGTTTAACCACAATTAGCTCATAAGAAAACAATTGGACACATTCAAATCAAAAGACAGTCAGCCAACAACCAGCCATGGCTTGGCTCTTCAAGAAGTCATAATCCTAAAAGACAATAAAAGGCCAGAGAATGGTTCTCAATTGAAAAAAATTAAATACACGTGATGAGTAAATGCCATATGTGATTCTTGATTGGATCCTGGATTAGAGGAAAAATATAAAAGACAATATTGAGACAATTTAAGAAATCTGAATATGGACTGTGTATTAGAAATAGAATTATATCACTGCTGAATTTCCTGAGGGTGATCATTGCATTGTGCTTACGTAGGAGAATGCCTGTCCTTAGGATACAGTTGCTGAAGCATTTACTGACAAAGTGTCACGATGTCTATAACTTACTCTCAAATGGCTCAGCACACGCGCGCACGCGCACGCACACACACACACACACAAAGTGTGTATTGTATATGTGTGCGCAGTCTGTGGAGAGAAAGGAAAAGACAGACAGACAGACAGACGGATGAATGGATGGACAGATGACAGGAAGGAAGGAAGGAAGGAAGGAAGGAAGGAAGGAAGGAAGGAAGGAGGAAGGGAGGGAGGGAGGGAGGGAGGGAAGAAAGGAGGGGAGGGAAGGGGAGGGGAGGGAAGGGGAGGGGAGGGGAGAAGGAAGAAGGCAAAGCAGAAACTGGTAACAGGTGGTGAATCTAGATTAAGGGTGTATGAACACACTATTCTTGCAGAATTTGTGCCCACAGGTTTTCTCTTACCGCCGTACCACTTATGCTTCCTAACACACACAAACCCTAGTATCTGCTCCCCTCACTCTTCCATAGCCCCCTCTGCTCCCAAATGCAAACACAGGTTTCATGCACTTCTGAAACTGAGGGAGAGGATGTAGCTCTGAACAACAGAGGACCAGGCAGTTATAAAAGGCCTTCTGTTCATGCCTCACAAGAAACTCACACTTTGAAGAGGTTAAAGTTTCCATTCAACTTGTCACACTGTGCTAGCTTAAAGCGTTTAAGTACACCAACCCCTCTTTCCAGAAGCAATTTCCCAAAGGCATCTGTGTTTGGAACACAACAGACAGGCTGTTATAAGTGCCCATTAGTCTACAAACCTGAAATGCCCCCCAAAATGAGTTACAGTGAAAAACACGTACTACCCCAAATGAAAAATAGCAAAATACATCAAGAGTTCAAAAGGCAGGAGTTGAACAAGATGATCCCATTTCATGCTACATTAATACGTCACTCTAATTTTATATAGGAATGAGCCTTCATACTTCCCATCCAGAATTCTGAAATATGTAGGTGTCCAAGCAAGTAAATCTATTTCAAAAATGGGGGGTTGGGGGATGGATTGTTCCTGCAGTTTTGGAACCTGTCCAGAGTTTTTAAGTCAATGAATGATAAGTGAGAAGGAAGGAAGGAAGGAAGGAAGGAAGGAAGGAAGGAAGGAAGGAAGGGAGGGAGGGAGGGAGGGAGGGAGAAACCATGTCCCATTCTAGCATAAGCAGAATTATGTCTGCAAACAGCATTTGTTCTCCCAAGCATAATGCATGGCTAGTTAAGAGCATGGGGGCTAGGAGCACCTGGGTGACTCTGTCAGTTAAGCATCTGACTCGATTTTGGCACAGGTCATGATCTCACAGTTTGTGAGATCGAGCCCCGTGTCAGGCTCTAGGCTATCAGAATCCCTGCTTGTGATTCTCTCTCTCCCTCTCTCTCTCTGCCCCTCCCCTAATTGTGTGTGTGAGCCCTTGAACTCTTTCCCTCTTTCTCTCAAAATAAAAAAATAAACTTTAAAGAGAGAGAGAGAAAGAGAGAGAGAGCGAGCGAGCATGGGGCTAGAGTCAGACTGTTCAGAGTTTCTATCTTGGGTCTGTCACTGACCTCACATGTGGGTCTTGGTCCCATACAGGACTTCTCCTGCCATTATGCCAGTTTCTCCATCATAAAATGGTAATAATATTGGTATTCCTGGAGTTACCCGGAGAATCAGATTGAGATAATTCACAGAAAGTGCTTAGAACAGCGCCTAGCACAAAGCAATAAATTTTGAGCTATTCTTATTGCAATAATTTAAGACTGAGTGTGAGGAAATTGCATATCATCCCGGGTCTGAGTGTCAAAAATTAGCATCATTTCATATAGCCGTCCAATTGTCTCACCAACAATTCTTGAGAGGAAATGGCTTTCTGAATCTCTTATTTCTACTCACCTAATCCATATACGACCCATTTATTCCACACTAAATCCCACAAAAGGGACTGTTATAAAACAAATTCTACGCACCTCGTCAGTCTTTAACTGTAAACTTAGGCCACATTTTCATTTAGTAATCAATTTCTTAAAGTGCCAGCCCCTTTGAGCTAATTGCCAAAAATTAATTTCCCCTCAAAGTATCCCCTTCTTCTCTGGAAACCTTAAAGAGACACACAACAACACCCTAGTCTGTGAGGCACATTCACCACAGTATCCCTTTCTGCTCTGTCTCCTTTTAGTCCATGTTCCTGCGTGAGAAGCCATTTACAGAAGCCTTAGTCCCTGGAACCCATATCTGCCATGTGAAGTCTCATATCTACCCTGTATGTGAAAGAGTGGTGTCCCTATATACGTCCAGAGCTAGCTTCCGTGGTGAACATTCGTTTGTTGGTGTTGTAGTTTTCTGCCTCTAGTTATGGTAACTCACAGTCCTCTTAGAGAACCATGCATCTATCACTGCCACTCTGGGCAGCTGGGGTGGCCTTGACTCCAACACTAGCATGTGACCCCATTCAGAACAGTAAGCCAGGCCCAAAGCTTTAAAACAACTGCTGATGAAAATAAGGAGTTAAAATGAAAGCCTAGAATTTCTGGCAGCCATCACAAAGGAGTTGAAACTAAGACATCTGAGTAGGAAGCCAATGTAGAGGAAAGCCAAGTTGGACAGAGAGAGGCATACCAAGTGGTCATGACCTAATTTGAGCCTCTGGATCTGGTTATGCCTCAACCTAGAAAAGCCAGCCCAGAATGTTTCTATTAAGAGAGTTAATAGATGTCCTTTCTGCTTTAATCGGTTTGGGTTGAATTTGGTGTAATCACACTGAACACTTTCTGAACGACACTGCTTCTCATCTTCGGAATGCCAGACTTTCTGGGCTTCATACAGAAGTGAAGAAGAGGGGCTTCCTTCTCAACTCTATTCCAGGTTAGTCAGCAGGCCTTGATAAAGCCCTGCCGATGCTTAGGGTCTTTCAAAAATCTGATCAGATTCTGGTCCTAGTTGTCCTAACTAGAGAATATCAAAGGGAACCCAGTTGTCCTGACCCAAAGCAGACGGTGAAATGTCACTCTGTCCTCTTCTGCTACCAATATGACCTCCTCCCCAAAGCAAACCTTCTTTCCTTCAGACCAGTTACAAAACAGAATGTGCTCTACATCTCAACGGAGAGAAACAGAAACGGAAAGAGACTCACGAGTGGAGAGTATTACTTAGACTTTCAGAAATACCCTGGTATCCATCCTTGGTCATGTTTGCCCCCCAAGAACTACCATTTTCTTTTTGCCTGATTATCACACACTAAGATTATGTGCCACCCAAGGTTTTAAAAGGAGCTTACTCATAAGCTTTTTACTTACCCTGGACCCCAACCTTATGTTTCCCACGAAGTTCTGTCTTAAAATGGATTCTCCCATTACTCGGTTTTTGGAAAGAGGGCCCTCTAGAGGAAGAAAAAGTAGAGAATGCAACTTAAGTATCACAGCTGGAAGGACTTGGTTAAACATGGCTCAGTCACATGTTGCCATTCAAGGCAAACCTATTCCTATGTCTAAATCACCTAGTCTTTCACACAGGCATGAAAATCAATTATTCCTCCATTGATTTCTACTGATATCTTCTGAACTCAGGACGTGACTTTTAATAATAATTAGCATCATCGGTAGACCACCATGGGTCAACAGCCTTGACATCCATTTGATAAACTGAATGAAACAGTGGAGAATATTGACGTTGCTCTTCACCATCAATTCTCCTAGCTATTGAATTTCGCCCTTTTTCTATCTTCCCACTTTTCCCAATTGTTAAGGTCACTTTCCATTTCAATCCTGTTTCCAAGTCCTTAGCCAACACATCCAACTTGCTGTCAGTGGGATATTTATTAAGAATACTCATCCCACTATCCAAAACTTTGATTAAATGTCTAGATACCACAAGACAACTTCTCTCAGAGTGTGTCCTCTCTTCCCTTCAAGTCACAACGACCCGTTGACAAATACTTTCAATTTGAGCCAGCTGTGTACTTAACAGTAAAATGAGCTAAACAATTTTCTTAGGTTCTTGATGAATATGACACGTGGGACTGGATTTTAAAAGCTTCTGGAGTCATAATAAAGGTTTGAAACACAACCATTTGTCCCTACCTGACAAAATAAAGAACAGCAACTCTGTCAGGTAGTAAACCTAATCTTTCAGATTTTTCTATTATTTTTTAATTTTTTAAATTTATTAATGTTTATTTTTGAGAGAGACAGAGAGAGAGAAAGAGAGAGAGAATCAGCAGGGGGAGGGCAGAGAGAGAGGGGAGACACAGAATCCATAGCAGGCTCCAGGGTCCATGCTGTAAGCACAGAGCCCGAGGCAGGGCTGAAACCCATGAACTGTGAGAACATGACGTGAACTGAGGTCAGACTCTTAAGCAACTGAGTCACCCAGGTGCCCCTTTTTTAATTTTTTTTTAATGTTTCTTTATTTTTGAGAGACAGAGAGAGACAGAGCACAAGTGGGGAGGGGCAGAGAGAGAAGGAGACACAGAATTCAAAGCAGGCTCCAGGCTCCAACCTGTCAGCGCAGAGCCCGACGCAGGGCTCAAATTCATGAACCCCAAGATCATGACCTGAGCTGAAGTCGGACGCTTAACCAACTGAGCCACCAAGGCGCCCCTCTATTATTCCTAAGGTCCTTGAATGTTTAGGTGTTTCCTGAGTCACCAATCCTAATTTTTTTTGCAGGCAGGATGAGTTTGGGGCCAAATACACTTGGGGCTAAATCCTATCTCTGCCACTCTGTGGGACTTAGGGGAAAAAAGAGAGAGAGGAAAAAAAAAGTTTTTCCTTTTTTGCCCCTGAGCCTGTTTCATCATCTGTAAGAGGGGCCTAACCTTTAAACGTTGTTTCAAGGACTAGCAACATGCCTTTGTCAGAGTATACATTCAATACAAGCTAGCCTTCTTCCTTTTTTTTTTTTTTTTTTTTGGCTCATTTGGAAGGTTGCGTCTATACTATGAAATCTTCCCACAATCAAGAGGCACCTGGATAATAAATTTCAGGCACCTGCATAATAAATTTGTTTGAGGCACGACTATTCCAGTGGATTTCATACATGTGGACCCTTTCTAATTTCTTACACCCTGGGGTTTGGTGGAGGAAGGAGAGGTTCAAGCACAGTTTTAGAGTCAGTTTTAGAGTCAGTCATAGATGAACCTGACTATGCCACCTATTACAGGGCTTCAGAAAATGTTCTTAAACTCTCCAAGTCTGCTTTTCCTTCTAAAAACGAAGACGGTAATAGTACCTGGTTCATAGCTTTAAGAGTGCCACTAAATTTAGTAGCACCTAGCAGTCTTTTGCTCACAGCAGCATTCAACAAATGAATGCTGTGACATGATGAGGTAATTCTTGTTGGAATCTTACTCATATATGATGAATTCTTATGTATCTGCTAGAATTCCTTCCACTTCCCAACTTCTCTCCAATTAAACAGGATACTCCACGCAAATATGGACCAGGCTCATTTAATCCAAATTCACAGATCTTGCTTCTTGAACAGAGCCTATCACACAGTAAACACTTGGTAAGAAATGCTGCTTAATGGTTGAATGAATGAATGAATGAATGAATAGATCTTTGAGTTCATGCCAACAATGTCTGAATAAGACAGAGGGGGCAGCTGAATAAGACTAACACTGAGGATCAATGCATCCTGCTTACTTCATTAACATGACCATCACAAGTCTCTTTAAGGCTTTTCAATTTTCTAAAGTGCATCAGAATTCAGCATAAAAAGATTTCAGGCAACGTAATACCTACAGTTAACAACATGTTATTGTGCACTCAAAAATTTTTCAAGAAGATAGATCTTGCATAAAGCTTTCTTACCTTAAAAGGGTGAGACCACAAGGAAACTTCTGGAGAGGATAGATATGTTCCTTCCTTTAATGTGGTGACATGCATATGTTTAAAATCATTAAATTATATACATTAAATGTGCATTTTTTATGTATCAATTCACCTCAAAAAGACTAAAAAAAAAAAACCTGGGAGTTACATCTCTAAACTTAAATAGCATGATTTGTTTTCTGAAAATGTGTGAATTCTCTCATCCCTCAAAAAAGGGTTTATTTTTAAAATATAAGTATATATAAGTCTAAACTGATTTCATGATGGTCTGATAGAGTCATGGTTCTCAAATTCTCCTCCAAATTCTTCATTTGGCAGATGAGAATGACTGTTCCTGGGTGATCTAAGAGCACAAATATACTCTTGCCCACACACATACCAAATGTTTTTAAGTGTCATATTTTATCCCAAGGACATAATCAGACATCCATTATTTTCATCACATTGTTGCATAATCAAAAAATGAGAACATAAATATATGTAAACATATACTATCTAGATGAATTATAATTTATCCTAATTATAACATTCTGTATAGTATTAAAAATTATACTATCTAAAAATATGAAAATACATGAAAACATTTTCAAAATGTATTATTAAACGAAAGAAGCTGCATACAATTTCTAGTTATTATCACTAAAATGACAATAAAATGATTTTTAAATCAAATACCCAATGAGCCAGAGATAATAGGAGAAGACACAAAATTGTGGAAGATGAAAAGTAAATGAACACGTGGTAGGCTTTCTTGTAACCCAAATGAATCTAAAATCTAAGCTGGCCCTGGAAAGCCCTGGAAGTCAATGACACGTGGTACAAAACCCCAGAAATGTTCAAGAATAAGAAATACCACCTAACTCTGAAAGAGGAGGTGCCTACAGTTGAGAAAGCAACATTTGTTTGAAAATCCTTACAACAAAGAATTTAAATACAGGATAACTCTCAAACCCTGCTGTTATTCCTGTAGAAAACTAGGGATTTACTCTCTGAAGAGGTAGATTCGAAAAGCCTCTGGAAGGGTGCATGGGCGGCTCAGTTGGTTAAGTGTCCCATTTTGGCTCAGGTCAGGAACTCACAGTTTCGTGGGTTTGAGTTCCACCTCATGCTCTGTGCTGACAGCTCAGAGCCTGGAGCTTGCTTGGGATTCTGTGTCTCCATCTCTCTCTGTACCTCCTTTGAGTGTGCTCTGTCTCACTCTCTCTCAAAATGAATAAACATTAAAAAATTTTTTTCTGAAGTCTCTGGACTTGGGGTCACTTGGCACAAGTGAGGTTAGAATACCTTATGAAAAATGTGGGTTCAGTGAAACCTGGACACTGAATCATGAAGTTCCTAGCCCCCTTTCCCCACTCACTTCTAAAAATGCTAAAGTCCCGGGGTGCCTGGGTGGCTCAGTCAGTTAAGCGTGCAACTTCGGCTCAGGTCTTCATCTCACAGTTCGTGGGTTTGAGCCCCGTGTCAGGCCCTGTGCTGACAGTTCAGAGCCTGGAGTCTGTTTCAGATTCTGTGTCTCTCTCCCTCTCTCTCTGCCCCTCCCCTGCTTGCATGTTCTCTCTCTCTCTCTCTCAAAAATAAATAAACACTAGTGGCACCTGGGTGGCTCAGTCGGTTAAGCGGCTGACTTGGGCTCAGGTCATGATCTCGCGGTCTGTGAGTTCGAGCCCCATGTCGGGCTCTGTGCTGACAGCTCAGAGCCTGGAGCCTGTTTCAGATTCTGTGTCTCCCTCTCTCTGACCCTCCCCCGTTCATGCTCTGTCTCTCTCTGTCTCAAAAATAAATGAACGTTAAAAAAAATTTTTTTTAATAAATAAATAAATAGGGGCGCCTGGGTGGCGCAGTCGGTTAGGCGTCCGACTTCAGCCAGGTCACGATCTCCTGGTCCGGGAGTTCGAGCCCCACGTCGGGCTCTGGGCTGATGGCTCAGAGCCTGGAGCCTGTTTCCAATTCTGTGTCTCCCTCTCTCTCTGCCCCTCCCCCGTTCATGCTCTGTCTCTCTCTGTCCCAAAAATAAATAAAACGTTGAAAAAAAGAAAATAAATAAATAAATAAATAAACAAACAAACAAACAAACAAACACTAAAAAAAAAATTAAAAATGCTGAAGTCTCCAGTTCTTTCCAGCTTGGTCTATCTATGGCTTCACTCACATTCATTTCTTCAAATTTCTTTTTCTCGGCAAATTTCAAGTTTAAAAAAGATCTCGGAGGGAATGTTTAACCTGCTCAAGAAAATAAGTGTTTTGATCATTTAATAGCATTGTTTACAAACAACTTTTATAATATTTGTAAAGGTTTATAGCTTTGTTAGTGCTGATTCTCCAGAAAGTCTACCTGGAAATACTATACTTGATATTACTTTTGTAAATTATATACTTAAGCTGCAAAATGGCTTATCCTGGAATACAGTCCATAGTTTACACTTTGCACTGAGCCTCTTGTGTCCTTTTCCGGGCCATCTGCATTAATGACACTGTATTAGGGAAGTCTAATTCAGACTGCTTTAGCAATCTGGGAACAGTGAAGGAGGATGCATTCCATCTATACCCCAACTGTCTCCACAACTCCAGCCAAGGTATGCATCAGAAATCCAAAGAGGTTTTTTTTGGGTTTTTTTTTTTAAGTTTATTTATCTATCTTGAGAGAGAGAGCATGACCAGGCAAGGGGCAGAGAGAGAGAGAGAGAGAGAGAGAGAGAGAGAGACAGAATCCCAAGCAGGCTCTGCACGATCAGTGAGATCTCTGAACTGTGAGACCATGACCTGAGCCAAGATCAAGAGCAGGACACTTAAGCCCTACAAAGAGGTCTTTTCAAATTATACATATATATAGCCCTGCCTCCAAGTCCTCTGCAGACCCTTCAACTATCTCCTACTAGAAAATCACTATAGATCATTAAAGAGTATAATGGACATGTGATCAGGATCCAACATAAAGTAAGGTAACAATTATATCACTCTATAATCCAGACATCTGACCAAACTGAACAATTCTACAAAATTTGAGTTTTGGACAACACTGAGGAAACATGACTTCTAAGGCTCTTTTCCATTCAATAATTTCTGTAATTCTTTAGTGGAAATAGGACCTGTCCCATTCTATGGGCATTTGCACATGACCCAGGTTAGACCAATCATCCCTCTGGTCCAGTGGGTAGGCATGAGACTTACCAATCAAAGTGCTTCCCTGGGATTTTTCAAAATGAAGCTAAGCATGAAAGTGCCTTTTCCACTTTGGTTATGAAAGTAAAGTACGTCAAACCAAAGCTCCCAGAGAGCACATCCCCCACCTCCAGGGACCAGCCAGGCTAAGAAAATAAAGCTGGTGCACAGAAACAAATGGAGATTAAGGAAGATACGAGAGAGTCCTGAAGGGATTTTGGGTTCTGATTACAGGCAAGCCTATGAATTCCCCTTTCCCCCTTAAGCAGTTTTGAATTGGATTAAGTTGGAATTTTCTGCTTCCTAACAAGAAGGTCTTGCTAATTCCTATGCTGTTTTAAACTCTAAACTCTGGGGGCGCCTGGGTGGTGCCGTCGGTTAAGCGTCCGACTTCAGCCAGGTCACGATCTCGCGGTCCGTGAGTTCGAGCCCCGCGTCGGGCTCTGGGCTGATGGCTCAGAGCCTGGAGCCTGCTTCCCATTCTGTGTCTCCCTCTCTCTCTGCCCCTTCCCCGTTCATGCTCTGTCTCTCTCTGTCCCCAAAATAAATAAACGTTGAAAAAAAAATTTTTTTTAAAAATAAAATAAAATAAACTCTAAACTCTGGGAGGGTAAAAACCGGGCTTGAAAGACATTATATATGAACTATGCTATCTGAAGAGTGGCATATGGTCATAGCAGCAGTGAGGACACTGATAAACAAACTCTAGTGAACGCTGACTGTACCCCCAGACACTGCTTTAGCACGACCACAGTATCTATGATGTAAGTACTAGAACAATATCTCCATTTTTATAGTTGAGGAAACTGAGGCACTTGAGGTAACTTACCCAAGATGGCAGAACTAAAAGGTCACTCAGCCAGGATTTGAACCAAGCACGCTGGCTCCAGAGCCCACACTCTAAACCACCATAGCATTCTTCCACACCATGACAAGTCTGTTAACTAAGTTCCTACCAACATAGCCTCCAAATTAAAGTGGAGACCAAAATTACTCTCAACTTTGAGAATGTTTGACCTTTTGAACATGCCAATTGCTTTGACATTTCAGATCTTAGTCAAAGGAGCCGCATTTCACTTCTGAGATTTCCATGTGAATTTCTTGGAAAATACCCTGAGGAAACAGCTCCATCTGTAAGTAAATGGAACATGATAAATGATGACAGTCTAATGGGAAGTACCTTACAAAGGCTGAACACCCTGAGCTATTTCTGCTTGACCTGTGGTTTGACCCAGAGTCAATCACTCCACCCTTAACCTCTCTGGGCTCTGTTTATTTTTGATTTAATAAATGGTAATTTCCAATGTCCTCCCACAATAGGAGGAGTGCGTTTTTAAGGCAATTTATGGCAATTCACAATATTCTCCGTGTTTCTTAGGAGATATTAGCTAGACATAAATGTAAGAGAAATTTGTAATCTCACTGCCATAATATTAACTGAAATCTACTGAGTGCTCATCATGTCCCATCACTCCACAATGTATATGAGTTAGTCCATTCAAGCCTCACAACAACCTTACGTTGCAGATACTACTATTATTCCCATTCAACAGGTAAGGAAACAAGAGGTGGGGGATCAAATTACTTGTGGATGTGTGATGATTAATATTATGTGTCAACTTGGGTTGGCTGCGGTGCCCAAATGTTGGTCAAACATCATCAATCTAGGATTGCTGCGAAATTTTTCAGATGATATTAACATTTCAATCAGAGTCAATAGACTCTGAATAAATTACCCACCCTAATATGGGGGGGGGGGGCTCTTCTAATCAGTTGAAGGCCTTAAGAGAAACAACACTGAGATGTCCTGAGGAAGAAAGAATTCTGCCTCTTGACCGCCTTTAGGCCTGATCTGCAATCCCGTCTCTTCCCAAGGTCTCCAGCCCCTCAGCCTGCTCTGCAGAATTCAGATTTGCCAGGCCCCACATTCACGTAAGCCAATTCCTTAAAATCTCTCTCTCTCTGTGTCACAGTCTCTTGTACGTAGGTATATACCTATACAGCCTATTGGTCCTGTTTCTCTGGAAAACTCCACCTAGTATGCAGATACACACAGTAACTGGAAAAGTTTGGATGTAAACTGAAACAACCTTATTATAAAGCCCACCCCAAGCTTTTTTTTCAACTCCTCATAAAATTCTCTTTAATCATTCTCATTCTGTATGGGGCCATGACCCTAGCGTGTCTGAAAACTGGCAGGACCACTGGTCTGACAAAGAGGATGAGAGGTATTCTAAGAATTTCCTTCTCTTGTCCACAGTCTAAATGTAATTAAGCTCCATCAGATGTCTTTGGATCCTTCCCCTCAACCTATGTGATCTGTCATCACTCTTAAATTTCACTGTCTCTAGTTATTTAGCTTGCCATATACCCACTTCCCTATGCAGGGAGACTATAGGGAAGACTGCTCTAGCATTTTGAGGCCACTTTGAGATTTGACTGTGGGTACATGTCTCTTGCAGTGGGAGAAGGAGTTGAGCTAGCAGAAGGTGGAGTAGCAAAGTAGAAAGAGCAGACTCTGAAATCAGGCAGGTGTGGGTTCAAATCCTGACTTTACCACAGACTCACTTTACAACCTTGAACCATGGCTTTAAGTCTTTCAACCTCACTTTTCCTACCTGTGAAATGGGGAGAGCCACACCTATCATGAAGCATTGTTTTGGAAGTCAAGGAAATACTTACCGGAGTACACAGAAGGTGTTTAAGAAGTCATAGTCCTTATTGCGGGCACTACTTCTGCCTTAGAATGTAAAGCCTAATGTCTGTTTCCTAAGTTCACCGATAATCAGACAACTGTTGTTGTCTGACCATATTTCACTGACATTGCTGTGATCTGGGGTGAAGGCTAAGTCTACAATTATTCCATCTCCTATCTGACTTGACAGCACGTCACAGAGAATGCTTGAAAAACCCTAGGCTTCCTTTAGAGACCACACAAAAAGAAGGTTAAGGGTGGATCAGAAAATCAATTTAGTTTCCATCTAGGCAGCCTTCTGCCATAACGTTTCTCAAACAACATAATGGCTCTGCGGAGCTGATGACAGAGGGCAACAGACGAAACAGCCCATTTTTGATGCAAGCTTGTCCCTCGCATCTTAGCTGGCATTCCAAGGACAGCGGTTTCCTTAGCACCAGGGCCAATACTTGTGGAAATGGTGCCAATGAGCCAAGCTCAGATGTGCCCTGAACCTCTCTGAGCCAAGCTCTGGGCTATGTATACTGCCTGCCGCCTATACTGTAAGTCTGTAAATAAAGTTTGTTTTTTCTCACTCTACAATGAATTCATGATCCTTATAAAATGCCTGGGAAAAAATTAAAAAGTAGAAGAAAAAAACCTTATTCATAGTTTCAGTAATCAAACACAACTAAGTCAATATTTCAGTAAATTCTTTGCATTTTTTATTAATTTTCAGTATTTGTGAAGCTGTGATTATACATCCCATTATTTATTCAATCATGTTACACCCTAAAACAGAAGTTGGAAAGCTACAGACTACAGGCAAAATCTGGACCATGCCTATTCCTCTATTTTTTGTTTTGTTTTGTTTTCAAATGTTTATTTATTTATTTTGAGAGAGGGACACACACAGTATGCACGTGAGCAGGAGAAGGGCAGAGAAGAGACGGAGAGAAAGAATCTCAAGCGGTCTCCACATTGCCAGCACAGAGCCCAAACGAGGGGCTCGATCTCACAGAACCACGAGATCATGACCTGGGCCGAAATCAAGATTTGGGACATTTAACCGACTGAGGCACCCCTGACTAAATAAAACTTTACTGTAATACAGCCATGCCTACTCATGTCCCCAGGGTCTATGTTTGCTTCTGCATCACAATGGCAAAAGTTGAGTAGTTGAAACAGAGACTGTATGGTCTGGAAAGCCTAAAATGCTTACTATCGAAATCCTTGCAAAACAAGTTGATCAACCCGAACTTTAGATAGGTACTACTGTGTGGGGCAGTGGGGGTTCCTACCTCCGCCCCATCTTCTGTGTGCCCACATCCTAACCATCTTTCAAGCTCCAACACAATTGCTACTGTATCAGGGACGCTGCTTCTTATACCCCCAAATGGAAGTCAGCTCTTCCCCTTTTACATCCCCACTAGAACTTGATCCCTACTCGTCTTAATATATTCTCCATTTTCTACCATGTTTCCATGTATGTATTTTTAGAAAGTATCTCCTCTCATTTATTAGACTCTATTTCACCACATCACTGAGCTCAGTGTCTAGAACTGAACACACAGCTCAGTATACATTTACTGAACAAAAGGATTAAGATACGATGTCCATCCTTCAAGAATGCACAACCTAGTTGGGAGAAATACCACCAACCACATTAAAATTATTAAGGATGGTTTTGACACAAGGATTGTAAGAGAGGGAGCTGTGGGTTGGACTGGTATAATCAGGGAAGGCTTCTTGAAAGAGTCGGGAATGAATTCAGCTTTAAAGGGTAATTTTTAACTGCACAGAGAAAGAATAGGTGGCAAGGAGGAATAAAGACAGGAGGAAGGAATGTGCACAGCTTTGTGTAACCGTGAAGAAAGATCTCCACAGGGGGAGGGTAAGCTCAATCAAGAGAGGAAAACAGTAAAGACAGATTGTGTGTCGCCAGAAAAATGTAGGACCTTAATAAGCAACAATATAATCACTAAACAGGAACCTGAGCTCAGATCCCAAAACAGCAGTGACCAACCTGTATACGCCTTAGTTGATAACCTGTTTATAATTCCACAGTGGAACATCGTCAGTTCACTTCTGCAACACTGTATCTTAATGAGCGTCATTTGTAAAACATTTGAATGAGCCTGGTCCCTGGCTCAGAAATGACGGGAAGGTAAATACGAATCCTCTCAAATATGAATCTGCTCACCCTGTGGTCTCCCACAGGATTTTGTACATAATCTTCTTCACTGCACAAACCATGCCCTCCTGTAATTGTTTCTGTTTACATGTTCATATTCCCCACTAGGCACCAACTTCTCCAGGATACCTTAGTCATGGATTGTTTAATTAGAAGAGGGGGGAAAAAAAAAAAAAAACCCCCTTAAAAAAAAAAAAAAAAAGGCAGCTTAAGAGCAACTTCTATTAAGCCCGCAGTTGTATCGTCTATGCCACAACTGGGGGAGTAGAGACAGTCAGTACCAGATGTACGAAGTCCTCAGTCCCTCTTCCTGCAGCCTTCTGTGTTTTCCTACCTGCCAAGCCCTGGAGCTTTGGCCCTCTGACCCCACGGAAACTCATACTCCTCTCTAAAATCATGGGTTCCCCAGGATTCACATTTTCCCCTATATATCTCATAAACTGTTTAGCTTTCAGTGCCATACGATGCAGCTGGGGCCATGAGCTTACCCAGGTGGAAAAGCACAGCCCCCGAGTTGAGAATGCTATCACTACTTTACAGGGAAATTTTGGAGACCATAGTGGGGCAAAGTGGATGGAACAGTACAGAAAGAGTGACTCCAAAGAGGTGGACTTTGAACATAAAGTTTTAAGAATACCTTAACAATTTTACTTATATTTTCCTGTTCACTACAAATAAGAAAATTCAAAAGCATAATATATGAGAAAAAAAACACGATGATTAAAAAATCTAAAGGTGGGGCACCTGGGTGGTTCATTTGTTTAAGCATCCAACTTCAACTCAGGTCATGATCTCATGGTTTGTGAGTTCAAGCCCCGCGTCAGGCTCTGTGCTGACAGCCTAGAGCCTGGAGCCCGCTTTGGATTCTGTCTCCCTATCTCTCTTCCCCTCCCCTGCTCATGCTCTGTCTCTCTCTCAAAAGTGAACAAACATTAAAAAAAGTTTTTTTAATCTAAGAGTTCTTCAATAAGCAGAAAACAAAAAATCTAAATAATGAAAAGGCATTGTGCCATAGTATAAGTGGCAGATTTTGTCTTTCTGAGAGGTAGACTTACAGGTGACTTTCATTTAATGAAGTGTTGCTTCCTTTTGACTCCTGCTTAGAAGGTTTTGGATTGCCAGATCTTTAAGCCACAACTCAAAATAACGTTGAAGTACAGGACCAATTCTGCCTGGCTGCGTCAATCTCTGGGTTTTCCTTTCAAATTCCCAGGAGAGAGAACACCCTTGTCCCAGGCTTTCATCCCCCATCCCCCCGCCCCCGCCCTCCCCCACCAAATGAATCAACTGGAAGGAAGGGGAATACAACCAGCATAGATTAGGCAAGGAAAACTTAGGAGGACAAGATGGAGACACAGTCAGGATGCCCAAAAAAGGGGGTAAAGAAATGGGTCTGGATCAGAAGCAAATGAGGTACACACCTCTGTCCCAAGTGGAGGAGAGATAACATACCACAACCAGTCTCCTCTTTCACTTGGTATTATTATTTTAGGTGTTTTGGGTTTTGGTTTTTTGGTAAATCACTAGTATCTCTTAACAGACCACCTGTGGATTTTTTTCACAGACTCAGTTCTCAACTAATTCTTCAGTTTTACTTAAGAGGAGTTTAAACATCCCCGTACAGCAGATATCACTTGGTGATTCTCCAAACTATCCCTTCACCTGTACCAAAATGGTGGAAAGCTTGGAAACTACACTGCTAAGAATTTCTTACTACCACAGTTCCAGTAAGATGCAGCCAGTCGGACACCCTCATGTGAGATCCAGAGGGAGAAGCGAAGGGGGAGCCAGGACCGAGAGAGTAGAGGTAGGCAGTCGTGCAGGGGCAGACGTGGCAGACAAGGGTATGCTAGAGGCTTCCAGCAACCTTCGTGAAGGTCACCCACTTAGAAGCGATAGCCAAGTGAGATAACCAACAGCTACTGACCTGCACTTGTTTGCACTTTGGGGATGTCTCCCTAGTCTTTTCAATAGTGGTCAAACCCTTTAATCTCGTTTATTAAATGGTTTCCTATTCAAAATATCTAAGGTGGCTTCTGTTGTCTTCACTGAACCCTGAGTAGCACCTCTTTTTAAATAGCAGTTCTCAGGGGCGTCTGGGTGGCGCAGTCGGTTAAGCGTCCGACTTCAGCCAGGTCACGATCTCGCGGTCTGTGAGTTCGAGCCCCGCGTCAGGCTCTGGGCTGATGGCTCAGAGCTTGGAGCCTGTTTCCAATTCTGT